>NC_048219.1:62704480-62884311 GCF_002007445.2 Ailuropoda melanoleuca | reverse complement strand
CCCGGGTCTCTCCGCCCCGGCTCGCGGTGGCGCCCCTAGCATCCCGAGAGCCCCAAGACGTGACCCGGGTGCGATCCCACGCCCCTAGTAGTTGAGGCTCGGCAGCTTGGGCTCGGGACGTGCGCCGGCTGCTCCCTGCTCTGGCGCTCTCCTCCTCCTCCCCTGTGGGCCCGGCAGGTTGGCTTTTCACGACTTTGTGTGTTCGGTTGGTGGTAGGAAAGGTGGTGTGTCATTCCACCATATTTTAGAAAATTATGGCAATTTGTCACATCAGTGTTACCCCAAATCCCCGAGAAGCGACGTGTGCCTAGTGCTGAGCCCTTGGTTCGCTCTTTCCATCACACTCGTGATTTAAATAGGAGGTAGGACTCAAAAAGCCCGAGAGGCGGATGGGTGTTTGCTTTCTAAAAGGAAAGGGGACCGTGTCTGGTGCCGATCTCAAATACCCCAGCAATGCAAACGTAATTCTCAGTCATGTCATGTGTACCGTTCGCGTGTTAATCTTTCATGATTTCCCGTTCCGCCCTCTGTGCCGCTGCCAGTCTGTGTCTTCGAACCCTACTACTGCCTTTATGTACTGTTGGTCACCAGGGGGACCTAGTAGACACCGTGAGTAGCTGAGCGCAAATCCATCACGCCAGTGGAAAAACAACTACAAATCAATGCCTCGCGTGGGTCAGCAGTGCTGTCTGCCTTCAGAGGACAGTACTCCCTGTACCGCTTACATTAAAAGGCTGAAGGTATTGATACAGTATTTGGGGATGGGAATTCATGTTCAACTACCGTTTTTATAAATTATTTTAAAAGTTGAGAAGAAGCCATCATGGGGCAAATAAATCTTTCATTCTTGTTTGGAAATTGGATATGTAAATCGTTACCCTGCAATGAACCATGTACTGCAGATTGGAAGCATTTTTTGACAACCCATGATATAAAGAGTATAGGCGTAAAGTTGAACACCCTGAGTCCTTGTAGCGGCTCCAGTTGTTACTCAATTGTGCTTGAGTAAAGTAGAGTAACCCCGTGTAGAATTCAACCCAGGCCAGATACCTCTTTGTAACCCTCTACGTGAACAACAACAAAAAATCTTTCCAGACTCTTTCCCCAAAATAAGTTTGTTGGGATATTTAAAATGTATTTTGCTAAAACTAGGTATTTTAATTTTTTAGACCTTGCGGCAGACTTTATTTTAGACTTTGATTAGTTTGTCTCTAAATGTTCTCTAAATGCGGCCGTGACATGTTTTGTTACCATAGCTCAAGAGCTTTCAGATTGGCTGAATTAAGATTAGTTTTACAAATAGTTATGCTTCCATTAATGGCAAACATTTGGCAGTTCTGCCTTTCTGAATGTGCATATCATTATCTATTACTAAATTAAGGTAAACCTGGGTTTTAACCATTCCAAAAGGGTTTGGGAGCATAGTGATATTTTAGTAGGCTACTTCTATATAAAATAATGATTAAATAGAAACATTATTAATCCTAGTTTTATATTCGAGGTAAATAAATTTAAAACTTGGGAACCCAGGGGACTGGTGTCTTAATGTCTTGGTATTAGTATTTATTCTCTTTATGAATTTTCTTGTTAGTTGTCCCTCACTATACTGTTTCAATTTAACCAGTTAAAAAAAAACATTTCTTAAGTGTCACCTTTTTGTGTTACCTATTGTCTAAATGCCTCACCCTCTGCTTTTTAGATTCCTCTACTACTAGGTTCTTCAACCTTGAAATCGTTTTGGGCAAAGTCAGCCACTGTAGTGGAAACTGTAGTTTCTCAGCCACTGAAGATTGAATTAATATATACAGTACTCCCTTTCCTCTTTTATTGTTTTATTTTTCCTGAGACTAAAATCATGTTCTTTTAGGAACAGCATGAGGCCTGAGAACAGAGCTGAGCTTTGTTCGTTTGTGCTTTTGTCTCATCGTGACCTTGAAAAAGTTTCCTAACTTTTTAGTTCCATAGTTTCCGTATCATAAAGTGGAGATTATAGTTATTAACTGAGTACATCACATGAGTATAGTGAGGGCAAGCTAGATGAAGTAAATCTGTTTCGTGACATTTTTACTACACTTTAAATAGAAAAGCATGTGAATGTAAATGGTGAGTACATATAGGTAAATATGTTGAATTTCTTCATCCAAAGATTTCTGGCTTTCTCTCCCCCCATTTTATTTATTGAGCATTTATTGATATTGACTCAGGTGCACAATGACTTATCATATCGACTACGTCATTTACTTAATATTTGTTGGAGGCCTGTCACATGCCAGAAACTTTGGGAGGTGGTAGCAATTCTACTGGAGCTATGCAGACACCTTTTGATCCTCATGGAGCTTAAAGTCTAGTTAGAGAGACAAACATTAAATAATCTCAAAAATGTATAATGACAACAGTAAGTGCTCTGAAGGAAAAGGGAAGAAGCAAAAGACTACCTGAGAGGAAAAGAACAGTTTCTTGCTCTTTAAAACTATTTTACTATGGAAATTTTTATACATACATAAGGCAGAAAAGAATAATGAACTCTTATCTACCTATCACCTGCCCTCAACAATTACTAGTAGTTTGTTCCATTTCTCCCCCCATTGTCCTCCTTCCGACTAAAGTGGGGTTTTTTTGGATTTTAAAAAAATTTTTAATTCTGGTGTAGTTAACATACAGAGTTATATTAGTTTCAGGTGTACAATATAGTGATACAACAATTCCATACATCATGATAAGTGTACTCTTAATCCCCATCACCTATTTCACCCATCCCCCCCACCTGCCTCCCCTCTGGTAACCATCAGTTTGTTCTCTATAGTCCTAGAGTCTGGTTTTTGGATGGTCTCTTTTTTTTCTTTTGTTCATTTGTTTTGTTTCTTAAATTCCACATATGGAATTTGTTTTTCTCTGACCAACTTATTTCACTTAGTGTCATACTCTCTAGTTGGTTGCAACAACACCCATGTTGTTGCAAATGGCAAGATGTCATCCTTTTTATGGCTAATACTCCATTTTATCTATCATCTATCTATCTATCTATCTATCTATCTATCTATCTATCCACTTCTTTATCCATTCATCTATCGATGGATGGATGGGCTGCTTCCATATTTTAGCTATTGTAAATAATGTTGCAGTAAACGTGAGGGTGTGCGTATCTTTTTGAATTAGTGTTTTCATATTCTTTGGATAAATTACCCAGGAGTGAAATTACTAAATGATAGAGTTATTCTACTTTTAATTTTTTTATTTAATAAAGTTTTATTTTTCAAAATGTACACTTGGTGGGATCTGTTCATGCATCTTCATCAGGAGCTGGGGCATCTCCACCCTTGGTGTTTTTTTGTATAAATTACTTGAGCTCCGTGCTTTGAAACCAGTTTAATAAGTCCTTTACTAAGGAGCTCCTGAAGGGCTGCCCTGGCTAGGAACCTCAAATCTTCAGTCTCTCAGAGACAACAGGGGGGTTATAAGCTTTTAGCCGAGAACTTCCTTACAGAGTTTGTCATATGTCATTTTGTCAAACAAGACCAGGTTATTGAGCTTGTGCCGAACTTTGCCCTTGGATCACTTCTTTTTTGTCTTACCCCCAGGTTTGTTCACTGGGTCTTTGTCTTTCTTGGTTGACTTTCTGGCATCTTTCTTCTTGTCGTCCTTGGGTGACATTGCAAAGCTCAGAGAACAGCGGCCACCCCTGCAGCCTCTCTAAAATACCAAAAGCTATTTTTTTTTTTTTTTTAGGAACCTCCATACTGGCTTCCCAGAGTGGATGCACCAGTTTGCATTCCCACCAACAGTGCAAGAGGGTTCCTTTTTCTCTACACCCTTACCAACACTTGTTGCTTCTTGAGTTTTCAATTTTAACCATTCTGACAGATGTGAGGTGATATCACATTGTGGTTTTGAGTTGCACTTCCCTGATGATGACTGACATTGAGCATCTTTCAATATGTCTGTTGGCCATCTGTATGTCTTCTTTGGAGAAATGTCTGTTCACATCTTTTGCCCATTTTTAAATTGGATTATTTGTTTTTTGGGTGTTGAGTTTTATAAGTTCTTTATTATTTTGAATACTAACCTTATATCAAATATGTCATTTGCAAATACTCTCTCACATTTAGTAGGTTGCCTTTTAGCTTTGTGGATTGGTTCCTTTGCTTTGCAGAAGTTTTTATTTTGATATAGTCCCAATAGTTTATTTTTGCTTTTGTTTCCCTTGCCTCAGGAGACATATCTAGAAAAATGTTGCTAGAGCCGATGTCAGAGAAATTACTGCCTGTGCTGTCTTCTAGGATTTTTATGGCTTTAGGTCTCACATTTAGGTCCTTAATCTATTTTAAATGTATTTTTGTGTATGGTATAAGAAAGTTGTCCGGTTTCATTCTTTTGCATGTTGGTGTCCACTTTTCCTAGAACCATTTGTTGAAGAGACTGTCTTTTTCCCATTGCCTCCTTTGTTGAAGATTAATTGATTGTGTCATCATGGGTTTATTTCTGAGCTCTGTGTTCTGTTTCCTTGATTTTTGTGTCTATTTTTGGTCCAGTACCATACTGTTTTGATTACTATGGCTTTGTAGTGTATCTTGAAATCTGAGACTGTGATACTTCCAGTTTTGTTCTTTTTCAAGATTGCTTTGGTTATTCAGGATTTTTTGTGGCTCCGTACACATTTTAAGATTATTTGTTCTATTTCTGTGAAAAATGCTGTGGTTATTTTGTTAGGGATTGTATTAAATCTGTAAATTGCTTTGGGTAGTATGGACATTTTAATAATATTTATTCTTCCAACCAACTGAAGTATTTTGAAACAAATCTCAGATATCACATCATTCCATCCAAATACCTTATTATGCATTTCTAACAGATAAGTATATTTTTAGACATAATCACAATACAATTATCATACCTAACAAATTTGATAACAGTTCGTTATTTTTCTCTGCCCTCCTTCTGGATATGCATTACCCTGAAAAGACTGACTAAGTTTGCTATGGAGTGGGCTTACTGTGATGCGAGAGGGTCTCTCGGCCAAAACAAAACAAAAAACTACCCCCTCACCAGCTTGTTCATGCTGGAAAGTGTTCATTTAGGGAAACTAATTCTCATAATGTGTTGGGAGAATGTCTTAGAAAATAAATGGCTGGTTTAAGTAACATTTTCATGTAAATGTATTGTTTTATTTAGAATGAGGATACATCAGTTAACAGGTGTAAAAGATCTTGCTTTGTTTTGGGGATAGGAGGCGGAGTAAAGAGTACAGAAGGAATTGGATCTCAAAGATGGAGGGGAGAGATGAAGGGCCCAGCAAGAGGAAAGGGAAGTTGCAGAGACCAGCTTTATATAGTTGTAATTTTATTGTTTGTCTTCCACTGGGTGAGGTCAAAAACCAGTTATGTTCTGAAGTGTTCAGGCCTCAGGGCTTGCAAGTTCTTTTCCTCCTACAATTTACAGGAGGAAAAAAAAATTAAGCAGTTGACTTAATTATAAAGGACTTTCAATCCCAGTGTTTTTATTGATCCAGATAACACTGTGGTAATTGATAATACTTCTAGAGAACTATAACATTATGCAATTAATGATATATTTTCAGCTATAATATGGATTGAATAGGTGTTTATGGGCTAATGTGGGGGCCTAATCACTGTTTAAAGCTTTGTTTATATAGCAAAAGAGATTCTATGGCTTGTGAAGAAGAACTGTGTGGTATATCCACATAGTAGAATATTATTCAGCAAAAAAGAGGAATGAAGAACTGATATATACAATAACATGGATGAACCTTGAAAATATTAAATACATGAAAGAAGCCAGCCCTAAAACACCACATATTATATAGTTCCATTTATGTGAAATGTCCAGAAAAGGCAAATCTATAAAGTCAGAAAATGGATTAGTTGTTGCCTCAGGCTGGGAGGGTTGGGGGAAATGGGTATGAGGTTTATTTTGGGGGTAACGGAAATGTTCTAAAACTGAGACTGGTGATGGTTGCACTCTACGAATATACTAAGAACCATCGAATTGTATACTTCAAATGAATAAAATGTATGGTTTGTGAATCATCTCAATAAAGCTGTGAAAAAACAAAGAAAAGAAAAGGAACTGAGTTTATCTCATTGATGTGGTCCTTTTCTCTGCCTCTTGTTGCTGATTGCACCAATGCCAGCTTTTTGATGCAGGGAGTACGTCTTCCAGAGAAGCCCTGCAGATGTACTGTTTGTCTGTGGGGCCTCTCTGTCGGCCAGGAGGGTTTGCGACCTGCAAACATTTACATGAGCAACAAGCTTCTCATGGCAAGGCATCATTCTCAGAGCATACCAGCTTAGAGTTCCATGCTTTCCCTTACCTGAGAAATAGTACTTCCTGGGCTGGCTAACTGTTGTGGCACATTGAACAGAGTAGAGTCCTGCATCAGAGATCGGAAACTGTGGGTGTATTAAACAGTTCAGACCATTTTCGGGCAGTGTTTATCTTCCACACACCATTATGATGATACTACTTGTGGCCCGCGGGGTGTAGCGACTCAGAATGACATCTGCATTTATCTGTTTTTAGCAGTGTGTTTTCTACAAATTAGGGTCTACTTTGTTTAGGGTTTACTCAAGTCTGAGTGGGACTGATAACACAGCCCTATAATTCCTTCGGTTTAGTTTAGAATACCTTCTTCCTTCTCACTATCATTAAGTCCTGGAAGAATGAAAGTGAAGACAATTTAGAGCAATTCTCTATATTTAGATGATACACGTTTTCCATTCTAGTCATCCTGTCTGCATGCCCTATTGCATTGAAAACCCTGCTGCAATTCTAATGGAATTTGAAGTTTGAGATATGTGGGTACTTCTCAAGGTTTTAAAGCCCTTTAGGTTGCAAAAGTTATCTATTTCTTGAGGCATCTTCTTAAAAATGACTAACGGTTTATGTGTTCAGTAGGGCTGTCATGAAGGAAGGGATAGCTAGCATGTTCCAATTAGGGTGTGGGTACTTGTTTAACATTTCTGATACCAGACTCTTTGGCTTATATTAGTACTGTTTTTCAAACATGACTGCTGTAGATGGTTTGGTTCTTTATGACTTAGTGTGGCTATTTTGTGGGATTTAGTGCCAGATGGGCTTACTGATCTAGATTAACTGGTAGTAAGTGATGATGTTGACAAGTACGGTACTAAGAGTATTATGGCTTCTTGCCCATTTTCAGCCTCCAGGTTTATTTTCAATCTAAAGATAATTAGAGCAGGTGGTGGTTCCCTGTTCCCCAAAGGCTAGAGGTGGTGTGCTTCTCATCATGTTTGTCAGACTTGCTGTTCGGAGCTAAATTTTTGCCTTTGCCTGAAACTAAATCTCTAAAACTATGGTTAGCTTCCTAAGACCGGTCAGTATATTGAGAGTATATGCATCCCATAATACCTTAAATTCAAGCATAAAATTATAATGTAGCCATTTATATTACTATTAATTGCTTTTTACCTCTGTTAGAAACTCAAAGGAACGATTAATTCTCAGACAGACTGCATCCTCACCACACTTTCGGGTTGTAGCATCCAGTAACAGTGTTGGTTTCTTCATCATCACCTTTCCAGTGCTGCCCGGTTTTTCATTTTGATGGATTAGAGTTGTTTTGTATTCTCTGTAGAAGCTTGCTCGTTCGTTCTTTCTTTCTTTCTTTCTTTCTTTTTTCTTTTCTTTTCTTTTCTTTTCTTTTCTTTTCTTTTCTTTTCTTTTCTTTTCTTCCTTCCTAACTAACTTCCTTCCTTCCTTTTGCAGTTAGGTATATTTTCATTTCTTTTTTTTTTTTTTAAGATTTATTTGTTTATTTATTTATTAGAGAGAGAGCAAGTGTGCGTGTAGTGAGAGGGGGTGCAGAGGGTGAGGGAAAGAGAGTCCCAAGCAGACTCTGTGCTGAGTGTAGAGCCCGACATGGGGCTGCATCTCATGACCCTGAGATTATGGCCTATAGCCGAAACCAAGAGTCAGGCGCTCAATGGACTGCTACCCAGGTGCCCCAGTGTTTTAATTTCTTTTAAGTTGCTTTAAAACAGTACTGTACTGGGGCGCCTGGGTGGCGCAGTCGTTAAGCGTCTGCCTTCGGCCCAGGGCGTGATCCCGGCATTTTGGGATCGAGCCCCACATCNTCGAGCCCCACATCAGGCTCCTCCGCTATGAGCCTGCTTCTTCCTCTCCCACTCCCCCTTGCTTGTGTTCCCTCTCTCGCTGGCTGTCTCTCTCTGTCAAATAAATAAATAAAATCTTAAAAAAAAAAAGTACTGCACCATTCTGTTAAATACTGTTGAAAAGCTAAATATCTCACATTTTAAACATATTTTTAGACATTCAAATATTTTGTGAATACTTTTTTTTTTTTCTTTTTAAAGATTTTATTTATTTAGTTGACAGAGATAGAGACAGCCAGCGAGAGAGGGAACACAAGCAGGGGGAATGGGAGAGGAAGAAGCAGGCTCCTAGCGGAGGAGCCTGATGTGGGGCTCGATCCCATAACGCCGGGATCACACCCTGAGCTGAAGGCAGACGCTTAACCGCTGTGCCACCCAGGTGCCCCTTGTGAATACTTTTTAAAAAATTTTAATCTACAAAGTATATTAATTTAGAAAAACTAAGATATTATAATGTGAACATATTTGGAAAAAACCCCAAAATATTAGTGGATGAATTTTTCTTTAGATAAGTAATTCTTGGGGCGCCTGGCTGGCACAGTTGTTAAGCGTCTGCCTTCAGCTCAGGGCATGATCCCGGCATTCTGGGATTGAGCCCCATATCAGGCTCCTCTGCTGGGTGCCTGCTTCTTCCTCTCCCATTCCCCCCGCTTGTGCTCCCTCTCTCACTGGCCGTCTCTGTCTCTGTCAAATAAATAAATAAAATCTTTAGAAAAAAAAAGAAGTAATTCTTTTTGGGGGGGAGTTGACCGAATATTTCATGAAATTAAATAGTTATCTTTTTTAGATGTGATCCTGGCATCATGGTGATTTTTTTTCTTTTGTTTTGTTTTTTATTGTGATTCCAAACATATAACATAAAATTCATGATCTTACCATTTTTAAGTCTATGGTACATTAGTGTTAATATATGCACATTGTTGGGGTGCCTGGGTGGCTCAGTCGGTTAAGCGTCTGCCTTTGATTCAGGTCATGATCCCAGGGTCCTGGGACTGAGCCCCACATCGGGCTCCCTGCTCAGCAGGGAGTCTGCTTGTCCCACTCCTCCCCAGCTCGTACTCTCTGTTGCTATGTCTCTCTCTCTCTCTCAAAGAAACAAAAAAAAAATCTTTAATATATATATGTATGCACATTGTTGGCAACAGCTCTCTGGAACTTTTTCATCTTGCAAAACTGAAACTCTGTATTTATTAAACAACAGCTCCCCATTTCCCCCTCCCTGCCAGCTTGGTAACCACATTCTACTTTCTGTTTCTATGAGTTTGACTTCTTTAGATACCTCATATAAGTAGAATCCTGCAGTTTTTGTTTTTTTGTGACTGACTTACTTCACTTAGCATAATGCCCTCAAGATTCATCCATCTTGTACCATATGACAAGATTTCCTTTTTTCTAAAGGCTGAATAGTATTCTACTGTATGTGGATACCATGCTTTCTTTATCCATTCATCCATCACTGGACATTTAGGTTGCTTCCACCTCTTGGCTGTTGTGGCTAATGCCACAGTGAACATGGGAATCCTAATATCTCTTTGAGATCCTGCTTGCAATGATTTTGGATATATACCCAAAAGCGAGATTGCTAAGTCATTGGGTAATTCTATTTTTAATTTTTTGAAGAGACGCCATACTGTTTTACCATTTACATGCCCACCAGCAGGGCACAAGGGCTCTATCTCCTTGCCAGCACTTGTTCTTTTCTGGGTTTTTTGTTTGTTTGTTTGTTTGTTTGTTTTTTGATAGTGGCCATACTAATAGGTGTGAGGTGGTATCTCACTGTGTGTGTATTTTTTTTAAAGATTTTATTTATTTGAGAGAGAGAGGGAGGGAGAGCACAGGAGAAGCAGATTCTCTGCTGAGTAGAGAGCTGCCCCAGGACCCTGAGGTTATGACCTGAGCTGAAGACAGATGCTTAACCAACTGAGGCCACCCAGGCGCCCCTCTCACTGTGGTTTTGATTTGTATTTCCCTGTTGATGAGTGATGTTGAACATCTTTTTATGTGTTTGTTGGCCATTTTCTTGTCTTCTTTGGAAAATGTTCCTTCTTGATTTGTTGTTTCAGATTGATGTTTTTTCAGTAGGGTTATGGGTTAAACAGAGTTCCCCTTTCTGTCCTAAGAACTGGGTAATCATGTTTGAGGATATTCTTGCAAGAGAGATTTATAACATCCTTCTGAATTAATTACTGCATCCATTTCAGACATGCATGGTGTCAGAGTCACAGAGTTATAGATCCTAGAGCTGGCACCACCAGTTTTACTGCCTGACCCCTATTGCTTGAAAAGTAGAGCTTCTTGTTTATATTAAATTTAAAATCTTGATCAACATGCCAACCTCTGTACGATTGATTAGATCTAGCTTTTGAATAAAAAGTGATAAAGGACTTTTTTGAGATAAAGGGGAAATTTGAAAATGGATTACATTGGATAGTATAATTGTATTATTGTTGTGTTATTTAGTAGAGCCTCCTTATTATTTAAACGGTATAAACTGAAATGTTTTGGGTAAAAAAAATGCCACAATGTCTATAATTTACTTACAAATAGTTCAGGAAAGTTGTTTGTATATCCATTTATAAAGTACAGGGTGTCTTAACTCAGCACTATTGACATTTCGGGCTGGGTAAATTCCTTGTTGTGTGGGGCTCTGTTTTGTAGGATGTTTAGCAGCATCCCTGGCCTCTAGCCCCCAGATACCAGTAACACCCCCCAATAGTGACAGTCAGAATGTCTCTAGACATTGCCAAATGTTCTCTGGGAAACAAAGTTGTTCCTAGTTGAGGACCACCGATACAGAGAAGAGGAAAGTAGGAGAGGTGGAGATATTTATGTATGTTTAGAGAGAATGAGCAAGCAAGCAAATATAAGACAATGTCAGCTATTGATGAATATAGGTATAAGGGTATTTTTTTATACTATTCTTTTAAATTCTCTACAGATTTAAAGATTTTCAAAATAAAAGTTTGGGGAAAAATAAATTAGACTGGATTTCGTAATGACTGAGTATTATTGGAAAGTGTGTGAATTCTGTCCAAAGTTACATTAAGGGTCAAGAAAATGAGATTTGATAGAGCACATCTGAAGTCAGTAATTAAAGAAAGTGTGTTAGTTTTCCAGTGGTCCTGGAACACATTACCACAAATTTAGCAGCTTAGACCAACACCCATTTGTACCCTTATCTCACAGTTCTGTAGGTTAGAAGTCTGGGCACAATTTGGCCTGGCTCGTTCTCTGTCCCAGGTTTCAAAGGTTGAAAATCAAAGCGTCCCTGGGGTTGAGTTTCTTTCTGGAGCTCTGGGGATGAACTGGCTTCTGGGCTTTTTCAGGTTGCTGTCAGAACTCAGTTCCATACTGTTGTAGGACTGAGGTGTCCATTTCCTTGCTGGCTGTTGGCTGGGGTTGTTCTCAGCTTCTAGGGGCCGCCTACACTCTGGTCTGTGGCTCCCTTTCTCCATCTTCAAAGCCTGCAAGAGTGGTAGAGCCTCTGCATGCTTCACATCTCTCTGATTTCCTCTCTGCCCCATGCTCTGGCTCTTCTCCCTTTCTCTTCTGCTTTTAAGGGCTCGTGTGATTACACTGGGTACACCCAGATAACCCAGGATATTTACTTTAAAGTCAGTTGATTAGTAACCTTAATTCCAGCTGCAAAGTCCCTTTATTGCAGTACCTAGGTTAGTGTTTGATTCAATAACCAGGGGGTGGGAATCTTGGGAGACATCTTTAGAATTCTGCCTACCACAAAAAGAATACAATTGAATTCTGACAATTAAAAAAGTCAATTATTTCCTAAAATATTTTATTTGTGTCTTTCCCATTACTATTAGGTTTAAAGATGTCATAGAATAGATTTTATAAGAGAGTTGTATTTTTTTTAGTTTTTTTTTTTTTTTTTTTAGTAATCTCTACACCCAACATGGGACTTGAACTCCTGACACCAAGGTCACGAGTTGCATACTCCTCTGACTGAGCCAGCCAGGCATCCCAAGAGATTTGCATTTATCACTCCAACAATTACTATGGGAGGAATCATGGATGTTTATTTAGAAGAAAATGCAAATCGCTGCTGAACGTCACATGCAAGAATATTTGTTTTTACAACAGATCCTATTCTTAAAACTTTTGTACCCTTATACAATGAAAGTAAGAGCACAAAAGTTTCACTTCTTGAACTCTAAGAAAACTTTCTTAAAGTGTAACTTACTTCTCTTTATTACTATAATTAATTAGAATTGTTCTTTACCCCTTAAAGAAGACAACGCTTGGTTTTGTTTTTAATGGGCCAGCTGACAATATTTTAGGCACACCTGATCCAGTAGAACTAAATTTGTCCCCAGAGAAGGCAGAGCCTGTTTATTACCCTCGTCTTGTCCTTTTGTCCTGAGCGTATACTCAGGTAGTGCAGCGTAGTACACATGTGTTTACATGCATTCAAAACTATTCTGTAACCACTCTAAGACACTGAGCTCTGGTAGCACACATTCCTGTCTCTCTTGCGTTCCTTTTCTTTATTCTCACCCACCACCATCTTATTCCCGTCTTCATAATTGAGGCCTTTGCCACTCCTGTGCCTTCCAGTCCACCAGCCCCCTCTGGCTTCCCTCCCTTCCCTATTCAGTCTGGATGCCATGACCTGTCATTTCAGCTGCTCTTCATTGGCTCATTTACCACCTCCTTGTTGCCCTGACCTTCTTTCATTCTTTCCTGGTACTCCTGCCCTTTCCTTTAGTCTCTTCAGTCCTTTGCTCCCCGCTTTCCCCAGCACCCGAACCTTCTTTGACTTCTCATTTTGTACAGTCCCTCTGGGTAACTGCAGCTCTTCACACGGCTTCCATTACAACCCAAATATTAATGAGTCTCAGTGTTGTATCACCAGCCTGAAGCTCTCCCCCAGAACTTTAGATTTGCATTTCCAGCTGCTTGATATCTACTTTTAGATGGCACTTCATATTTTTTAAACATTTTTATTATTATTTTTTATTTTATTTTTTTAAAAAGATTTTATTTATTTATGTGACAGACAGCCAGCGAGAGAGGGAACACAGCAGGGGAGTGGGAGAGGAAGAAGCAGGCTCCCAGTGGAGGAGCCTGATGTGGGGCTCGATCCCGGAACGCCGGGATCATGCCCTGAGCCGAAGGCAGACGCTTAACGACTGCGCTACCCAGGCGCCCCTAAACATTTTTAATTTAAATTCAGTTAATTAACATAATGTATTATTGGTTTCAGAGGTACAGGCCTGTGATTCATCAGTCTTATATAACACCCAGTGCTCATTACATCACATGCCCCCAGTTACCCCATCCCCCCACCCCCTCCCCTACAGCAACCCTCAGTTTGTTTCCTATGATTAGGAATCTCTTATGGGACACGTCATATTTAACATGTCCTAACCTAAACTCCACTCCCCTCGAAACTTGCTTCTTTCCCTGTTTCAGCTAGTGATACTCTCCAGTTACTCAAGAGCATTTCCCTGATGATTAGTAATGTTGAGTACCTTTTCATGTACCCATTGGCCATCTGTCTCCTTCTGGTACTGTGATTTTCTCCTTCTGTCTCATTGGGCCCAATATAATAGCCCCCAGAATGGACTTCCTGCCTCATTTACCCTTTTTAGCTCCATCTTCCACGTTGCTTCTAGAGTAACCTTCCCCCAAATGCACATCTGACCTAGTCAGACTTTCCACTTAAAAAATGAATGTTTAGCTTTCTAACACTACAGTCATCTCATTCTTCCAGTGTTTGATATAGTAGTTATATATTATTAACTTTACTTCCTCTGCTGCTTAACTTAGTAACTTTAGATAACGACAACTCTATTTCTCATTTCATCCACTTACGACAGTCTTTGTCGACTCCCCCATTTTAAAAAGGGGCATTAGAACATGTACTTCTTTTTCCATCTGTTTTTCTCACTTTTTGTCAGCGACACTTATTTTACATTGTCAAGGTTGATAACTTTCATATTTTGTCCTGTTACCAAGGACAACCAAGTCTCCATATAAGTTGAATCTAAAAGATGAAAACTGTAAATAGTATCATACTGTTATGACCTGTTAATTTTTCCAAAAAGGATTTTCCCTTATGAACCTGAGACCCATTGACTACAGCATGAAGTTACTTTCTCCTTGTCAGGAAAGCAGGTAGAATTAACAGACAAGGACAAATGCCTCTTGTTATTAAGCAGATTACTGCAAGGATTTGTCCTTTTCCAGAAGCTGCATCATATTTCTGCCAGTAGGGAAGAGAACATGTGATGTTTGCACGTTCCCTATAAAAAGTTCCTTTTTGCTTAGAAATCATGCTTGCTTGCTTTTTAATATTCTGATTAAAGAATGAAAATTCAAAGTCCAGCCTTTGGGATCTGTAATGAAGTAAAAAGAGTTATAATTTGTGATTACCATAGGCCACAATTTCTTCCCTGAGCAGTCAATATACCTTATTTTCCTGGATGGTTACCTGCTCAGCTGTAGGGAGCAGACATTTCTTCTGACATCTCCCAAATCCAAGTGAGCTGAGCTAGCTCTGGAGTTCTGGACTGTTTGAGTAATGAAAACATCTATCATCTTTAGGGAGAGTAGTACAGGTAGGAACTGGCTATCATTTCATGCCACATTTATAGAAAATAAGAGTGAAACCCTTTTGGCCAGTCTCTCTTGTAGGATCCCGAAATTTATGTCTTGCAGCCAAAGTATCAAAGTTAGTTCTGGCCTAAGATGAAGGGCATCTCTATTTATAGTATCCCTTAAAATATGATTCTATAAATATTTAGTGCAGAGCCAATTTGTGTGCTGGGATTAGTTTCTTCTCTCTAGGGCCAGGGTAATGAACCCTGGACTCTCAAGGTTCTGTGATCAGTAACAACCAGATCCTCTTTTCTCCTACTCCATTAATTCCTTATAATCGGGGTACATGTAAGCTTGCTTCATATTTGAAATGTAGCTTTTTTGTGCCTTTTTCCCCCAGGGGCTTTCTAATTACCTTTCTTCATCATCTTCATATTCTTCTTCTTCTTCTTCTTCTTCTTCTTCTTCTTCTTCTTCTTCTTCTTCCCTCTTCCTCTTCCTCCTCCTCCTCCTCCTCCTCCTCCTCCCCCTCCCCCTCCCCCTCCTCCTCCTCCTCCGAGCATAATATGTCTTTGTCATGGCCTCACTTCTTCTCTCAGTTATATTTTCTATTCTGTGGACTCCCCCTTTGTACCCAAATGCTTTTCTAGACTACCACACAGCTGTCTTCCAAGGATCTCCATCCACTCTTCTCCTGGGTTGGAATCACTGTTCCCAGGATCCTGTGTCTCCCACAGGATCTACTTCCACTGTCTTGATTTATTCCATCATTTTCCTGGAGTGTATCCTGAAATGAGTTCTTTAGAAAGGCTATGTGGGAAATAAACTTTCTGAGTCATGTCTAAAACTGTCTATGTTGTACTTTCATACTGATCTGTAGTCGAGTTAGGTGTAGCATTCGAGGCTGAAAATAATTTCCTTTAGAAAATGTGAAGACGTGGCTCCATTGTCTTCTAACATCCTCTATTGCTGACAAGAAGCAATTTGTCAGTCCTTTCTGGGTGACCTGTGTTCCCTATTCAGTGTCTCCTTTATATACTTGTTTAGGAATTCTATGAGAAGACGTATAGATGTGGGTCTTTTATCAGTTAGTTGTATTGACCACTCACTGAACCCTTTTAATCTTAAGACTTGGGTCTTTCTTCAGCTCTGGGGAATTCTGTTATTTCTTAAATAGTTTTCTCCTCTCTTTTTTTCTGTTCTTGGATTGACTTCTTATGTCTCTTATGGTCTCTCTATTATTTCCATATTTTTATCCATATGCTCTCATTCTGTGCTTCTCAGTTTTGTTTTCAAGATCATCTGTTGATTTACTTTCCTTTTCTAATCACTCTTTAAATTCTAAGAATTTTAAATTTAAAGAGTTCTTCCAAGTTCTTTTTTCCTTTTTTGTGGTTTCCTATTCCTATTTGATATGGGTGCAATACCCTCTTGAATCTTTTGATTATAGTTGTTGTTATTTTTTAATGTTGTCTTATGTCCCTTAATTGATTTGTTCTCCTCAGGGTTCTTTTTTCTATTATTTTTTCTATGTTTTTCTTAGTTGTTTCTCATGCTGCTTTTTTCCCATGTGCCTCATAATCCCTGGTTGTCTCTTCATATTTTAGAAAGGACTGAGGAACTGGTATGGATTTTCTATGCCATTTTAAAAGTTGGTCTCTTTTCCCCCTAGACTTATCACCTATGTGGATGGCTGACTGAGCCCTCTGTGTAGAGCGAGATGCCTTGGCTGGCCTCTTGCTCTAGGCCTGTGCTCGGACTCTGCCTTTGTGCTAGAGGAGTGCTCTACCGTGGGCAGGTTGTACTCCCACTAGATGGCTTGGCTTTCCCCAGGTCATTTGTTCTTTCAGCTCTCTGGCATTTGGATGGAGGGTTAATGCCAGGCCGCCTGTGATCTGTGTGGGGGTGGGGGAAGCAGATGGGGATGCCAACCAGCACAGTTCCAAGTACAGACCTTCAATTATTCCCACTGTCTTCAGCCCCCCTTTTCCCTTCTCTCCTCCCTTGTACCTGCTGGACTGGAGCCCAGAGCCATCAGGTGTCCCTGGGCCGATTGGCTGTCTAGATTCCTTCTAGCATTCCAGCAAGCATTTTGGCTTCCAGCTCCTCTTAGCTTGCCTTGTGGCTGTGGCTTTCTCTGCCTGTCTCATCCATCACCACAATTCTCTCTGCTTTTTGAATTCTAGAAATTTGTTGTATCCTTCATCCACTGGTGAACCCCTTAACTTCTCTTTCCTTTTGCTATTATAGGTTTATTGCATCTTTTGTCTCCCTTACTTGAGTGTGATTTTGTAAGCTATAGGTAGTAAACACACATCCTCAACCTACCATCTTGAAATTAAAGTCCTGATATGAATTTTAAGCTATATCTCTTATGAATATTTACCTAACCTGTTTATTTCATGGCTGCAGTATCTATTTGAGCATTGTGTAATTTATAAATTATTTCAGTAAAGTAATGCAAGAGAATTAGAGTAAATAATTTCAAAGGGGTAAAGATCTAATGGCACAATTTTTCAGAAAATCTTGTATAATAGCAATAGTTTATTTTAGTAAAAAAAGAGAGAAAACTGCTCAATTAAAGATTAGAGTCTTAAAATTAACGTCAGTTTTGTGCCTGGTTTCTATAGGCTATTGTCAACAAGTATATTACCTGCTCTGTATCAGGTAAGCGCTGAACTTGGAGCAGTGACTTGAGAGATCTCTGCTCTCGTAGAATTCACATGTTGCTTTGGGGAGTTTTGGAAGTTGTTTTGGTACTGATGGATAGGTAATAAATGAACTTTAAAAATAAGCAACAAAAACATTGGGCAGCTATGTGCACAATGCAAATAATTAAAATAGGTGACCTGCTAATGAGTGTCAGGACATTTATTTGGCGAGGTGGTTGGCGAACCGTGCTGTGGAGGGGATGACTAAAGAGCAGGGGACAGCCAGGCAAAAACTGGAATCTTGGCATTACCATCAGATAACATATCCTTTCCACCTTACTCAGTGCTTCCTACCCTTTGGTTTTAATTGTACTTCTGCCTTATAAAGATTTTTATATTAATGTAATGAATTGCTTAAACATTTCATAGCTTTTAAATAGCACTTGGGTGAAATAAAAGACTCAAGAGATAATTTATTCCCTTAGGACAGAGGAGAGATAAACAAGCCTTTTTATCCTGTGATAGCAGAGTGGTTTGGTAAATTTAAAGGCCTTAATTATTATGCTTTAAGCAACAACTTAATTTGCTTCAGTCTGATTCTTAGCTTTTAAGTGGGGCTCTTCCTTTGATACATCATGTTGCTATTTTGGTGCTTGTCATCTTGTTCTTGCCCTTTCTCTCATCAAGAAGCATTTACTGCTCACTTCCATGGAATCCCTGTGGTGGTGTGGATCCTGTGGGCTGCAGATGCACATTTACTTGTATCTTTAAATTGGGTACACTTTTCAAGGAGTATGGGGCATAGATGGTTTTAAGGAGCCAATTTGTAGATCTTTAAATTCCCCATGTACTTTTCCTAACATTGTTCTGCCTGAGAATGTGTTTATGATGGAGGCGCTGGGTCTGCTGTTCCCCTTATTCACTGTTGCCCTTCTCACACTATTAAGAAAGAAAGGCATACTGCTGTATCTCAGATCTCACAAAGGTCCCTGGATGTAAAAACACCAGGGCGCCAAAGGGCAAAATTGAAAAGGCTGGTGTCTGTGTGAAGGTAGTGGATGACTATAAGTGACACTGTCTAACGTAATGCTAGATAAAAGTTCCTTTTGCAATTCAAACAGTTTTCATTTTTTTGCTCTCGCAAAACTGAGAGAAGAACCTAATTGATTTGTTTGCCGGCTAACTAATATACTATTAAGTATATTTTTGATGGTATATGACTTATCTTTTTTTTTAACGTTGTTCAAAAATTTTGAAGAATTGAGAAATCATTGCTCTAACAAGACTTCCATTTTCCTCTTCTCATTTATATGACACAGGTTTCTCACCATTTAATTTTATGAAAATTAAAAGTAGTGATAGAACTGGTGCTGATCACTATTTCATCGTGACGATAAGTAATAGTCACTGCATGGAAATGTGAACTAACTGAAGAAGAGAAACCTCACCCATCTCTTTTTAAATTTTTAACTTTATTTTTTTATGAGTTCAGGATTATATATATTACAATATGGTATGTTATAATACCTTCGTAGCTCTATCATAAAAATAACTCAGGGACATATGGAATTCAAGCTAATTTGTGTAACTGTCACAAGAAAAAAAAAGTGTTAAATGTATTTCTGAAATAAGTATTTTCATTTAATTTCAGAATCTCAAAACAGCATTAGATGTTGGCCTTGTTTTAAAAAAGTTTATTTAAACACTAAGCTAGCTAAAAAAACCTTTTGAAAGGTTCAAACACAATTGATACAGAAAATACTTTCCCTCTAATCTCAATTTAGCATAAATGGAACAGGTGAGGGGGAAAAGTAGACAATTTCTTCAGCAGCATATATGGCTCAATCCATCAACCACCTTAAACTGAAATGTCCATTATTGATCCCATTAAAAAGTGCTGGGCAAATATCAAAGTTACCTACTTCATAAACCAGAAGACAACAATTTTAGGGTTATGATAAGTAAACTATTTTTGAAACACTTCAAAAACTTTTAACATTAAATTAGAGGAATCATCTCTTAATTGTAAAAAACAAAGGTATAAGAGAAAGTAAAAGACATTTAAACTGATTTTGAATCCCCTTTGAACAAAAGAAATGAAAAATAATGGTTAATTAGTTAAGCTTTGTGCTCTAACCAAACTAATTAATTACAGTGATTTTCAATGGCAACAGCCCACCCGACTGGGTAGTTTGACAGTTGTGAATATTTTTGCAATGATTTTTCTTAAAATGGAGACACTGGATGATCTGGTCATACAATGTTCATCTTATGCATTCTGCATCTCTTTGCCAATCCTGTAGCTAAGGATCTTGTTCTAATCAATCTTAGAGTGTGTAATTGGCAACTGTCAAGGTAAAGCTTTGAAAGTGGTGTCTGACGTCATCTGATAATTCTCACTGGTAGCAGTCTGTTACTCATTTTCTGCAGCTTCTACAATCTTTATAAATTCTTTTGCTGTTTGTACTTCATTACACACTGTTAGGGAATCTTGTGTATCTTTATGACTCACTAACTGAACATTACTATCTTCATAATAATGAACCTGAATTTTCAAGATGCCAACCACTTGAGTGGTTGAAGAAGTAATTGGAAACTTCCACCCTGACCTCCAGTGATTGTTCCAATAGTTTTTTGCTTGGAACTGATGGCTTTCTCTGCATGCAGTAATGGTTTGCTGTCCATCTATTTTTTTTTCTTTTACTATATGACAATGCAGATCCCATTTGGATAATGTTCTTTTATATACACTCATAGAACAGTTTTTACTGAAGTTCTCCATGTTCCAACTGCATTTTATGCTTCAAATGATCTTGGATCAGTCGCTTCCTTTCTTAAATGATCAAATTTGAAACATTCTAGTTTTGGGATCCAAAAATTTTCCATTTCCCAAGTTGCCATATTCTGTTATCAGTATCTGATCTTCATAACCTTCAATTTTCCTGGAGTAAACTGGTCCTAGTTATTCCGTGCAAATGCATGAGCTACTCCTTCCCTAAGAAGATTATCATTATTAAGTGTTAACTGAACATCATTAAACACCTCATTAAATTCTCCAGAAGGGGCATGAATAATGAATTTTGCTGCTCTATGCACCTTCTCCTCATTAGACAACTGCTCCTCCAGATCCGCCATTTTCCTTTTGGCAACAAACCGGCTGTGGTGACATGGTGGCAGCGGCCACCTGACTTCCCCTCACACCCATCTCTTTTATACAGTTTTCTTTATTATGTTTAAGACTCTTTAAAATCAAAATTTGCAGTATATTTATATTTTAATTGATTGATTAGTAATAATAGTTGTAAAGAAAATTCAAACCAGAAGAAATTGCTTTAACACTTGGAGTCTTTAATTACAGAAAATAAAGAGAAATTTATTTTTAACTTATAGACAGATTTTTGTTGAGAAAAAATGTAACACTGTCCAGTAAAAGACTTTCAAACATAAAATACATTACATTAGAAATAATTTGTGTTGTAGGAATCACCTTTTCTCAAAGCTTGCTGTATAGCTTCATTACTAGTGGAGGGATAGACACAGATCATTGGAGTAGCATAGGGAACCCAGGAATAGAGCCACATAAATATGCCTAATTAATTTTTGACCAAGAACCTAAAAGCAATTCAGAAGGAGGAGGAATATCTTTTTAATGAGTGGTGCTGAAGCAATTAGACATACATTGGCCAAAAAAAAAAAAAAAAAGAAGAAAAAAGAAAAAAAGAACCTTTACCTAAATCTTATATAAAAATGAACTCAAAATTTATTGTAGACATAAATGGAAAACATTAAACTATAAAACTTCTAGAAAAAAAAGTGAAAATATTTGGGGCCTACAACTAGGCAAAAAGTTCTTAGGCTTGACACCAAAAACATGATCCGTAAAAGGAAAAATTGATAAATTTTATCTCATCACGATTAAAATCTTCTACTCTGCAAATGACCTTGTTAAGAGGATGCAAAGACAAGCTACAGATGGAGAAAAAAATGTTTGCAAGACACATATCAGACAAAGAACTAGTATCTAGAATATATAAAGAACTCTCAAAACTGTAAAAGACAATCAATCTAATTAGAAAATGGGAAAAAAAACACGCACAGACATTTCACTGAAGAGGATATACAGATGGCAAATAAGCGCATGAAAAGATGTTTGCCATTAGGGGAATGCAAATTAAAATTACAATGAGATATCATTGGAATAGCTAATATAAAAAAAAATACAACACCAAATGCTGGCAAGGATGCAGAGAAGCTGCATTCTACATTGTTGGTGGAAATATAAAATGATACAGCCACTCTGGAAAACAGTTTGGCAGTTTCTTAAAAAACTAACCATGCAACTACCGTATAACCCAGCGATTAAACCTTTGGGCCTTTATCCCAGAGAAATGAAAACTTAATGCTATGGACTGAATTGCGCCCTCCCCACCAATCATATGTTGAAGCCCTAACCCCACAATGTGTGGTAATTGAAGATGTGGCCTTTGGGAGATATTTAGGGTTAGATGAGGTCAAAGGCAGGGTCCTCATGATAGGACGATAAGAGACATCAGAGACCTTGCTCTTTTCTCTCTCTCTCTCTCTCTGCCATGTGAGGACACAGGGAGAAGGCATTTATCTTTAGGCCAGGAAGAGATCTCTCACCAGAACCTGACCATGCTGGCCCTGATCTTGGACTTCTGGCCTCCAAACTGAGAAAATAAATTTCTATGGTGAAGCCACCCAGCCTATGACATTTTGTTATGGCAGCCAGAGATGATGAATACGTTATGCTCACACAAACCTGTGTACAGATGTTTGTAGTCTCTTCATTTGTAATAGTCCCAAACTGGAAATAACTCAGATGCCCTTCAGTGGATGAGTGGTTAAAGAAATTGCATTGTGTCTAAACCATGGAGTATTACTCAGTAGTAAAAAAGAATGAGCTCTTGCACATGCAGCTACTTGGATGGACCTCAAGGATATCATGCTGAGTAAAAAGCCAATCTCCAAAGGCTAATATTACATGATTCCATTTATATAACATTCATGGTATAACCTGATTATGGGTATGGAAAACAGATGAGTGGTGGCCAGGGAATAGGGAAGGGATGAGGAAAGGGCAGCTGTAGCTATAAAGGGGTAGTATTAAGGAGTCCTATGGCGATGGTACAGTTACGTATGTTGATTGTGGTAGTGGTTACATAAAGTTACACATGTGATAGAATTGGATAGAGTTGCATACACACACACACACACGAGTGCATATATGCCAGTAAAAATGAATAAGCTCTGGACTATAAAAATGCCAATTTCCTGGTTTTGATGTTGTGCTGTTGTTAGTTATGCAAGATATTAATGTTGGAAATGCTTGGTGAAGAGTACATGGGATCTCCATGTACGTTTCTTAGCACCTTCCTGTGAATCTATAAATATTTCAACTTAAAAGTTAAAAAAAAATTTGGTGAAGGTAGAAAGAAAAATAAGCTCCAAAAGAAAAATGAGAGATATAAAATTTCTGACCAGTCTGGACCAATTTTGAAATGGTTTTTTGAAATGGATAATAGCGGCTATCAAATTGCTAAAGAGTTTAAATTTCATTTGATACATTTAAGGTGACATAACAGCTTTCTTTTAAAATATTGATATTTATAATATGTTAGCAATTACTCCTTTTCAACTACTTAAACTTATGGTGAAAAATTTTAGATGTCAGTTTAAGTATCTGTGAGGGGATATATGGTTTTCAAAGTTTTCTTGGAGGTTCTGCAAATAAAAAAGCTAGATTTCAGTAATATATTACCCCCATTGATGAAGGGGCTACATTGCAAAATTGTATTTTAAAAGAAATCAAAATCTGGGGCTCCTGGGTGGTGCAGTTGGTTAAGCATCCCACTCTTGATTTCAGTTCAGGTCGTGCTCTCAGGGTCAGGGGATGGAGCCCCGTGTTGGGCTCCAGGTTCAGTGTGGAGTCTGCTTGAGATTCTCTCTCCCTCTCCCTCTGTCCCTCCTGCTCATACTCTCTCTCTCTGTCTCAAATAAATAAATCTTTAAAAAAAAAATCAAAATCTTAATTGCCAACGTAGTTGAAATAAATATTAAAGAACCTGGGAGCCGCCAGTTAAGGGTAGGATTAAAAAGGAAGAAGTGTTGTACTGTGTTTAGGTGCTGTCATTGGCCTTTAATGCCTATTTTTTGAATTAGTACAGTTGTGTTCGGTTGCTTTGTTCTAAACAGGCAAGAGAAAAAAGGAAAGGGAGGCAGGGGAGGGTTGTGTTTTTAGCAGTCTATGTTAGGGAGGGCAGAGGGACAAGGGATATTCATCACCCTAAAAGGACTACATCAGGTTTACCATTAGATAATGCATGATTTCAGACTTCCTGTTTCTACCTCCCAAAAAGAAAGTCTCTCTTTATGCTTGGTGATGTCGCAATCTTAGTAAGGGGTTAAACCTTCCATTTCACCATTAGCTGACTTAATTAATATATACCAGTGCTTTGGGATTAGCTAATGTTATAGTGTAAATCAACTGCAGTCACTTGATGTATGTAAATTAATCTGATCATTTCCTAGTTGATAGAGGAGTGGAATGTGAAGGAAAGGGTTATCGTGGAATACAAGGGGGTGTTTGGGAAGGTGAGGAAGCAGAGTTATGCTTTGAAAGCTACCAATAGAAGCAGAAATTGAGGTATTTTGGTCCTACTAATGGATTGCTTAACATGATTTATGAATGTTTTGGTTAATATTTTAAAATACTGCTGCCTGCTTTATTAAAGAATTTATATCTCTGAGGATTAATTAACCTAAAATAGATCCCATTAAATCAGATTAATATAAAAGTGGCCCATAGCTAGATCTACCAAATAAATTTGAAAGTCATTATGTTATGTAGACTTCCCTCCCCAAAGGTGATAGAAATTAACCATAGAAAATGATAGTATTGAGTTATAGATGTCTTACGTAGCAAGTGTTTTTATTGAAGTTATTTTGAACTTAAAGAAAAGTGGAAAGAATTCGAATGTTACATGATATTAAGATTAGTAATATGCTTTAGCATTTCAAGCCTGTGATTTGCCTTGTATCAAGCTCTTTTGTCTTTATTAGCCTTATTTTTTTCATTTATTGGTGAGATGATAATTATGGTTGATAGGACAGTTTTTTCTTATCTCCCTAGTAACAATATTTTCAGTAATAAAAGAGGAATGCTTTAGCTTCCTCATAAAATGTTATGATATCCAAAAATTAATAAACTTTTCAGTGGCTTTTAAAAGACACATTATGGGGGCGCCTGGGTAGCGCAGTCGTTAAGCGTCTGCCTTTGGCTCAGGGCGTGATCCCGGCGTTCCGGGATCGAGTCCCACATGGGGCTCCTGGGCTGGGAGCCTGCTTCTTCCTCTCCCACTCCCCTGCTGTGTTCCCTCTCTTGCTGGCTGTCTCTCTGTCACATAAATAAATAAAATCTTTAAAAAAAAAAAAAAGACACATTATGGCCATCTATATCGTGTGCTTGCCTATTTCAAGAACTTTTTGAAGTCAGATTAGTGACACGGCCAATTTTTCCCTTCAAACTCTTTCTCTTTGCATATGTTTATGAATACCTTGGAGAAATCAACATATTTTTTCATATTGAGAGCTGTTACTATATCCATTACATAAAGATTTCTCAAAATTGATAGACCAGTTATTTTTAAATTCTGTCATATTGAATATAGAAAATGTCATGTTATATGATGATAAATGCTTTAACAAACTACAAAGTCACACAAAATTTCTTTTTCGCTTTCAATTAAAAAATGGCATATTTATGTTAACTAACATGAAAAAGTTTCTTCCAATATTTTTGTAGAACTTTGAATAAGAAAACAGTTAACATTTTTACTTGAGGCAAGGGGCTAGACAGAATAACACAATGGAGATATAGACTGATGCTATCTGTGTTTACTAAAGATAGCTGCACAGTCTTCCTATATGTATAAACACTTTCAAGAGGCAAGTGGTAAATGTATGTCTAGGGACATGAAGAGATGCCCTTCAACTAAGTGGGTGGGTATAGCTTAGATTCTCATATCAGGCTGCCTCCATAGGGAAGCGGTATGAATTATAGCATCATCGGGAGGCTGCTTCACCTAGTGTAGATGTGGGGAGAGGTGGAGGTAGGGAATAGCCATAGTTCATGTTTTAAGATTATGACTCTGTATTAGGAACCCTTAATATTCATTAAGTATACAGTTGGCAAGTATGTTTTTACCTCTATTATGAAGAATGGCATTTAAGGTTAATAATCTTCATGTCAAATGGTTCAAAAAAAGGGGGGTAATCAGAAGGGCGAATGAAGCATGAGAGACTATGGACTCTGAGAAACAAACTGAGGGCTTCAGCGGGGAGGGGGGTGGGGGAATGGGATAGGCTGGTGATGGGTAGTAAGGAGGGCACGTATTGCATGGTGCACTGGGTGTTATACGCAACTAATGAATCATCGAACTTTACATCAAAAACCAGGGATGTACTGTATGGTGACTAACATAATATAATAAAAAAAAAAACCAGGGATGTACTGTATGATGACTAACATAATAAGAATATTATTAAAAGAAAAAAAAGAAAACCACCTAAAACAAATGTATAGTTTAATAAATTATTATAAGATAAATACCTTGCAGCATCAAGAAATAAAACCCTAGAAGTCTAAAAAAAAAACAAAAACCTTTGAAATTCCTTATAAATGAAGGATGATGGAAGCACCCCTCAGGTCAAGGTGTGATTTTTAACCCTGAAATGGACCTTTGACATGAACTGACAGTACACTTAGGTACCATATCTGCAACTTGGGAAGGTATCTGCTAAGTGATACTTTTCTGAACAGAGAAATAACTGATTTAAGATTAGAAGCTAAGTACAGATCAATAGTCCAGTCAATCATGTTTCTTTTGCCAACCTAAACTTTATTAAAGCTTTACTAGCATCCATATTAAATAATCAATACTTGTCAGCATAACTTTTGAAAATAATAACATTCTCTAGAGGAAGGTTTGAAGAAAAGCGACATCTATGCACAATCAAGAACCTTCTCACTGATCTTCATTTTTGACAAAAGTGCTTAATCTCTCCCTGCTTCTTCCATTATGGCATAAGCAGGAACACTCACTCTGACTTCTTGTCTCATTTGAGACCAATCTGTTGAGACTTCTACTGAATTTTCCATGTAGCCAGTTGTTAAAAAGCTGTCAAACAACAAACAATCCTAAAATTTGTGTGGAACCACAAAAGACCCCAAATAGCCAAAGCTATGACAAAAGCAAAACTGGAGGCGTTGCAATTCCAGACTTCAAGTTATATTACAAAGCTGTAGTGATCAAAACAGTATGGTACTGGCGCAAAAATAGACACATAGATCAATGGAACAGAATAGAAAACCCAGAAATAAACCCCCAATTATAAGATCACTTAATCTTCAACAAAGTAAATCTTAAAAAAAAATAAACTAAGGTGGCTCAGTGGCTTAAACGTCTGATTCTTGGTTTCAGTTCAGGTCATGATCTCATGGGTCATGAGATCGAGCCTTGTGTCAGTCTCCCCATTCAGCGGGGAGTCTGCTTGAGATTCTTTCCCTCTGCCCCTTCCCCTACTTGTGCGTGCTTGCATGCATGCTCTCTTTTTCTCAAATAAGTAAATCTTAAAAAAAAATAAACTCTTGGGGATTACATCAAAATAAAAATCTTCTGCATGGCAAAGGAAACAATCAACAAAACTAAAAGGCAACCTATGGAATAGGAGAAGATATTTGCAAATGACATATCTGATAAAGGTTTAGTATCCAAAATATATAAAGAACTTATAAAACTCAACACCCAGAAAACAAATAATCTAATTTAAAAATGGACAGAAGACATGAACAGATTCTGATGGCCAGCAGACACATGAAAAGATGTTCATTATCACTAATCAGGGAAATGCAGATCAAAACTACAAGGTGATATCACATCACACCTGTCGGAATAGCTAAAATCAACAACATAAGAAACAACAGGTGTTGGCAAGGATGTGAAAAAAAGGAATACTTTTTTTCTTTCAGATTTTATTTATTTATTTAACAGAGAGACAGCCAGCGAGAGAGGGAACACAGCAGGGGGAGTGGGAGAGGAAGAAGCAGGCTCCCAGCGGAGGAGCCCGGTGTGGGACTCGATCCCGGAACGCCGGGATCACGCCCTGAGCTGAAGGCAGACGCTTAACGACTGCGCCACCCAGGCGCCCCCAAAAAAAGGAATACTTTTGCACTGTTGATGGGAATGCAAACTGGTGCAGCCACTCTGGAAAAGAGTATGGAGGTTTCTCAAAAAGTTAAAAATTGAACTACCCTGTGATCTAGAAATCGCACTACTGGGTATTTACCCCAAAAATACAAAAACAGTAATTCAAAGGGATACATGCACTGCTATGTTTATAGCAGCATTATTTACCATAGCCAAGATGTGGAAGCAGCCTAAGTGTCCATGGATGATGAATGGATAAAGAAGATATGCCATACACAGACACACACACACACACACACACACACGGAGTATTATTCAGCTATAAAAAGAATGAAATCTTGTCATTTGCAGTGACATAGATGGAGCTAGAGAGTATAATGCCAAGTGAAATAAGTCAGAGAAAGACTAATACCATATGATTTCACTGATATGTGGGATTTAAAAAACAAAACAAATAAGCAAAGGAGAAAAGAGAGAGAAACCAAGAAACAGACTTGTAACTATAGAGAACAAACTGATGGTTACCAGAGGGGAGGTCGAGTGATGAGTTAAATAGGTGATGGGGGACACCTGGGTGGCTTAGTCATTACGCGTCTGCCTTCGGCTCAGGGCGTGATCCCGGCATTCTGGGATTGAGCCCCACATCAGGCTCCTCTGCTGGGAGCCTGCTTCTTCCTCTCCCACCCCCGCTGCTTGTGTTCCCTCTCTCGCTGGTTGTCTCTCTGTCAAATAAATAAATAAATAATCTTTAAAAAAATAAATAGGTGATAGGGATTGAGGAGTGCACTTGTCTTGATGAGCGCTGGGGGATGTATGGAATTGTTGAATCACTCTATTGTACACCCGAAACTAATGTAACATGGCCTGAGCCAAAGGCAGATACTCAACTGACTGAGCCACCCAGGTGCCGCCCACTCTGTGAGTCTTTATTAAAAATGTGTGTGAGGGGGCAGAGGGTTGGGAGGATGTCCTGTTCATATATAGCCTTCTAAAGTGATTAAGCAAAAGCCAAAGAAGATTATCATCGCCCCATGCTGTAAAGCCCCAGTATGACAATGTGGCAGGGATAAAATGGTGGTTAAGGACATCAGCTTGGGAATCAGACATAGCAGGATTAGGTCCTGGCTAGACCACATTTGTGCTGTTTGCCTTTAGACATATACTCAGCCTACATTTCCTTAGCTGTAAAATCATGAAGATGATAAAATTATTTCATGGAGTTAGGAGAATGAAATGAAATAACGTATGTAGTGAACCTTACTCTTATAGCTCATAATAAGATCAATGATAAGGGGAGGGATAAGAAAATCATTGTTTTTCTAACGCCTTTTTACTTTTTTCAGATCAGAAAAGAGCAAATTCCCTATCCTGGACTGTTACTAGATCTCTAATTTTGTGAAGCTGTGAATTTGCTAAAGGTTAATCTGCAATTAGCTTAAAATCAGTTTGGTTATTAGCCCTCACAGTGTATTTTGGCATTTATTCAAGAGGGGCTGATTTTTTATGTGAAAGGTCAGAACCTTAACACAAAATAACAAGGAAAGGTACTGCTGCTTAACTTTTTACTGAAGTTTAAATGAATATGGGAAAGTGCATATTTGATCAAGAAATAGGACCTTGAGTGGTGCCTGGGTGGCTCAGTTGGTTAAGCATCTGACTCTTGATTTTTGGCTCAGGACATGATCTCAGGGTCGTGAGATTGAGCCCCATGTCGGGCTCCATGCTGGGCATGGAGCCTGCTTGAGATTCTCTCTCTCCCTGTCCCTCTGCTGCTCCCACCTTAAAAAAAAAGTTAAAAAAAAAAAAGGAAGAAATAGAACTTGTCAGCACTCTTGAAGCCCCCTGTATGTTCTCTTTCTGTCACCCCCACCCCCTGCAATGGTAACCACTATCCTGACTTCTGATGGAAGAGATTAGTTTTGTCTGTTACTGTTTTGGTTTATATATATGGACTCAAGTCTTTTGGGTTTGGCCTCTTTTGCTTAGCATTATTTTGTGAGACTCATCCTTACTGTCACATGTAATTATACACATTTACTCTCATTGCCGTGTAGTATTTTTTGTGTGAGCATACTCCAACTTATTTATCCATCCTACTGTTAACGGATGTTTGGTTTGCATCCAGTTTTTAGCTTTTACAAATATTGAAGCTGTGGACATTTTAATACTTGTCTTTTGGTGAATATTTATAAGCATTTCTATTGGAGTGGGATTGCTGGGTCATACATATGCCTACATTCAGTTTTAACAAATAATTACAATCAGTTTTCCAAAAGGATTGTACCAGTTTATTCCACCAACAGTGTATGAGTATTCCATACATTGCTCTATATCCTCACTGATACTTGCTGTTATACATCATCTTCATTTTAGATGTTCTCATGTGTGTAGAATAATATCACATTGTGGTTTTAATTTGCATTTGCCTGATGACTAATGAAGCTGGACGTTTTTTCAGGTTTATTTGCCATTTGGATAGCCTCTTTTGGAAAGTCACACAAGTTCAAGTCTTTTGTTCACATTTCTGTTGCATGGTCTATATTTTTCTAATTGATTCACAGAAATTCTCTGTGTAAAATCTACATGAGTCATTTTCAGATATATTTTTGTTATATCTTCTTTTGTGGGTTGTCATTTTGCTATATTAATGCTGTCTCTTGATGAACATAAATTCTTAATGTAATGAAATTTATCAATTTTTTCTTTTGTGGTCAAAGTTTTTATGTCCTATTTAAGAGGATACAAATATTTCACATACTCTAAAGTCACAAAGATATGTTTTTCTCTGAACTTTATTGTCTTATCTTTCACACTTGGAATTGTAGTCCACTAGGGATCAGTCTTTGGAAATGGTGTAATGAGAGGTTAAGACATCCCCCCCCCCCCGACTGGATAGTCAGATGATCTTTGCTGAGATTTTTCAAAAAGCAGCATGAATATATTGGTGATGGTTGGGTCATTCACTAGCCCCAAAAGAGACTGAAGGAGCATTTTAAGACCTGTTTTTCTTTCCTGATTTGCTGCTTGATCTCCAGCACAATAAAGCAGGTATGGATTTTTATTGCGATTCCCATAACCTGAAAGTCATGTCTGCTAGAGTTAGATAAAAGTGTAATATGCTGTAACTGTGAAGTACTACTTGCAAATTATTCATGGTTGGTTAGTCACCAGTAAATGTGCTATAAGGAAGTTGGAGTGATTGGAGAAAGATGTGGATCTGACAGTATCCAGCTTTGGATTTTGTATGAAAGGTTCAAAAAACTGAAGCTCAATAATAATATCACCTTACATTTACAGAACGGTTTGCAGAGTACTTTCATTTACAGTATCTCATTTTGATCCTTATGGTAACTAGCATTGCAAGGTTTTCAAGACACATACTGTTTTCCCAGTTTAACAGTGGGGAAAACCCGGAACTTCAGATCAGTTAATTAGCCTGATAAATAATTTGATAAAACTGATAACCCAGTAGTCTTATTGCTCTGACCCAACCACTTTTACAAGACTGCTGTAGGCAAATTAAACCAGAGATACAGACAACCCCAAGATATGATTTATTCTCTCAAAGGAATATAAAGCTTCAGTGTTTAATCAAAACAAAAATATTTTAGGTCTGACAAATGAGCTGGATCTTGGAGGGGTTTCAGCTCATAGAGTTTGATCATCTCACATTTTCTTGTCCTCTTCTCTTTACAGCCATCAGTTGGATTAGCTCTTTACAATGCCTTAATCCCTTTCTCTAGCGCCTCATAAATGAACTTGTGTTTGATGTCTGTTAGCAAAAGGACATAGGACCTAAATGCAATTAAACTGGACATAAAAACTGGTGAGAATTTAACTTTATAACTCAGAGGTCATCAAATTTGCATGATCCTGCTCAATTGTAAAATCCTGGAAGCTGGTTGCAGGGACTATGTTTATACTTTTCAGTTTTCCCTAGAGTAGCTAACAGTGAATTGCTCGTAATGAACATCTATAGTCTGTAGGAACTAACAATTGTTTCAAGTAGAAAAGTGAAGGTAGAAGCTGTTTCTCCTAATGGCAGATTAAAAGAAAAAAAAAAGATCTAAATGACCTGTTTATTAAAAGGCTCGAACATAAATCATCCAGACCCATATATAACAGCATTCAGTAAAGCAATAGATTGGGGTTCTTCATATCTGATAGAAGTGCATGGTACTCGTATGGTGGTTCTGGCAGAGCTAGACTGAACAGCCACTCTGAGCTTCTTTTGTGCTCTTCTCTGTTCCCCTTGCAGAAAAATTGGACTTGGGTTTTCAAAGCTACCTACTTGGTTAAATGAATGCAGAAAGATGTGATCTAAATTACCATAAATTCAGCTGTGTACTACTATTTTCTCATGATAGTGTCCTTCTCTCTGACTCTATACAGAGCCAAATCTGCTTTTTTATAGTGGAGGTATTTTCTGGGTTTTAACTTGTTTAGTTAAGTATGGATCGATGTGTTTATTTCTTTGCTCTGTTATTTCATTGTTCTAAGATAATAAGGATTAGATAAAGGTCTTATCGTCAAGTTAGCTGGAATTGTGTTTTAAATGATGGAATGGGGTGCCTGGGTGGCTCAGTTGGTTAAGCGTCCAACTCTTGGTGTCAGCTCAGGTTGTGATCTCAGAGTCCTGAGACTGAGTCCTGCATCAGGCTCCACTCTCAGCGGGGAGTCTGCTTCTCTCTCCCTCTCCCTCTGTTCCTCCCCCTGCCAAACACACACACTCTGTCTCTAAGATAAATAAATAAATCTTTAAATAATGGAATAAATTAATTTCTAAATATAATGATCCCGATCCAACCCGCTTGTTTTATAGGTAAAGAAGAAACAAGGCCCAGGTCACACACTTAGCCATTAGCAGAGCTAAGATTTAATTCCTGGTCTGATGATCCGGATTTCAGTGACCTGCCACTTTAAATATACTGGGTCATAATTTTTAAAGACTCTTTCCAAATTTAAAGATACAGGATTTCTTAGATGTGTTTTAATAGTTTGGGATCCAGTTCTAGCCTCATTTTACTTTGGTGACTCTGGGACTTAAAATACATAGTCCTTTTAAAAACTATTATGACAGGGTCACAAAATAAAAGTATATTGCTATTTCTAGTAAGATACTGATTGAGGAAGAGCCTATGACATTCAAGTTTCAGATTAAATAAAAAGAGTTTGAGTTACAAGCAACATGCTCTTTTAAATATTATTTAGAAAGATAGTACTGCTTAATAGAAAGGTGGAAAGATTATTGAACTGGGAGTCTCAAGACGTGCATTTTGTACTGTCGTCAACTAGCTGTGTGACTGTGGGCAGATGACCTACCTTCTCTGGGCTTTGGTTTGCTTGTCTGTACAGTAAGGAATGAGGGCTAGAATTGTAACTCTCTCTCCAGTAACTAACTCTCAGTATTGCAGAATGTGAGAAATTAAGCAGAGCAAGTTTGTTGTCAGAAGTCTTTAGACATGAAAATGATCTGTGCCTAATATTCTTTATCTTGACACTACTAAGTAACCACAGACCAGCCAGCCAGCAATCAATCTCCATCTGTAGGGCAGCCACTGTTGTCCATGTATAGAATCTGGAGAAGGGCCAGATTTTATTTTTGCCAGAAACACTCTTGGCAACTCTGTATCCCTAGAGATGTCTGTTTAATTTTGTGGTGCAGTGCATGGTTTAGTGAAAAAGAAAAGGAATGCTGAGCTATTTCATTCTAAATATTCTCAGAGACAGCTTATGTTCTTTGTTTCCTTACTATCTATGTTTCAAGATGTTTTGAGGGTAGAGGTGAGCCAAAATGAAATGAAAAGAGGAAGGCGAGCAACCTTCCACAGTGTATGCTGACTCTGGAAATGAATTTGAACTGTATGAGTGATCTGTGTATTTACATATATTGAAAACTTTTGATTATGTATGTAGTATTAAATATCTTGCAGATTTGTCATTTGACTTTCTTGTGCTAATTTTTAATTTTGAACTAGTCTCCTAGCTTTAAATTGTTTTTTTAAAAAAACTTTTTCTTTTATTTGTGGCATTTCCCACAGATAATTCAAAACTATCCCATTATCTTGCCTTCTGGAAATAAAGATAAAAGTATTTGAATTTGAATAAATTTTCCACTGATTTTTATTCATTTGTAAAGGTCCCAGTTAACAACTGGATTTAAAATTTACTTGTTTGAGAAAGTTTGTAACCAAAAGATGAATGTTGAAAATTAAATATCAGTTTCTTAAAGATTTATTTATTCTGTAGAAATAAATCTAGTTGAAGTTCCATTTACAGATCTTCCTCGACTTAACAACTGGGTTATATCCTGATCAACCTGTAGTAAATCGACAATGCATTTACTACACCTGGCCTCATAGCTTAGTCTAGCCTACGTGAAAGGTACTGAATGCACTTACTCAGCCTACAGTTGGGCAAAATCATCTGACACAATGCCTATGATCAGGCGCTGAATATCTCATGTAATTTATGGAATACTGTACTGAAAGTGAAAAACAGACTGGTCTTTCGGGTACAGAATGGTTGTCAGTGTATCAATTGTTTACCCTCGTATTTGGGTGGCTGACTGGGAGCTTGGGGCTGCCGCTGCCCAGCGTCACAAGAGAGGGTAGTACTGAACACTGCTAGCCTGGAAAAAGATCAACATTCACAATTCGAAATGCAATTTCTACTGAATGTATGTCACTTTTGCACTATTATAAGGTCATACCATTGACATCGGGGACCATCTGCAGTTAAAATGTCATTGTATGTCACCAATGATCTCCATCCTTCATTTTCTTAGTTTTTTCAGTCTTTCAGATAGCTTTACCATACTTTTCTCCTAACTTCCATATCCATTTATTAACAAATCCTAGTAATTTTATTTTCATGATGTCTCTCGGATTTCACTGTTCGTCTTAGTGCATTTGGCCTGTCCTAGTCAAGGCCGGGCCTCAATTGCTGCAACAGCATCCCAGGTAGGCTCCCTGCCCTCGGTGTTCCCTCTCCCAAGGTAAGCTCAAATCCAGATCAATCTTGAAACATCACTTTAAACATCACTAGGCTCTAAATCTGTTTAGAAATCTTAAGACTTCTTAATTCAGTTCTCAACACTGGCAGGCATTTAAAGCCCTCTGTATGTAATATTTTCCCTTCCAACTGAATTAATTCAGCAAATAAAGTTTTGAGCATCTGTGTGGGAGACACTGCTCAAAGGTAAAAATAAATACAACCTAGCTTCTTGCAGATATATAATATTAGCATTGATGTTAACATCTCCAGGATTTTTTTTCCATTTCGAAACTAGTTCTACTTCATTCCATTCTACTTAAACTGTTCTTGGCTAAGGTAATCAGTGATCTCCTTATTGCCAGAGTCATCAGGCAGTTTTCCATTCTAATTGTTTACTTTTTTATGCCATTGGGGACTGTTGACCAGGCCTGCTTTCTTGACACTTTTCCTTCCTCAGTTTCTAAGTGTAGAAACTATTTACATTTTCTATTTCTCCTTGGAACTTTTTTTTTAATTAAAAAAAATTTTTTTTTGTAATCTCTATACCCAAGGTGGGGCTTGAACTCACACCCCCGAGATCAAGAGTCACATGTTCTACTGGCTGAGCCAGCCAGGCATCTCGAACTTTTTTTTTTTTTTTTAAGGAACAAAGTTTCATTTTGTTAATCTTCTTTATTTTAGGTTGTTCTCTTTTTTATTAATTTCTGTATTCTTCCTTTCCTTCTACCTCCTTGATTTTTTTTTTCTGTTCTTTTTCTAACTTCTTGAGGTGTATGTTTAGCTATTTAATTTTTTAAAAAATAGACTTTAGGGGTACCTGGGTGGCTAAGTTGGTTGAGTGTCCGACCCTTGATTTCAGCTCAGATCATGATCTCGGGGTTAAGAGATCAGGCCCCTCGTTGGGCTCTGTGCTGGGTGTGGAGCCTGCTTAAGATTCTCTCTCTCCCTCTCTCCCTGCCCTTCCCTCCCCAAAATAGACTTTATTTTTATAGCATTTTGGATCTACAGCGGAATTGATCAGAAAGTAGAGTTCCCATATACCCAACACACATACAGCCGCCTGCACTATTAAGGTCCCCCACCAGAGTGGTCCATTTGTTAAGTTGATGAACCTACGATGATACTTCATTATCACCCAAAGTCTGTAGTTCACATTAGAGTTCATTCTTGGTGTTGTACATTGTATGGGTTTGGACAAATGCATAATGGTTTGTATCCACCTTTACAATATCATATAAATAGTTACACTGCCCTGAAAATCCTCTGAGCTCCACCCATACTTCTCTCCCACCCTCTAATCCTTGGTTACCACTGTTCTTTTTATTGTCTCTATATTTTGCCTTTTTCCCAAAGGTCATATACTTGAAATCAATCAGATAGGATTCTTCCACTTAATAGTAAGCATTTAAGGTCCCTCCATGGCTTTTCATGGCTTGATAGCTGACCTCTCTTTAAGACTGAAAAATATCCATTATCTAACTGCACCACAGTTATTTAATCACTCCTGTAATGAAGGACATCTTGGTTACTTCCAAATTTTGGCAGCTATGAGTAAAGCTGCTATAAACATAGTGTGCAGGTTTTTGGGTACACATAAGTTTTCAGTTCATTTGGGTAAATACCAAGGAGCATGACTGCTGGATTGAATGGTAAGAGCATGTGTCATTTTGTAAGAAATTGCTGAGCCGTTTTTCAAAGTGAGTGTACCATTTAGCATTCCCATCAGCAATATGAGAGTTCCTGTTGATCCATATCCTCGCCAGTTTTTGTTATTGTCAGTGTTTTGAATTTTAGCCAATCTAATAAATGCATAGTGGTGTCTCGTTGTTCTAATGTGCAGTTCCCTAATGGCAGATAATGTGGAACATCTTTTCAAATGTTGATTTGCCATCTGTGAATCTTCTTTGGTGAGGTGTCTTCAGATCTTTTGACTCTGTAATTTTCAAACTTCTTTTCTGACCTGTGCATTTAAGGCTAATGATTCCCTGTTAGTGCTTTAGTTGCTTATTTAAATTGAATTTTTGAACCCTTTGAATTTTGTTGAGGCAAAATTTATACCTCAGCACTAAAAAAAATTCCATGTATGCATGAAAATAACATGTATGTAGCAGTGTTGGGTGAAATATTCTGTATTAAGTCAAGTTTCCAAATCATGCTGTCACGTCATTCAAATCTTTTCCAGTCTTACTGATTTTTTTGGGTCTAATTATTCTACCAATTATTGAAAGAGGTGTTCAAATCTCCCACCATTATTGTGAATTTGCCAATTTCCTATTATAGTTCTGTCGTTTTTGCTTTATGTATCTTGAGATTGTAAAATTGGAGCCTGTTAATCCAAAAATGCTATATTTCATGATGATTTCTCATTTTATCATTAGGATGTATCCCTTGAAGTCTGTTTTGGCTGGTACCAATATAGTTATACTGTCACCTATCACACCAGCTATAGCTGGTTTGTATTTGATTAGCATAGCTTTTTCCATTCTTTTACTTTCAGCCTTTTTGTATTCTTAAATTAGATGTGAGTCTTATGAATAGCACATCATTGGATTTTGTTTTGTTTTGTTTTTGTCTTTGAGAATCTTTTTCTTTTAACAGGCTGAAAATTTTTGTTTTTTAACAGCATTTTGTTCATTCATATTTTATGTTGTTACTGATCTGTTTGAGTTTAAATCTGCTATCTTGTTTTGCCTCTCTTAGTTTACGTAATACTACTGTGTTGGTTCTCTTCACACTTTTCCAAGTGTTTATTTGTGTGTGGGGGGGTTGCCATTTTCTCTTCACTACTTAAATGCTTACAATCCCCATGATCTTATTATTCGCCTTTTATTTTTCTTACTGTTTTTACTTGCCCTAAGTGGCTTTATTCATACTCATAATTTCCACTACTTATTTGCTGAGCTCTAAGCCTCAGTATTCAAATGCCTCCTGAACTTCACCAGTTGGAAACCCTGTCACCACCCCAGACTGATTATATCCAAAACCGTACTTACCTTCTTTTACTCTAAAACTGGTCCACTTTCTATATTTCTTGGATTGGTAAATACCACTACCTTTCCTCTTTCAGTATATCCTCATCTCTGCTCCCTGCATATCCAGTCCAGATCTTAGCGTCATCTCATTTCTGTTTCCAAAGCCACTGCCTTATTTTAGGTCTTTGTCGTAATTTGCCTAGCTCATAATAGCAGTCTTCTGAATGGCCCTGCTGCATTTATTCTTACATCACTACATTTTATTTTCCATTGCTTTCAGAATGATCTTAAAGCGTTTAAGCAGAATGCCATTAGATTTGCATCTTAGATATGTAACTGAAAATTTCTGGTGAATATGGCAGATAGTTATTTAAATCTAACGGCTATGTCCTTTCATCTCTAGTAGATTCTCTAGAGCAATTGACTTTCAAACTTTTTCAACCACAACCTGTAGTAAAAACTATGTTTTAACCACAACCCAGTACACACACACATAACTGAAACAAAAGTTTTACTAACGGTACTTATATTTACTGTATTCTGATATTCTTTAGTCTAGACCATTTCACTTTTTTTTTAAAAAAGATTTTATTTATTCGACAGAGATAGAGACAGCCAGCGAGAGAGGGAACACAAGCAGGGGAAGTGGGAGAGGAAGAAGCAGGCTCATAGAGGAGGAGCCCGATGTGGGGCTCGATCCCATAACGCCGGGATCATGCCCTGACCCGAAGGCAGGCGCCTAACCGCTGTGCCACCCAGGCGCCCCTAGACCATTTCACTTTTTAAAACGCTGGCTGTTGGGGTGCCTGGGTGGCTCAGTTGGTTAAGTGTCTGCCTTTAGCTCAGGTCATGATCCCAGGGTCCTGGGATCGAGTTCCATATTGGGTTTCCTGCTCAGCGCAGAGTCTGCTTCTCTCTCTCCCTCTACCCCTCCCACCCTGCTCATGCTTTCTTTTTCTCTTGCTCTCTTTCTCAAATAAATAAATAAATAAAATCTTTCAAAAAAAAAATAAAATGCTGGCTGTAGTCCACTAAATACCTCTGCTTTGAAAAACTCTGCCCAATGGTGTGTCTCTTTCAACTGATCTTAGATGAAGGAGCAAAGGCAATCCAATAGAGAAAGGGTAGTCTTTTCAACAAATGGTGCTGAACAATTGGACATCTGCATGCAGAAAAGTAAATTTAGACACTGACCTTACAGCTTCTACTAAAAATGGACTCAAAATGAGTTCATAGACCCAAATGTAAGACACAAAACTACAAAGCGAGAAAATAACATAGGAGAAAAATCTAGGTGACTTTGTGTTTTGTGATGAGTTTTTAGGTTCAACACCAAAAGCATAGTCTATGAAAGAAAAAGTGATAAGTGGGACTTCATTGAAATTAAAAATTTCTGCTCTGCAAAAGACACTTTAAAAATGAAAAGACAAGCCACAGACTGGGAAAAGATAATTGCAAAACACGTATATGGTGAAGGATTAGTATCCAAAATATACAAAAAACTCTTAAAACACAACAATTAAAAAAAATTAAAAGTGGGCAAAAAGGCTGAATAGACACCTCATTAAGAAAGCTATAGAAGGGGTGCCTGGGTAGCGCAGTCGTTAGGCGTCTGCCTTTGGCTCAGGGCGTGATCCCGGTGTTCCGGGATCGAGTCCCACATCGGGCTCCTCTGCTGGAAGCCTGCTTCTTCCTCTCCCACTCCCCCTGCTTGTGTTCCCTCTCTCTCTGGCTGTCTATCTCTGTCAAATAAATAAATAAATAATCTTAAAAAAAAAGATATAGAAATGGTAAATATGCATATGAAAAGATGCACCGTATAATAGACCATTAGGAACTTGAAAATTTAAACAATAATGAGATACCATTGCATACCTATTAGAATGGTTAAAATTCAAAACACTGACAATACCAAATGCTGGTAAGAATGAGGAACAATAGGAACTCTCATTTATTGCTTGTAGGAATACAAATGCTATAGTGACTATGGAAGATAGTTTGATAGTTTCTTAGAAAGCTAAACATAGCCCCTTATCATATGATCCAGCAGTCATGCTTTTAGGTATTTACTCAAATTAGTTGAAAACTTACATCCACACAAAACTATACACAGATGTTTACAGGAGCTTGGGGGGCACATGGGTGGCTCAGTCAGTTAAGTCAAAACTTGGGGGGGACATGGGTGTCAAAACTTGGGGGGCACATGGGTGGCTCAGTCAGTTAAGTGTCTGACTCTTAGTTTCAGCTCAGGTCATGATCTCAGGGTTTTGGGATGGAGCCCTGTGTTGGGCTCCCCGCTCAGCAGGGAGTTTGCTTGAGTTTTTCTTGCTCTGTCCCTCCCCCAACTTGTGTACACACGCACGCATGCACTCTCTCTCTCTCAAATAAATAAATAAAAATCTTAAAAAAAAAAAAGTTGGAAACAACCAAGATGTCTTTCAGTAGCTAAATAGATAAACTGTGGTACATGTTAACAGCGGACTATTATTCAGTAATAAAAAGGAATGAGCTATCAAGCTACAAAAAGACATGGAGAAAACTTAAATGTATATTGCTAAGTGAAAGAAGACAGTCCAAAAAAGCTACATACTGCGTGATTCCTACTTATATGACATTCTGGAAAAGACAAAATTATGGAGACAGTAAAAAGAAGAGTGGTTATCCAGGGTTGGAGGTGGGGATGGATGGCTAGGTGGAGCTAAGGATTTTAAGGACAGTGGGATGATTCTGTATAACACCGTAATGGTGGATGCATGACATTATGCATTTGTCAAAACTCATAGAACTACACAACAGAAAGAGTGAACCCTAACGTAGATGGGGGTGGGGAGAGAAGGAGTAGTATACGGGAACTGTCTGCTCAGTTTTTCTGTAAATCTAAAATTATGCTAAGAAAGAAATCTATTAATTTTTTTAAAAGTAAAAAGTTATATCTCTTAATCCATTCATTCAACAGACATTTGTTAAATACCTACAATGTGAAGTACTAGAAATATTAATTTATGGAAGACATATTTCTTTTAAAGGATGTATAGTCCAGTGGGGTAAGTAAATAAACAATTGGGGTGACGTTTGCTTTGTCAGAAGTGTGTGTAGTTTGTTACAGGACTCAGGGAGGGACCATGTTAATCTGGGTTGGGGAGGAGGAAGGAGTGGCTGAAAAGGCCTCTCAGAGATTTTTAGGGTGAGTAGCAGTTGACTAGATAAAAGTTTGTGTGTTAGGGAAAGAGCACCTTGAGGAGATAATATTCTGTACAGATAAAACAGCATCTGAAAAGGCATAGAGGTAAGAAGCAGCATGGTATGAACAGGAAATTACAAAGAATTCTTTCCTTAGTTATGGGAAAGATTGCATCTGGAGGAATGTGGATTGTGAAACTAAGGAGGTAGATAATATCATGAAGGGTCCTGTGTATTAAATGAACTAAATGGGACTTATCAAAACTTTTCTTTTTTTTTTATTATGTTCAATTAGCAAACATATAGTATATCATTAGTTTTTAATGTAGTGTTCAATGATTCATTAGTTGCATATAACACCCAGTGCTCATCACAACGTGTGCCCTCCTTAATACCCATCACCCGCACCCCCCTCCCTTCTCTAACCCTCAGTTTGTTTCCTGGAGTCCAGAGACTCTCATGGTTTGTCTCCCTCTCTGATTTCTTCCCATTAAGTTTTCCCTCTTTTCCCCTATTGTCCTCTGCGTTATTCCTCATATTCTACATATGAGTGAAACCATGTAACTGTCTTTCTCTGCTTGACTTATTTCACTCAGCATAATACCCTCCAGTTCCATCCATGTTGATGCAAATAGTAGGTATTCATCCTTTCTGATGGCTGAGTAACATTCCATCGTGTATATGAAAGGGGAACCCTCTTATACTGTTGGTGGGAATGCAAGTTGGTATAGCCACTCTTACTTAACAAAACTTTTCTTTCTTTCTTTTTATTTTTTTGTAGTTTCAAGTTTTTATTTAAATTCTAGTTAGTTAACATACAGTGTAATGTTAGTTTCAGGAGTAGAATTTAGTGATTCATCACTTACACATAATACCCAGTGCTCATCACAAGCGCATTCCTTAATAACCATCACTCATTTAATCCATCCCCCCTCCCACCTCCCCTCCAGCAACCCTCACTTTGTTCTGTATAGTTAAGAGTCTATTTTATTTTTGCATCCATGTTTGTCAGGGATACTGGCCTGTAATTCTCTTTTTTAGTGGGGTCTTTGTCTGGTTTTGGGATCAAGGTAATGTTGTCCTCATAGGATAAGTTTGGAGGTTTCCTTCCATTTCTATTTTTTGGGTTTTTTTTTGGGGGTGGTTTTTGTTTTTTTATTTAAATTCAGTTAGCCAACATTCATTTCTATTTTTGGAACAATTTGAGAAGAAAAGGTATTAACACTTCTTTAAATGTAGAATTCCCTGATGAAGCCATCGGGCCCTGGACTTCTGTTTGTTGGGAGATTTTTGATTGCTGATTCAGTTTCTTTGCTGGTTAATGGTTTGTTCAATATTTCTACTTATTCCTGTTTCAGTTTTGGTAGTTTGTATGTTTTTAGGAATTTATCCATTTCTTCCAGATTGTCTGACTTGGTGGCATTTAATTTTTCATAATACTCTCTTATAATGGTTTGTATTACCGTGGTATTGGTTGTGATCTCTCCCCTCTCATTCATGATTTTATTTATTTGGGTCCTTTTTGTTTTGATAAGCCTGGCTAGGGGTTTATCAATTTTATTATTAAAGAACCAGCTCCTAGTTTCTTTGATTAGTTCTATTATTTTGTTTAGTTTCTATATCACTTATTTCTGCTCTAATCTTTATTAGTTCTCTCTTCTGATGGCTTTAGGCTTCATTTGTTCTTTTTCTAGCTCCTTTAGGTGTAAGGTTAGTTTGCATATGTGAGATTTTTCTTGCTTCTTGAGGCAGGCCTGTATTGCTATATACTTTCCTCTTATGACTGCTTTTGCTGTATCCCAAAGGTTTTCAACCATAGTGTTTTCATTTTCATTTGTGTCTATGTATTTTTTAATTTCTTCTTTAATTTCCTGGTTGAACCATTCATTCTTTAGTAGGATGTTCTTTAACCTCCATATGTTTGTGGTCTTTACACATTTTTTCTTGTGGTTGACTTCCAGTTTCATAGTGGTGTGGTCAGAAAATATGCATGGCATGATCTCATTCTTTTTGTTCTTTTTGAGGCCTGATTTGTGACCTGGTATGTGATCTAGTCTGGAGAATGTTCCTTGTGCACTTGAAAACAGTGTGTATTCTGCTGCTTTAGAATGAAATTTTCTGAATACATGTGTTAAGCCCATCTGTTCCATTGTGTCATTCAAAGCTATTGTTTCCTTGTTGATTTTCTGCTTTAATGATCTGTCCATTGATCTAAGTGGGGTGTTAAAGTCCCCTACTATTATTGTATTGTTATCAGTGAGTTCCTTTATGTTTGTTATTAATTGTTTTATATGCTTGGATGCTCCCAAGTGGGGGGCATAAGTATTTACAATTGTTAGATCTTCTTGTTGGATAGACCCCTTTGTTATGATATAGTGCCCTTGTTCATCTTTTTTTACAGTCTTTGGTTTAAAATCTAGTTTGATATAAGTATGGCTGCTCTAGCTTTCTTTTGACACCCATTTGCATAATAAATGTTTCCCCATCCTCTCACTTTCAATCTGCAGGTGTCTTTAGGTCGAAATGAGTCTCTTGCAGGCAGTATATAGATGGATCTTGTTTTTTTTGTTTCTGACACCCTTTGTCTTTTGATTAGAGCATTTAGTCCATTTACATTCAGAGTAATTATTAATAGATATGAATTTAGTGCCATTTTATTGTTTTTTTCATTGTCTCTGGAGACTTTCTCTATTCCTTTCTAGTCTTTGCTGCTTTTAGTCTTTCCTTTCCACTCAAAGAGTCCCCTTTAATATTTCTTGGAGGGCTGGTTTAGTGGTCACAAACTCCTTTAGTTTTTGTTTGGGAGACCCTTTATCTCTCCTTCTATTCTTAATGACAGCCTTGATGGATAGAGTATTCTTGGCTGCAGATTTTTCCCATTCAGCGTGTTAAATATATTATGCACTTGCTTCTTCCTGCCAAGTTTCTTTGGAGAGATCTGGTGTTGCTAACATTATTGGTCTTCCCTTATAAGTTAGGGACTCCTTTGGCTTGCACTTTTAGGATTTTTTCTTTATCTCTATATTTTGCAAATTTAACTACAATATATCTTGGTGTTGGCCTGCTTTTGTTGATTTTGATGGGAGTTCTTTGTGCCTCCTGGATTTCGATGTCTGTTTCCTTCTCCAGATTAGGAAAGTTTTCAGCTATAATTTGTTCAAATAAACCTTCTGCCCCCTATCCCTCTCTTCTTCTTCTGGGATTCCTAAGATACGAATGTTATTATGCTTTATGGAGTTGCGGAGTTCCCAAAGTCTATGTTCATGATCCAATATTATTCTTTGCCTCCTCTTTTCAACTTCATTATTTTCCATGATTTTATCTTCTATATTACTTATCATTACTCTGCTTCTTCCATCCTTGTGGTCATTACATCCAGTCGGTTGTGAATCCTGGTTATTGCATTTTTCGTTCTGGCCTGACTAGTTTTTAGGTCTTTTATCCCTGTGGTAAGGGACTCTCTGGTGTCTTCTCCACTTTTCGCAAGCCTGGCTAGTATCCTTATGATTATTGCTTTAAATTTTGGATAAGGCATATTACTTATATCTGTTTTGATTAGCTCCCTAGCTGTGACCTTTTCTTGTTCTTTCTTTTGGGATGAATTCCTCCATCTCGGTATTTTGTGTGGGTCTCTGTCTTCTTCTGTGTGTTAGGAAAGCTTGTTATGTTTCCCGCTCCTGAGAGTAATTGTTTAATGAAGAGGAGATCATAAACAGTCCAGGGCCTGGCACTTCGGGAAGTATCTGTGGTAAATACTGTGTGCACTCTGCTGCTGTGTTTTGGCTGCTCTTTCCTTCAGGTCAGTCCTCTACAGAGGTTCTCCTTGCCTGCAGTGGGGAATGTTTGGACCTTGGCCAGAGTGTGGCAAGTTTTAACTAGGTGTGCTCTGCTCTGCTTGTTAAATGAGACCTGATGCTGTTTCCATTAGACCCGAAGCTTTGCAGAATGCTGTGGTCAGTAGATATTGTACACGTGGGGGTTTTGTTCTGGTCTTCTAGGGGAGGGTCTTGTTCTCTCTCTAAAATAAGTAAATAAATCTTAAAAAAAAAACACCTGAAGTAAAATAAGGTGGCAAAAACAGGCTTATTCTCAGACAAACTTACCCGAGAAAAGCAGCCCCTGCAGAGCACAGGGGATAGGGCTTGGTGTAAGCGGTTTACACTGCTACTGTTGTCGCTGTGCTGGTTCCTGAAGTAAGTTTATGCTGAGGGGTGGGAGAGAGAAATGGCACCAGCCCCCTCCCTCATCCCCTGAAAGGGGAGTTCATGCCCACTGCTGTCTGGAAAGCCCTCCCAGAAGAGCAAACAATCTCCCCCTCACATGTCCCAGGTGTCCCTCAGATTCCTGCCTTCACCCTGTCTGTGTCTGGGCCATCTGCCCACCAGGCAGTGCACTGCACCTTGGACTCTATCCTGGGCAGGCTGGCTGAGTTTTAAATTCCAAACTTTAGGGACTTGGCATGTTGGAGACCCTTGCTGGTCTCTTGGGGAGGGTCTCGCTCTGCTGGGACTGAGGCAGGTTTATCCCAGAAGGGCAGTTGCGCCAAAGTGCAGGCGTATGGAGTTTGGAGTAAAGCACAGCAAAGAGCCAGTGTCTGGGTTAGCTGCCCTCAGCAGGTGTCTCTGTGCCTATGCTGAGTGGCCGGGGAGAGAAATGGTGCCTCCTGGGTCTTTTGTCGCCAGAGAGGAAATGCCACATCTCCCAGATGCACTCCAAGAAGAGGGAACCATCTCTTCCAGTGCATCCCAGGAGATCCTCAGATCGTGCCATCTGCCCCTGGGCTATTTGCCCTTCTCCACAGAAGCACTGCCGTGCCCTCAGGGCTCCACACCAACCACGCCATGGACCTCTAAAACTTCATTCAGTCTTTGAGCCCTGCTGGTTGTAAAAACTCACAAAACCCAGCCCTTCTTGTTTTCTCATGAAGTGGCTTTGGGGAAGTGTTTTGCTTATGTGATCCCCTGGGTGTTTCTCTCTGTCTCTATCTCTGTCTCTGTCTCTCCTGTCCATGATCAGGGCTCTCTCCCTTCCACAGCACCCATGATCTGTTTCTCCCCCAAACTACATCCCTGCACCTCCCACCTTCCACAGTGTGGCCCTCTCTCTCTAGTTGTGCTCTTTGTTCTGTCAGTCCTCAGTTTGACTTCTTGGGTATTCAGAATGATTTGATATTTTTCTAGTTGTGTTCAAGGAACAAGGCAAGCCTAGGGACCTCCTACTATGCCATCTTAGCTCCCCTTCCCAGGACTTACAAAACTTTCAGAACAAGTGAAGGGGAACATCATTATGAAGATTTAAAGGAAGAAGAACTCTGAATAGTATTTAGCATAAGAACTATAAGAAATTTTGAAACTTTTCTGTTAACCTTTTTTGATGCAGGAAGACCTGTTCTGTATTGAACTGAAGCATAAAAGCATAAGGAACAAGAAGGCTGAGATGAAAAGGGGACAGTAAGGATGGATACGTATAGGTAAACTGAACATGCAAAAGCAGAATTAGAATACAAATTGGAGACAGTGAAAGGTAGAATTCACGCTGAAGTGTACTGAAGCAATGATGTGGAAAACACATTTGAGAAATGTTCAGGGAACATAGGGAAAAATAAAGGATGAAAACTGTGGGAGAGCTGGTAGCTATGGATGCTATCGGATGTCAGAAGGTGAGCCAGTTTTCAGGAGAGAAGTTGGTGACTACAGTGTGGTGCCTAGCTGCATTTTGTTTCATTCACGAAGATAACAGACATTCATAACTACCAGGGTTCAAAACCATGCCGGCAATTCACACAACCTCTTGAGGAAAAAAAAATTTAGTTGACTGAAAAACAGATCAAGGTGAAGAACTTAAGAACAGAATATATGTTATGAAAGGACTGGCAGAGTTCCTAAGGGACTTCCAGTAAACAGAAGGCCACGCAGGTTCTCAGTCCTCATCCTACCAAACCACACGGATGGAAGAGAACATACTGATGAGTCTGAAAGAATGTGTATCTTGTGGTATCTGGATTAAACTTAAAAGCAGTTTCCTCATGAGTTGTTATTCCCACTGGACAAAATTGTGTAATTGGGCACAAACAATTCATCTGGAAAATCTTCTCCCTCGGGCACTGTTTACCACAAGATCCAGAAGTTCAAATAAATAATATTACAGTACAGTAATTAAGAAAAGAAAAAATAAACTTCACAGAAAAAAAGACTGAAAGGAAATATTGAAGTGTTAAATGATTACTATGAGACCATGATTTTTTAATCTTTTGGTTCTTTTATTTTTTTCAGCTTTTGAAATGAGCATGTATTATTTTCAATGAGCAAAACCCAAAAATTTGATGAAAATGTTATTATTAAGCAAGAAAAAAGGACATAAAAAATAGTGGCACAAGAGAGAGCCAAAAACAATTAAAAGTTCATGAAATAGTTAAATGAGAGAATGCAAATGTTATTCAAAATATGGTATTAGCTAAAACAGTGTAAAGGGGAACATTTAAAATATTGACCTTTTCCAGTTTTCAAAATTCTTTAATTTTAAAAGCAGAGCATAAGACAAATGTGACATCTTAATACCCTTGTGCAATATCTTCCAACCTAGGAAAACAATAAGAGGGCATTCTGATGACCTTCAAGTGTGTTGGATATCCAGGTAATTGGAGAGTCAAGGGGTTGAGAACAGAATTCCTGGTCTCTTGCCTTGTACCTTTAGTCAATGACTTGCCTGGGCTTCTTAGCAACCATCCTGTTTGACCTTTGAAAATGGAGGTAGGATCACATCTTGTTAGCCACCCACACCTAACAGGCACCATGTCTGGCCCACTGGGTCACCCCTGCTTCTCAGACAACTGAAGAGAAAAGCAGAAGCCTACTGTCTTGCTGGCTCTGGACAGTTATTTCCGCTTGTTCATTCCCTGCCTGCCAACACTGGGCACCACAAGATAATTAACTTCAAGCACATTTGTTAGAAACTTGTCTGCTCCAGCTGGGGACTGTTAACAGCTCACCTCTTGCTTAAGGACTCCTTGGAGAGTTCTCTGTGTATGCTGCTTCTGACTCAGGAAATCTTCCAGACACCTCCCCTGACCTCATCTGTCAGAATCTTGTAGGCCCTTCACTTTGGATCTAGTTCTTGCCTACCGCCCAGCCCTAAGGAATTATCTTTCTTCAGACTGTGTTCTTATTCCCGAAACATTCTGTCTGAGACTTTACCCCACAGCCACTGTCCTACCTGAGTCCAGTTCCTGGGTTGCCAGGAACTCTACCACCAAATTCTCCTCTCTAATTAGTAAGCCTGTTTTGCCAGCTTATTTTACTTCATGTTTTTTTTTTTTTAAAGATTTTATTTATTTATTTGACAGAGAGGGACAGAGAGAGAGGGAACACAAGCAAGGGGAGTGTGAGAGGGAGAAGCAGGCTTCCCGCTGAGCAGGGAGCCCGTATGTGGGGGGGTCATAACCCGAGCCAAAGGCAGACACTTAACGGCTGAGCCACCCAGGCGCCCCTCAGGTTTTTTTTTTTTTTTTAAGATTTATTCACTTATTTTAGAGAGAGAGCACGCAAAAGTGGGGGGAAGGGACAGAGGGAGAGGGAGAGAGAGAATCCTCAAGCAGACACCCCACTGAGTGCAGAGCTTGACATGGGGCTTGATCCCAGGACCCCTGAGATCATGACCTGAGTCAAAATCCAGAGTCGGCCAACAAGTATGTTTTCTGTAAATAACCCCTGGACTTGGTCTGTTAGTCTCATCTTTGCATTCTTTCATTCCCTCCTTTTCTGGGAAATCTTTCACAATTTTTGTATCCTGAGTGTGTTTCTGTAGCACTTAAAAATGAAAACAATTGCTTTCTCAACACAGTTGTAAACTCTTTGCTGGCTGGCATAGTGTCTCATACTTTTATTATGCAACATAGGACAAAGCAACCTGGTATTTAAAATAATAATAATAATAATAATAATGTGTCCATAGAGCAGCAGGTAAATATTTCTCTGACTTTGCATTAGCCTCCAAACTGTGGAAACTCTGGCGCCCTCCAAACTCTTTCCCAACTAAGAGTCCCCAGGGATAGCTCAAATCTGTCTTGGAATACAGTTTTCGGGGCTACTTCATGGGTAGCCATTTCCTCCAGCCTGGGTCCCTGAGTGTTTTTCTCTCTGCCATCACATCCCACACCTCTTTTCTTCCTCTTACACTCTGGCTACTCCGGTAAAGTCTTCTGCCGCCCTCGTGCTCTGATGCCCAATGTCCTTTGAGATCCAGTTCTGTTTGGTTCTTCATCTGGTCTGGTTGAAGCCACGGTATTGCCTGTCTCTCCAGCACCAACCCACTGTCCTTACCCTAGCTTATGTGCTAGGATTCAGTTCCCTTGAGAATCAATGAGTAATTTCCCAGGAGGGTACTTGAGCCATAGAGCAAGTAGTCCCCTTCACGGACCAACCCACCAACCAAACATATTAAGGCATGTCTTGGTCATTTAAGATTGAGCCCAGGGACCATCTTCTTCAGAAAGCCTTTCCCAAATTCCCCCCTTTCCCCACCACCATCACCTCCAGCTACATAATATACATGTCTTCCTTGTACCCTCATCTTCTTAATGTATCCTGGATATAGGGTTTTTTTTTTTTAAGATTTTTTATTTATTTGACAGAGATAGAGACAGCGAGAGAGGGAACACAAGCAGGGGGAATGGGAGAGGAAGAAACAGGCTCATAGCGGAGGAGCCTGATGTGGGGGCTCGATCCCATAATGCCGGGATCACGCCCTGAGCCGAAGGCAGACGCTCAACCGCTGTGCCACCCAGGCGCCCCTGGATATAGGGTTTTTTTTAAAGATTTTATTTGAGAAAGAGAGTGTGTGAGAGAGAGAGCATGAGACGGGGGAGGGTCAGAGGGAGAAGCAGCCTCCCCACTGAGCAGGGAGCCCAACATAGGACTCGATCCTGGGACTCCGGGATCATGACCTAAGCCAAAGGCAGTCACTTATCCAACTGAGCCACCCAGGTGCCCCTGGATATAGGTTTTATCATGTTATATGGTAATTATCTTTTTATGAACCTGATTCCCCATCTAAAATATGAGCCCTTTCAGGGAGAGAATTATATCTCATACATTTTTGAATTCTAAGTGTCTGGCTTAGTTCTTGGCACTAATATCCGTATAGTCTCAAGCTGGGCCCTTAATGTGCTTATGTGCACCACAGTTGATTTGGCTCAAACAATACATTGTTTTAATTAATGGCAGTTTTTCCTTTAAGAATTTCATGCCAAGGTGGTTTCTTTTTTTTCCTTTCAGATTTGTGTAAAACACTTGTCATACATTTGGTGAGTACTGTATGTCCTAAGACCTGCCCTACTCCCCAGAAATATGGAGATGAGTAAGACATGGTTCCTGCTCAGAGGAGGTCATAGAAACTTCCTTGCATCTCCCTCCCTCCATTTTTCCATTCTTTCCTCCCATTCTTCCTTACCGGGATAAATGTTCACTAAGCCTGGAATTGTGTCTAATGGAATAAATACATGTAGTAGGTTAATTACAGTCTAGTACACTCAGTGCAACGGTAGAAGATTGTTCCAGATACAGATAGAACAGAAGAAAGCATCAAACAGTTCTTGGGGTGGACATGGGGGATCCTGGAGGAGGTGGCTTCAGAGTGGGTTATAAAGAATGCAAAGACAATCCAGACGCTCAGGTGGTTGAAAGGTACTCCTGAGAAACACGTGAAAGGCCTAGAGATGTGAAAAAGCACTGTGTATTTCAGAAACATGAATACTTTGGTATCTCTGCAGCATAAAGTTCAGTTGAATGGGGATGGGGTGGGGTGGGGTGGGATGAGCTGAGCTGGGAGATGAAGCAAAGGTAATAGGCAATATTTTCAGGGCTAAGGTCTTTAACATTTGAGCAACTGTTCAGTTAAGAGAATGGTAGAATCCAGAATACCTGGTGGTATTAACAATCCAAGTGTGAAGCCATATATTGCTATTTTCTGTCCTCTTCCCTCACAACATTAAGCAAGGTTCTGTGATCGCCTAGCTACATTTTAATGTTCTTTATAATGGTAGATAAGAATGAAAAGAAGCCATTTCCTGGAGTTTACAGTCTTATTGAGGATACAGAATATACCCACACAATTTAGAGTGCTTACCAAGCAATCTACAGACTAGTGCGAACTAAAATTATAAAGGCAGTATGTAAGCACAATCTTGATATTGGGTTATAGGAATGATTAGGAAAGTGCGGGGTTACAAAGAGGCAACCTGATTTTCGGCTTAAGAAAACAGTTTCCATCAGAGTATAGAAAATGCAAAATTGAGGAATGGACTTGTAAATCAGAAACTTTTTAATGTTCTGTGGTCTATAGTCAAGAGCTGGCCTTCTAAGTTAGACCAAGAAGCATTCATCTTTGAGCTTTATAGTATAAAGAGGAGACAAGTTTATTTTTTCTGTATATTTAACATTAATTTTATTTGTTATACTTCTAGATACTCAATTTGCCTGAGAGATTGTTTATGCGTATGGGTCCTTGTGTTTCTGCCAAGCCCGTCAGTCTAGACTACACGGAGGTTATCTTAGCCTCCATTTTCATTTCTTCACTCTCAAAAATGCACCACAGCTTCTGCCTTTTTCCCTGTGGAATGTGCTAACCCAATATCCTCTCTTTGTCCCGCTAGTCATCACATCCCACGGCCCTCTACTTGGATATTTTTTCCTTCCATGGAGCTAGTGTGGACTTTTTTCAGGCTCTAGCGTTTCTATGCGGAGCATCCTAGAACTTCGGATCATTAAATCACATTTCACACTTAAGTAAACTCAAATTTAGGAGGTGATGTGTTTTATCAATCTTCCAGGAAACCTCTCCCTTTCTATTTGTATCCTTTATAAATTATTCAAGTTTGACAATGAATATTTGCTGTTTTAATAACTAAAAAGCAAAAGTGATTCCATTTTGAAAAATCAAATTCAATAGTAGAGCCTTCAGTACCATTTCATGTTTATTAAATTAACCTTTCTGTCTATATCTTTGCACACACATACACACCACAGCGCAAAATAGTGTTGAAAAACTCATACTAGTTTAGAAAGCACGAGCCTTAAAAGTGTTCATACCGTATGACCCAGAAACGCTATGGCTGAAGAACAACGTAAGGAAATAATTCAAAAGAAGGGAAATACAAAAATCTATATACAGCTTGTCTACACCCGGAAAAATTGGGGAAAGACAACTTTAAAATCAATGTAAGGGGAAGAGTTAGAGCAGAGTTTAGGGAAGAGTTTCATCCCATACGTCAGCTGGATGAAATATTATTGCGACACTGAAAATGATTGTTATAAAAAACCATGTTAACAACATACCATGTTTACAGCATAATGAGAAAAGGAATACAAAATTATATACACACTGATTACAGCTGTGTATAAAATGAATTACATGTGGATGACTAGAGGGTAAAAGAATAATGAAAACAGCTGTTGTTCTAGTGTGGAATGAGGGGTGAATGTTAAAATTTTATTAACTGTCTCTTCAAAATTTTCCAGTTTTATTTATCGAAAAATTTCAGATTGTCAACTAATTCAGGTTATTCTTGTTCTGGGAATTTTACAGCAAAAAGAAGGAAGCATTCTGGAATCTGAGCCCCTTTCCTCTTTATCATTGGCCAAAGAATTACCGCCCAGAAAGAAGGAAATCTTAACTTCCTAGGAAGTTATAAAAAGGAGTATTCTTGGGGCGCCTGGGTGGCATAGCGGTTAAGCGTCTGCCTTCGGCTCAGGGCGTGATCCCGGCGTTATGGGATCGAGCCCCACATCAGGCTCCTCTGATATGAGCCTGCTTCTTCCTCTCCCACTCCCCCTGCTTGTGTTCCCTCTCTCGCTGGCTGTCTCTATCTCTGTCAAATGAATAAATAAAATCTTTTAAAAAAAAAAAAAAAGGAGTATTCTTGGGGCACCTGGCTGGCTTAGTCAGAAGAAGGTGTGACTCTTGATCTCAGGGTTGTAAGTTCAAGCCCTGTAGCATGTAGAGATTACTTTAAAAAACAAAAAAAAACAAAAAAAAAAAGAAAAAAGAAAAAGAAAATCTTTTAAAAAAAAAAGGTACATTCTTAAGACGTGTAATACTGGAATGCCCTCCTGTAAACTTGTAAACTTTGTAAAATTGTAAAATTTTAATAAACTTGTAAAATTGTAAACTTCATTTTTAAAAATCTTTAGGAAAAATTAGAAGATTGTTGTGGTTGATTCATTTATTCATATTACTAACAATGGATCAAATCTGATTTTTTCCCAATGCAATAATTTTTAGTAGCCACTTTATTAAGATAAAATTAATATACTATAAAACTCACCCTCTTTAAGCACACAATCAGCGGTGGTTGGTGTAATTACAAATTTGTACAACCATCACTATTTCTTTAAGTTTTTAATTTTAATTCCAGTTAGTTAACATACTGTATTATATTAGTTTCAGGTGTACAGCATAGTGATTCAACACTTCCATGCATCACTCATAGTTCATCACGACGAGTGCACTCCTTAATTCCCATCACCCATTTTACCCATTTCCCACCCACTTCCCCCCTGCTAACCATCAATTCTCTGTAGTTAAGAGTCTGTTTCTTGGTTTCTCTCTGTGTCTCTCTTTTTCCTTTTGCTCGTTTGTTATGTTTCTTAAATACCACATATCAGTGAATTCAAAGGGCATTTGTCTTTCTCTGGATGATTTATATCTCTTAGCATTATACTCTCTAGCTCTATCCCTGTCATTGCAAACAGCAAGATTTCATTGTTTTTTATGGCTTAGTAACATTCCATTGTATATATATGCCACATCTTTATCCATTCATCAATTGATGGATAATTGGCCTGCTTTCATATCTTGGCAATTATAAATAATGCTGCTATAAACATAACAGTGCATGTATCCCTTCGAATTAGTGTTTTTGTATTATGGGGTAAATACCCAGTGTGATTACTGGATTGTAGGATAGTTTTGTTTTTACCTTTTTGAAACCTCCACACTGTTTTCCAGAGTGGCTGCACCAGTTTGCATTCCCAACAAGAGTGCAAAAGTATTCCTTTTTTTTTTTTACATCCTTGCCAACACCTGTTGTTTCTTATGTTGTTGATTTTAGCTATTCTGACAGGTGTGAGGTGATATCTCATTGTAGTTTTGATTTTCTTTTCCCTGATGGTAAGTGATGATGAGCACCTTTTCATATGTTTGTTGGCCATCTGGATGTCTTCTTTGGAGGAATGTCTATTCAGGTCTTCTGCCCGTTTTCTAATTGAATTATTTGGGTTTTTTGGTATTGAGTTGTATATGTTCTTTTTTTTTTTTTTTTAAAGTAAGCTTCATGTCCGATGTGAGGCTCAGACTCATGACTCTGAGATCAAGAGTTGCCTGCTCTACTGACTGAGCCAGTCAGGCACCCTGGGTTGTATAATTTCTTTATATGTTTTGAATAGTAACCCTTTATTGGATATATCATTTGCAAATATCTTCTCTCATTCCGTAGGTTGCCTTTTAGTTTTGTTAATTGTTTCCTTCGCCATGCAGAAGACTTTTATTTTGATAAAGTTCCAGTAGTTTATTTTTGCTTTTTTTCCTTTGCCTCAGGGACCCAACTAGAAAAAAATTGCTATGGCTAATGTCAGAGAAGTTACTGCTTGTGCTCTCTCCTAGGATTTTTATGGTTTCGGGTCTCACATTTACGTCCTTTATCCATTTTGAATTTATTTTTGTGCGTGGTGTAAGAAAGTGGTCCAGTTCATTCTTTTGCTTATAGCTGTCCAGTTTTCCCAGTGCCATTTGTTGAAGAGACTGTCTTTTTTCTGTTGGGTATTCTTTACTGCTTACTTGACGATTAATTGACCATATAGTTTTGGGTTCATTTCTGGGTTTTCTATTCTGCTCTACTGATCTGTGTGTCAGTTTTTGTGCCAGTACCATACTGTTTTGATTACTACAGCTTTGTAATATAACTTGCAGTCCAGAACTGTGATACCTCCAGCTTTACTTTTTCTTTTTCAAGATTGCTTGGCTATTTGGGATCTTTTGCAGTTCCATACAAATTTTAGAATTATTTGTTCTAGTAGTGAAAAATGCTGTTGCATTAAGTCTGTAGATTGCTTTGGGTAGTACAGACATTTTAACAATATTTGTTCTTCCGTCCCATGAGCATGGAATGCCTTTCCATTTCTCTGTGCTGTCTTTAATTTCTTTCATCAGTGGTTTATAATTTTCAGAGTGTAGGTCTTTCACCTCTCTGGTTAGGTTTATTCTTAGGTATCTTATTATTTTTGGTGCAATTGTAAATGGGATTGCTTTCTTAATTTCTCTTTCTGCTGCTTCATTATTGGTGTATAGAAATGCAACAGATTTCTGCATGTTTATTTTGTATCCTTTGGCTTTATTGAATTTGTTTATCAGTTCCAGCAGTTTTTGATAGAGTCTTTCAGGTTTTCTATGTGTAGTATCATGTCATCTGCAAATAATGAAAGTTTTCCTTCTTCCATACCAATTTGGATGCCTTTTATTTCTTTATGTTGCCTGATTGCTGTGGGTAGGACTTACAGTACTATGATGAATAAAAGTTACGATCACTACTATCTATTTTTAAAACATTTTTTAAAAAGTACCCGTAGCAACCACACTCCATTCCTCCCTCCTGCCAGCCGCTGGCAACCACTAATCTTTCTGTTTCCACAGATTAGCCTGTTCTAGACACTTCATATAAATGGAATTATACAGTGTGTGGCTTTTGTGTCTGACTTCTTTCATTTAGTATAATGATTTCAGGTTTCTCAATGTTAGAGCACATGTCAATACATCAATTCTTTTTTGTGGTTGAATAATATTCCATTGTATAGTATGCAACATTTTGCTTATCCATTCCTTGATTAATGGACATTAGATTCTTTCTTTCCTTCTTTCTTTCTTTCTTTCTTTCTTTCTTTCTTTCTTTCTTTCTTTCTTTCTTTCTTTCTATCGTGAGTAATGCTGCTATGAACATTTGTATAAAAATTTTTGTGTGGAGGCGCCTGGGTGGCTCAGTCATTAAGCATCTACCTTCGGCACAGTTCATGATCCCAGGGTCCTGGGATTGAGTCCCACATAGGGCTTCTTGCTCAGTGGGGAGCCTGCTTCTTCCTCTGCCTGCTGCTTCCCCTACTTGTGCTTTGTCTCTCTGTTAAATAAATAAATAAATAAATTTTTAAAAATTCCACGAATGTTTGACCCACACGTATACACATACACACACATATATATACATGTATATAAAACTGTACAAACACATACTATAAACTATAAAAGTATACTGTGGTATAAACTATGCTAAACTATAAATATATACTATAAAACTATAAAACACACACACATGTTTTATGTATAAAACTATTATATATAAAACTAACCTTCATGAACCTATCACAACTTAAGAGTTTTAAGTTAAAGTTTATCCATGTTAGTAAGTGCTGGAGAGGAGACAGGAACCTAAATGTTTTCATTCTAAATCCAGGATGTAATCATAAATATCTTTATATTGATACATATCACTTCTCATTTTTACAATGTGCAGGGATTAAAACAAAGTGACATCAGTGACCACACCACAAGTCAGTGAGGATCCGGTGGATCCTTGCACATTGCTCGCCGGGGTGTTAAACGGTAGAGCCGCTTGGGGAGAGAGTCTGGCAGTGTTTTTAAAAACTAAACCTGTCACTACCATACGACTCAGCAGTGACACTCTCAGGCGTCTCTTCCACAGAAACGAAAAGTTATTTTCACTCAAAAACCTATATAGGAATGTTGATGGTAGCTTTATTTGTACTACTCTAAAACTGGAATCAGCCCAGATGGCCTTCAATAAGTGGGGTTAAACAGACTGTGGCGTGTACGTGTGGTGGAATATGACTCAGCAATAAAAAAGGAAGGAACAACTGATAAAACAACCTTTGAGACTCTAGGAAATTATGCTCAGTGAGAAAAGCCAACCCTGAAAGCTTATATACTGTGTGAATCCATTTATATACCATTCCACAAACTGTGGAAATGAGGAACTGAGTGATGGCTGCCAGGGAATAAGGGGAGAGGATAAAGGTATATGTGGTTATAAAAGGACAACATGGGGGATCCTTGTAGTGAGGAAACTGCTGGGTACTTGACCGTAGCAGAGGGTATACAAACCTTTTTTAAAAAAAAAGAAAGAAATACAAATCTAATTGTAAATGACTAAATTATTGGTTCAAATTTTTAAGAGCTATAACATATTCATCTTAATAATGGTTATTATGTATTACTAATAAATCATTTATTATTTTATGAAATCTTGCAATGAAAAGGACCTTGAATGATGCATTCTAGTTCTGGCACTATTGCCAGTAAAGTAGGTGTTAAATATAATCTCATTTTAGTAAACTAGAAAGGTGTTTCCCCTGAGAAGTTATTATTTATTTAGCTTTTGTCCATAACTGTTTTCCCCTAAATTTAATATGAATAATCTGGGGAGCTTTTAGAATGCATATTCCCAGGCTTCATCATTAAGGATTCTGTTTCATTAGGTCTGGGGGTAGATCTTGGCAAACAGCATTTTAAGAAATTACATCAGGGCACCAGGGTGGCTCAGTCATTTGGGCGTCTGCCTTCAACTCGGGTCGTGGTCTCGGGGTCTTGGGATCGAGTCCTGCATTGGGCTGCCTGCTTGGTGGGGAGCCTGCTTCTCCCTCTCCTCACCCCATCTGTGCTCTCTTTCTGTCAAATAAATAAGTAAAATCTTAAAAATAAAATTACATCAACTGATTCCAATTCGAGAGATCAGTGGGCTGCACTTTGAGAAATACTGAATTATAATTTTTATGGTGAATAAATAGGAGCCCTTTAAATTCCTTTGTGGCATAGCGAATTTGTGGTTAGGTAAGATTTTAAAAGCAAAGTACTGATAAAATTTTTCAAACACCCACGTGTTGAGAAAAAAAATGTTTGACCAAACTGATTTATGTACTTGCTCTGAATCAATAAGAACGGAACAGAATGGAACTTGCCCTTGGTTCTTATTCATGATGAAGGGGTCCTGCCTGACCACTTGTGATTTATTTGTACAAAGAAGGCAAAGACTCCTGCTTTAGTTACATAGACTGTGTAAAGCGAATGCTCCAGCAGGGTGAGGAATGCTGAAGCACTTTGTAGGCTCTGAAAGTATCGTACTCCTTAATTCCTTAGTTGTTGCTGTTTTTTAAAAATATTTATTTATTTAAATAATCTCTACACCCACCATGGGGCTTGAACTCATGACCCGGAGATCAAGAGTCACATGCCCTTCCGACTGAGCCAGCCAGGTGCCCCTAATTCATTGGTTTTTGTATCTGAAGTTCCAACTACAGTAATTGACCCATCCTTATTTTTTCCGCTAAATCCTAGTGCAGGCATACCTCAGAGAGATTGTGGGTTTGATTCTAGGCCAGTGCAATAAAGGGAATTTTGCAATAAGTGAGTCAAATGAAGTTTTTTGTTTCCCAGTGCATATAAAAGTTATGTTTATGCTCTGCCATAGTCTATTAAGGGTACAATAGCATTATGTCTAAAAAAAGAGATACATACCTTAGTTGAGAAATACTTTATTGCTAAAAAATGCTAACCATCATCTGAACTTTCAGCGTTTGTAATTTTTTTGCTGGTGGAGGGTTTTGCCTCGATGTTGATGGCTGCTGACTGACGAGGGTGGTAGCAGCTGAAGGTTGAGGGGGCAGTGGCAATTTCTTAAAATAAAACAACAATATTTACTGCATCCATGGACTCTTCCTTTCACAATTTCTCTGTAGCCTGTGGTGCTATTTGATAACATTTTTGAACTTCTTTCAAAATTGGTGTCGGTCCTCTCAAATCCTGCTGCTTTATCAACTAATTGTATGTCTTATTCTAAATCCTCTCTTGTCATTTCAACAATCTTCACAGCATCTTCACCAGAAGATTCCATCTCAAGAAACCACTTTCTTTTTGCTCATCCATAAGAAGTAGCTCCTTATCCGTGAAAGTTTGATCATGAGATGTCATGAGATACCACGTCTTCAGGCACCACTTCTGATTCTAGTTCTTTGAAGTCCTGAACCCTCCAAGTCATCCATGAGGGTTGAAATCAGTTTCTTCCAAACTCCTGTTCATGTTGATATTTTGACCTCTTTCCAAGAATTGTGAATGTTCTTAATGACATGTAGAATGGTAAATCCTTTCGAGAAGGTTTTTAATTGACTTTGCCCCCAGATCCATCAGAGGAATCACTATCTATGACAGCTATAACCTTACGAAATGTATTTCCTATACAATAAGACTCGAAAGTTGACATCATCCTTCGATCCACAGGCTGTAGAATGGATGTTGTGTTAACAGGCATGAGAAAAACATTCACCTCACTGTACATCTCCATCAGAGCTCTTGGATGACCAAGAGAAGTAATATTTTGAAAGGAAACTTTTTTATGAGCAATAGTTTCCAACAGTGGGCTTAAAATATTCAGTAAACCATGTTGTACACAGATTGGCTGTCATCCAGGCTTTATTGTCCCATTTATAGGGTATAGGCAGTGTAAATTTAGCACAATTCTTAAAAGCCCTAGGATTTTCAGAATGGTAAATGCATTGGCTTCCAGCTTCAAGTCAGCAGCTGCATTAAATCCTAATAAGAGAATCAGCCTGTCCTTTGAAGCTTTGAAGCCAGGCACTGATTTTCTTCTCTAGCTATGAAAGTCCTAGATGGCATCTTTCTCCAATATGAAGCTGTTTAGTCTACATTGAAAATCTGTTGAGTTAGCCACCTTCATGAATTATCTTAGCTAGATCTCCTGGATAATTTAATGTGGCTTCTACGTCAATATCTGATGCCCCACCTTGCACGTTTATGTTACACAGATGGCTTCTTAAACATTGTGAACCAACCTCCAGTAGTTTCAGTCTTTTCTTCTGCAGCATCCTCACCTCTCTGAGCCACCACAGAATTGCAGAGAGTTAGGGCCTATTGCTGTGGCTTAGGCTTTAGTATAAAGGAGTGTTGTGGCTGGTTTGATCTTCCATCCAGACCACTAACACCTTCTCCATATCAGCAAGAAGGCTGTTTCACTTTCTTATCATTTGTGTGCTCACTGGAGTAGCACTTTTAATTTCCTTCAAGAACTTTTCCTTGGCATTCACAGCGTGACTAAGTGTTTGGCACAAGAGGCCTAGCTTTCAGCCTATCAGCTTTTGATGTGCCTTCCTCAGTAAGCTTAGTCATTTCTGGCTTTTGATTTAAAGTGAGAGATGTGTGACTGTTCCCTTCCCTACAACACTTAGAAGCCATTGTAGGGTTATTAACTGGCCTAATGTCAATATTGTTGTGTCTCAGGGAATAAGGAGACCCCAGGAGAGGGTGAAAATTGGGGCGGAGGGTGGAATTGGCGGCTCTGTAGAGTAGTGAGAACACACATTTATTGATAAAGTGTACCATTTTATATGGGAGTGGTTCCCAGAACAATTACAAAGATCATTGATCATAGATCACCATCACAATAATAAAAAAGTTTGAAATACTGCGAGAATTACCAAAATGTGATACAGAGACACAAAATGAGCAAATGCTGTTGAAAAATGGTACGGATAGACTTGTTCCACACGGGGTTGCCACAAAACTTCCTAAAAAGCACAGTATCTGCAAAGTGCAATAAAGCGAAGTGTAATCAAATGAGATATGCCCGAAGTCAAGTCACTGAAAATGGTTGTTGTCATTGAAAAACAGATGCCAAGAAATTTTTCTGTTCTACCTTTGTGGGGTGCCTAGTTGGCCCCTCGTTGAAATTGAAGTGACCTCTCCACCACCCTAAGCAGATGATCAGAGCACCTTCGCCTGGAGATTCTTCAGGCCCATGACAGAGTCCAGTCCAGCCACTTTCCAAACTCCGGGGTGCATGCTTTGAGGTAGCGACTTGTCCTGTGGAAGCCCACTCTCTGTAGGCAGGAGGCAAGGAAGGTCACCCCATCCCTTTCTCTCAAGAGTATGTGCAGCAGAACAATATATCTCTGCCAAGAAATGCCTGTATATCCTCCCTCCTCTTGACCCTGCGTCTGACTCCGAACCTGACTCAGGAGTGCAGTCAGAGCCAGCCCTGGACCCTGCAGCTTTCGATGTGTGTGTTTCTGTGGGTACATCACTCTGGTCTGTGGCTTTTACTGTAGCTTTGTGCCTCACAGCACAAAGCACATAGCACTGTGTATTTTATGTACTGTATTTGGTAAAAATATGGAAAGAGACAAGGCAATGATAGACTCCGATTTCCAGACAATGGTTTCCTCTGAGGGTGAAGGGAAAGATGAGGAATGGAAGGGGAGGGTTTAAGTTTGATTGTAATGTTTTATTTCTTCTAGGAAAGAGTTTTAAAGTAATACGGCAAACTGTTGACTTCTGCTTACATTCAGTGGTGGATATAGAGCTGCCTTTTATGTTATTTTCTCTAACTTTATAGAAATTTTTTCCATATATGCGAAATGTTTTATAATTTCAGAGAAATTAGAAATTATCTGATAAAACCATCCCAGTTCCCCACCCTCAAATACGCACGTGTACACCCATGCTGGCCTTCTTCCCTGTAGGTACAAGGGATTCCCTATTGCTTCATCTCTACTCTGGAGCCCCTCCCTTAGAACCGTCTCAGGAACCTTGTGCTGTTTATCTGTCGATACCTTATCCCTTCAGCTTATCTCTTTCTACCAACTTCCTGTTGACATTTAAATTAAATATGTGCTGGTTTCTCTTAGCTTTAAAAAACTTCTACCTCACGCCCAGCCAATGCCCTATATCTTTTCTCCTCTGTATAGTCAAACTTCTTTTAAGAACTATTTACGTGGGGGCACCTGGGTGGCTCAGTCGGTTAAGCGTCTGCCTTAGGCTCAGGTCATGATCTCAGGGTCCTGGGAAGGAGTCCCGCATCAGGCTCTTTGCTCAGCGGGGAGCCTGCTTCTCCCTCTCTCACCGCCTCTCCCTGCTCATGCTAGCTCTGTCTTTCTCAAATAAATAAAACCTTAAAAAAAAAAAGAAAAGAAAAAAAGAAAATCTCTGTTTTCTTAAAAAAAAAAAAAAAGAACTATCTACCTGCTTGTCTTTATTTTTCACACCTCCAGCTCTTCAGCTCACTCCAGTCTGGCCTCTCTCCCATGAAGTTGCTCTTGTCAAGGTCAACACTGACGTCTGTGTCACTAAGTCCAATGAATACTTTTCAATCCCCAGCTTTGTCGCCTCTCCCCCCGCGTTTGCCACCATTGACTGCTCTCTGCTTCTTGAAATCCTCTTTCCACGATTTCCACATTACAACACCCTTCTGGTTTTCTTCCAACCAGTCTGCACCTGCTTGTTCTCTGTTACAGCTCTTCCTTTTTCACCCAGCCATTGACTAGCGAAGATTCTCAGGGCTCAGTCCTAAACCCTGTTCTCACTCTGAGTTTTTTGTGTAAGTGATAGCAGCTTGCCATGGGCTTTATTACTCTCCCTGCGTTTCTCTTGAGCCTTCCCCTGACTCCCAAACCTCTGCCTCAAGCTCTGACCTCTGTTTTCTCCACCATAGACCTGTATATCCAGCTGCCTTCCAAATATCACTTGCATGACTCACAGGCATGTTAGTCTCAACATGTGCAAAACTGAACTCATCCTTTTTATCCCTGCCCTAATATTTGTGTCTTCCATTGTTCCCAGTTTTAGGAAATGGCACCATGATCCATTCAGTTGCTCAAGCCAGAGACCTGGGAGTCCTTCTTGATTCCCCCCTCGTCATCACTCCCATGTTCATTTAACCATGAAATCCTGATCATTCTACCTCCTAACCATCTTTCAAACCCGTCTCTTTTCCTGTCATTTCTCGTGACCACACCAGTGTAGCTGCTTCCCGATTTCTTTCTTCACTTTATAAGAGATAGACATTTTCCAGTATTTCAGTACTTGATATATTTATTTTTTAAATTTCCTTATTGAAGTCTAAATTACATACAATAAAATGCTCAGATATTATGTTGTACAGTTTGATCAGCTTTGACAAATGCATTTACCTAATGTAACCCTCACGCCCTGTTAAAGCACGGAACATTTCATCTCCCTAGAAATTTCTCTGGTGATCCTTCCCAATAAGTCACCCATCAAAGTAACCACTGATCTGGTTTATTTTAAAAAATATTTTAATATTTTAAGTGTATTTTTTAAAGAAAAATACCTGACATGGAGCTTAATAGGAAAAATAAAATTTTTACTATTAAGTTTAGTACAAATATGTCAGAAAATAATGGCTGGTTTTTCAATCTAAACTACCCTATTAAGTATGATTAGAAATATTTTAGACTAACCTTTTAAGTTAACTTATAATTTCAACACTATTCTAATTATAGATACACACACGTATAAATACAGTAACACACACATATGTATATAAGTATACTCACACACACACACCTTTTACACTTTGGAAATACTTAGAGCTGAGGAGATGGGGAAAGTGAGTCCAGAAAAAAATTTAAATCATATCAATATCTACTGAGAATCTTTTATACATACGTGTACATAAAGCAATACAAATAATGGTTATTTTTATTTATCTTACAAAGAATTCTACATTTTTATTGAGATAAAATGTCCAAAGGAGCCCCAAAAATCTCCCCAAAAATGTAAAAAGCTTTTAGCATTTATGGACTATGCAGCATCTTTTAATTTCTCTATTATGCTATTTTCCCAATTAATTTGTTTAAATCGTGCCTTTAAACTCCTAGCAACTAAATATAGAGATTAGAAAGTTTAAATTGTTTTGTCATGTACTTGAATATCAAACATTTAAAGAAAGCTAGCAGAGCCAGGAAACTGATCTCTTTTGTTTAGTCATTCACACGATAGGTACAGTAGAGGTGTCCAAAATGGGAGCTCGCTTAGACTGGTCCATCTCTGGATGCATGTCTAATTCAGAGGGACCATCTTTAAAAATAAGAGGTGGGACGCCTGGGTGGCTCAGTCGGTTAAGTGTCTGCCTTCCGCTTGGGTCATGATCCCCAGAGTTCTGGGATCGAGTCCCACATTGGGCTCCTTGCTCAGCGGGGAGCCTGATTCTCCCTCTGCCTGCCGCTCCCCCTTGCTTGTATTCTCCCTCTCTCTGCCTCTTTCTCTGACAAATAAATAAATAAAATCTTAAAAAAAAAAAGAGGTAATTAAAAAAAAATAAGAGGTAATTTAGACTCCTCCATGCAGACAGCTCAGCCCTTTTTCTTTCATAGCTAGGCTGGTTTGGGGTCATTAGGTTCTAGATGGAGACCCATGGCATAGTGAAAAGAGCAAGAGTGCCAGATCTGAACTTACTTGGGAGAAATGAACATTGCCAAGTCCCAGGCACTGTGCCTTTCTTCACTGATCCCCACAATTTCATTGTGCATTTCTGTTGGGAAACTTTTTTGAGCACATATCCCTGATTTATGTGTCACTGTATTAATATTACTTACACTTCTAAGAATAGGAATTTTAAGTATATTTTTTTGTCTGTGATTTTTATTTTCACAACATCTACATTTTATAGATGAAGACACTATGGCTCAGGGAAGTTTAGTAACTTGCCCAAGGTCACATAATTTACAGAGTGACATTTGACAAATCCCAAACCATTTGGGGTCTCAGTTATAAAATTATAGATTCCAGCTATGTGACCTGCAAGGCCTCTTCTAGCTCTGAATAACCTGTGCTTCTATGCTGTTGCTAAAACTCACCCAGCTAAGACATAATCTCTGGTTTAATATTTCTAAGCCGATAAGGCCTATTGTGCTCCATATATTAATAACCAGGAATTTTAGGAATTAGTGGGATGTGGAAGAGAAACTGAAAACTTAAAATAGTGTCAAGTTAGCTTGGTCTTTGGTATAAAAAATCCATTGGCATTTTTGTGTTTAAGAGTATATGTTGCATATTTAAGAGTTTGGTAGCAACAGTCAGTACAAACATAATTTATTTATAAGATGGCCATTATCCTAAGCACTATAAGTAATTCTATCACTGTATTTTCATGAGGATTTTTTGGTAATTACTTTTCAGCATTTTCCCATCTGGCAAAGTACTTCTCTAAGTACTTGCGTTGCAATAAGTAACTGCCAGGGTATAGGTGCCTCACTTTCCACAAGGCCAGCAAAACATTTTCATATAGAAACTGTCTCAGTGCATTCCCTTTATAACTCAGCTCCTTTTCGTGTAAGTGAACATTGCTATGATCAAAATCACTGTCATTTGCATTTTCTATAGGTCTTGCTTTGTTTCTTTTGTTTTGCTTTGTTTTTTTTTTAGCTTTTTCTGGAATTGAAAAGAGAAATGGGAAGACAATTTTAGATTAGCACCTGTCTGAGAAATTCCAAAATTAGAGATGGCCATCTGGCTTGCATTATTTGTAATTTTTTAAAAATAGAATCTTGCCATTCCAAACAGACTTTTAGGCTATTCTAAAATAATACTTAATTTAAAAAAAAAGATTTTATTTATTTATTTATTTGACAGATATATATATATAGAGAGAGAGAGAGAGAGCATAAGCAGCGGGAGAGGGAAAAGCAGTCTCCCCCACCAAGCAGGGAGCCCAATGCTGGGCTTGATCCCAGATATCTGAATTTGTCCGAGGTCATCCCTAACTTGGGGGTACTTAAAATTTTGACTAGCTTTGCCACAACTAATACTAAAGATTCAGAGAGCATATGAAAAGCATCAAATCCATTGTCAAAGAAATGAGACTAAAACTGTTTAATTTGCCTATAAAATTGGATGTGGGGGAAGGTAATATAAGTGCATTTGAAAAACCAGTGAATATTAATTGTCGTAAACCTTTTTAAAGCATTGTAACGATATATATCATAAACCTTTAAAACTACATACACTTTGACCTCAGAGTTTTACTAACTGAAATCTCTCCTGAAGAAATAATCAGATACTCCCACAAATATTTACATATTTAATACAATGGGCAATAGAGTAAAGTACAGGGCCTGAAGCCAGGTTGCCTCAGCTTAAATCCTGGTTGTCCTACTTACTCCCAGTATGGGCCTGCTTTAACCTCTGCATTTTTCTGAGTTTCTCCATCTGTGAAAAGAATAGTCCCGCACTCATAGAATTCTTTAAGGAGAGAATAGTAATCCCCTCCAGTATCCGTTAGCTACCACAACAATGTTGCATAACAAGTTGCGTCAAAATTCAGTGACATCTAATGAGCATCTAATGAACATCAGTGACATCTAATGAGTCACACATCGGCAGGTCAGCTGGTGCTCAGCTTTCCTGGGCTGCGCTCCCCTCCAGGCCATGGTCGTGGTTCAGGTGAGCTATGGTGTCACTTATTCTCCTGGGACTGGTGGCCTACCAGGGACTGGTCTTCTGCTGGCAGTGTCTGAAACATAAGAAGGCAAGTCCAATTATATGCTTTTCTTTGTATGGCATCTACTAACAAACATTGGCAAAGCAAGCCACATGGCCAAGCCCAACATCAGTGAGGCAGGGAAACTGGGCAGGGGGAGGGAATGAATATTTGCAATTCAAGGGTTGACATACTGTTTTTATAAAGAGCCAGATAGTAAGTATTTCTGGCTTTGCTGGCCATACAGTCTCTGTTGCAACCACTCAACTGTGCTGTTCAAGCATGAAAGCAGCCTTAGACAGGAAATCCGTGCATGGGGTGACTGTGTTACAGTAAAACTGTATTTACAAAACCAGGTGGCAGACAGGATTTGGCTCATGGGCCACGGTTTTCTCACCCCTAACCAATTTATCACATTGGATTATAGAATTTTTATGAAGATTAAGGAAATTAATGTATAGAAAGTGCTTGTAACAGTTCCTGGTAGAGTAGCACTAATAAACACTGGCTGTCATTAATAGTGTTGTTATTACTATTATTATAGCACAATATTGGAAATAAAGATGTCTAACAACAGAGATAGGGTTAAATAAATTATAGCACACCCATACTCTAAAATGTTACACATTCATTTAAATTTCATGTTTTAAATTTCAAGGCTATAATGGCCTAGGTACATGTTTGCAGTATGTTAAGTGAAAAAAAAAAAAGAGACAAATGATATTTAACATAACACCCCAACTTTATTTTTCTTAAAAGATGTGTGTTTTTTTATACATACTAGAAAACAATTAGGAAAAGAATATACCAAACTGGATCATTTACTTTTTTTTCCTTTTTGTTTTTGTTTTTTCAAGATATAATTGATGTGTAACATGGTATCAGTTTAAGGTCTACTACCTAATGATTTAATGTATGTATATATTGCAAAATGATCACCACGGAATGTTTACTTAACATCTACCACCACGCCTACTTACAATTTTTTCTTGTGATAAGAACTTTTAATTACTTAATTAATTTTTCAGTTTTATTTTAAATTCCAGTAGAGTTAACATACAGTGTTATATTAGTTTCGGGTGTACAATGTGGTGATTCAACAATTCCATACATCTCCCAGTGCTCATCACGAACGACAAGGGCTCTCCTTAGTCCCGTCTTCTGATGAGAACTTTTACAATCTATTCTTAGCAACTTTCAGATATACAATGCAGTGTTATTAACTATATTCATCATCCTGTACATTACATCCCCACACCTTATTTATAACTGGAATTACATAATTTTTTACTGTCCGATGTTTTTTTTCCTATACTGGGCATGTATTGTTTTCTGGTATTAATGTATTTTGATGATAAAACAATGGAATCTGGTTCCACTGAGGACTTTTCTAACTCTGATGTAGTTTCTATTTTATGTGTCAGTTACATTTTAATTGCTTAACAAATCAGGAGTTTACCCTCAGAGATGTCTGATTAGAATGGACTACGTGGACACTCTCTAACCTGTTGTATTTTTAACTTAAAGAAAAGTTGTTCTGCTCTAGGGCTCCTAGAAGACTGTGGCGGGGTACCAGCCAATGGGAAGAGAATCCCTACACTGTATCTCAGGTCATAGGAACAGTAGCTCCTTTCAGACCACATTCCTTGAGCAGCCACAGTCCTTTCAGTGATAAAAGGCAGAATGTTGTTGTACAGAGGTGAACAACAACACCCCTTCCCTGGCTACCTCAGTGTTTTACACAAAAGCTTTTCTCATGTATCAAAGGGAGGTTAGGTTTCAATATTTAATTGCCACTGTGCCTGGAAATCCCGTAAATAAATACTGGGAAGGGAAGCTAGAGAACCCAGCAGTTCATGAATATCACAAAATATTAACTAAAATTAATTTCTTTTTAAGAGCCCTTCACAATAATCAACTTTCATCTAAATTATAATCAGGTAGTCTCTGGATTTTCCAAGAGAATCCAAGATTCTACACTGTGTTAAAAATTGGGTTGTACAGGGGTGCCTGGGTGTCTCAGTTGGTTAAGCATCTGCCTTCAGCTCAGGTTATGATCTCAGAGTCCTGGGATCAAGCCCCACATCACATTGGGCTCCCTGCTCAGCTGGAAGCCCGCTTCTCCCTCTCCCTCTGCTCCTCCCCCCCTCTCATGCCTGTGCTTGCTCACGCTCTCTCTTTTTTAAGTGAATAAATAAAATCTTTTTAAAAATTGGGATGTACAACCTTAGAAATAATTATTCCAAATAACATTTGCTCTAGAATGTGCTTCAGAATCTGAACTTTAAGGGGACTATGCTTTTTAATCTTCGGGTTTCAGTAAAACCTAGCTAACCTTTATTTTAAGTAAGTGAATTGTTAGCGAATTTAAATGCCAAATAGGATTCCCATGTCAGATTTGTATGTGATGACCGTATGTTTCAGTAAGTTCTAGACCCAGTATGGTGCCTAGGCCTACTAAAAGGGGAAAACGGACACCTGATTTTCCCATTCTAGGTGCCAGAATCTTAACTGAAATAATAAGGTACTGTGAATCCTATACAGAAACTTCTCTGTAACCATAGCTCAAGTAGTTCTTTAACTTGGGACTCTGTGTGTAAGCTGAAGATGGGTCAGGAGTTTTTGAGCTCGTGGTATGGAATGACTATATTCAGTCAGTTGCATAAATATATACAACTACACATACTATTAATGGATTTTAACTACGATTTCCAATTCTTCCCCGCTAAGGAAGAAAGAAGAACCCTTAATCAGAATGGTCACACACACACAAAAATTGTCTCTCTTCTGGCTGGGACCTCTATATTGCTTTTCTCCTCACCCATAGACCCTTCTTTCCTGGTTCTAGCCTACAGAGGTAGCTAGTCTCCAGAGATGACCCCTCAGTGAGCCACGCTTTCTGGTATTTGTACCCTTATGGAATACCCCTTATATTCAATCTGCTCTGGCTCTGTGATACCATAGGAGTGGGGCAGAAATGATGCAGCTTCCATCTTGGTCTCTGGGAACACTTGCTCTGGGGTTAGTCAGCCATCATGTAAGAAGGCTAACTACCATGAGCACCATGCCCTGAAGAAGTCCAGCTAGCCACAGGAAGCTGTTCCAGCCATTCCAGCTGAGGGGTTGGACATATCCAACCATGTCAGTCCTCCTTCACGGGCCTTCAGCCCTAACGCAAATGCGTGATAAACTTGAGAGACCTGACCAGCTGAGTCAGTCAGCCCTCAGAGTCCTGAGAGATGTAAATTCTTGTTGTAAGGCACTAAGTTATCAGATAGTATGTTATATAACAATAGAAAATTGGAACACTTCGCTTTCTTAACCGTTAGTCTTTCTGCCCTGGTATGTTGAAGAAGCCCATGACTGAGTTCACTTGCTGTTGCAAATGCTAATATTCCTTTTATGTAGAGTGCTATTGGAGGCTACACTTCCCTCCCACATGCTTTGTAAAATGCTGGCTGTCTATTGTTCATAAAGTGCATCAGGAGACTTGTAGGTCCTGTAGATATATTTTTAAATAGATGTGCTAAGCACCTATATACAAATGTGGTTTTTTTCTGATTAAAAAGGTAATATATTCATTATAGGAAATCTGTATAACAGAGAAGAAAAATAAAAATCATTCATGATCCCAGCACTCTTGACATTTTGAGATAACTACCCTTGACATTCTGCTTTATTTCCTTGCAATTTCTACATTCCATTGGTGACTTCTTCTCCTTTTTAAAAAGCAGAATTGGGAACATACCATACATGTTGTTTTGAAAACTCATTTTTTTCACTTACTGTTTTATGAACATTTTCCCATACTTTGACACTTCTCTGAAATAGTAATGTACTGTTGAAACTAGCCACAGTCTTAAGGATCATCCCATGCAATTAATTCCCCAGGTGTTCTTGTGTTTTTGATGCCATCAGCCCCTAAGCATAAAAAATATGAACCAGCATTCAGAGAAAATGTGAAAATTATCCACTCCTTACTGGAATTTTATTTCTACAAGAAAATCAAAACAGAGAATATGCTCATGCAAATAAAACTTTCAGAATTTAGGTCAGAGAACAACTAGGATTTTTCCTACAAATGTGAAAATTCACCTCTTAGAAGATGAAAAATGCTAAAAAAAAAAAAAAAACCCAAAACCCAGAAAAACCCAGCTCTGGGGCACCTGGGTGGCACAGCGGTTAAGCGTCTGCCTTCGGCTCAGGGCGTGATCCCGGCGTTATGGGATCGAGCCCCACATCAGGCTCCTCTGCTATGAGCCTGCTTCTTCCTCTCCCACTCCCCCTGCTTGTGTTCCCTCTCTCGCTGGCTGTCTCTATCTCTGTCAAATAAATAAAAATCTAAAAAAAAAAAAAAAAAAAAAAAAAAAAAAAAAAAAGAAAAACCCAGCTCTGACCACGAGACTAATATTGTTATTTCACAAGGAATTCTCTAAAAGTTTTGTCATAAAAATAAGCATTTTCATGCTCAAGACAAGCTGGGGAGCATGAACATTTTTAGAACCTTTCTTTTCACTGTTTTTAACTTAAAAAACCCAAGGTTTTCCGTGTTTGGAATGACATAAAAGGGTTTTGTTTTTTTTTAATGTTTCTTTGACTATCATAGCGGCCTTTGTTGTTTGTGAAAGTTAACAGTAAGATAGCTTACACTTGGTACATTTAGACATTCTTCTTAATGGTTTTCCAATAGGCCTTCAGCTAGCAGTGAGACACCCTTTTAATAAAGGTACAGGATCCGTTCCAAAGTGCATCTGCGTGTGTTCTGGTGTGCAGTGAATATTTACCCTATTAAATGATTCCTTCATATTTCTGTTTCTATAGCTAGCACATTTTTCAAAAGTACTATTACTATAAATAGAATGTATTTAAAGAAAAAGGTAAAAGTTATATCTGGCGACATTTATCCATAATTTTAACTCTAGTTTTTTCAGCTAGATTAGTCCTAAATATGCAGGAAAAGTTAGCCAGCTACAATGTTGTCAATATAACAATAAGGAAAAAAACTTTTGAAGATTATTTCAGAGTAACTGGTAATGGAAAAAATTGAATAAAAAGATAAACACATCTCTCAGCTTTCTCTTTAACGTGATGAATGATAAAATGATTGTATTTGAGTTTGTGCAAGTCATAACCTTATCAATTTGTTATGTTTTTTGAATGTTCAAGTCCACTAAATATGTTAACTAAGATATTTGTGGGTAAAAGTAAAGATGTAATATTTTTTCCCTACTTCTCAAAATTAAGAGTATCTGTGTAGGGAGTATTCAGGGGTAAAGCAAATGGGACCATGTGCTTTATATGTTTACAGAAGATGTTAAGTATGGAAAAGATAAGCAATGGAAGTAGTCTTAAATTTTGATGTGTTGCCTCTTTATGCCTATTTTTAAAACTTAGTGTAAAATTATTTAAATAAGATCAAAGGTGTTCAGATTTCTTTTGAAATAATAGATTTATCACAATGAGATCAAACAATATAGAAAAGAAGGAAAAACATCACTATTCTCTAGAGTAGAATTGATAAAGTTTGTTCATTTATAGATTTGCCATCTCCAGTGATTTTTCTCAAATATACTACTAATCATTTACTCTAGTCATAAAGAACTGCTTCTAATTGTTATTTCCAGGCAGATGTTAAATTTTTCTAATTAATAGTCGATGCCTTAAAGACTAATTGAATATAAAATGACAATGTAATACAATTTTGATTCTTTCCAATTTTGGTTTCATTTTGTAATGTAACCATAATGCAAGGTTCCTCAACCTTAGCACTATTGACATTTGGGATCAGATAATTCTTTGTTGTGGGAGGCTCTTCTGTGCATTGCCGGATGTTTAGCAACATCTCTGGCCTCTACCCACAAGATACCAGTAGCACTCCCCAGTCATGAAACAGTGTCACCAAACGTTGCCAGGTGTCCCCTCGGGAGCAAAAGTAATTCCAGTTGAGAATCACTGCCATAGTGTATTTACTAAAATTCTTATCAGCTTTTCAGGAGCATGATTCGAAATAAAGCAGTGTATCGTTGGTAGGTGGGCACAAAATCCGAACAGAAAAGCTGCTAGGCAGTATTTTGGATAGTTCAGCATAAGTAAAAAGATCAGAAGCAGTAAGTGTATTCCTTAATCAAAGACTGGGCTGTCTAGGTAATTGGTACAGATCAGACCACTGGAAGCATTTTAGTGATTACCACACAGGGAAATAAAATTAGTTAATAGCTAGAGATGTCATTTATGACTGTTTTTCTTCAATCATTATTTTAAAATGTGAAGCAGCAGGATCTGCAGATATTAGAGGACGCATGAAGGTCCTTGTGTTACTTTGTGTTAACTATTTTGTGTTACCCCCAAATCACAGTGATTTTCCATGGCGTGCTGGAATAAAAAATGCCTCATTCCTTTTGTCATTATGTCTACAACAGGTGATGCCCAGTGCCCTGCTGGGAATGCCATTAATCTAACTTCCTCTCCAAAATTTTTGGCATTTGGTATCATGACAAGCACTCAGCAGGCAAGCCGGTTCACAGGGTGTTTTTCAGTTTAAACATACGCCAGAGAAAATAAAAATATATAGCTACGTGAGAGAGAAAAGCAAAATGATTTCAAATTTTATTAAATTGAATATGCAGGAAAGAGAAATATACAAAAGCCTTAGCTGCCTACATGTATTAAGCTTTATATGCATTTGAAAGCATCTTAGAATAGCTTTACTAAACATATTTACAAAAACCTGGATAGAAATTATTAACAGAGGGCACTTAATACCACGAAACTCCTTGAGATAGTGTCAGGAAGGTAAGACAGGACCAGCCTGGATGCTGGGAGAAAACCCTCCTCACTAGGTCTGTGAAGTTTTCCTTTACTCTGTGACATATACCTGCCTCAGAGCAAGGCAGGAAGAGGGAAAAGGAAATGGTATGTCTTCCCTGATTCTTTTTAAAATGAATTGAATTAATCTGTCTAAAACACTGCCTCAGGGGCGCCTGGGTGGCACAGCGGTTAAGCGTCTGCCTTCGGCTCAGGGCGTGATCCTGGCGTTCCGGGATCGAGCCCCACATCAGGCTCTTCTGCTATGAGCCTGCTTCTTCCTCTCCCACTCCCCCTGCTTGTGTTCCGACTCTAGCTGGCTGTCTCTATCTCTGTCAAATAAATTTTTAAAAATCTAAAAAATAAATAAATAAATAAAAATAAAACACTGCCTCAAGGGGCGCCTGGGCGGCTCAGTCAGTTAAGCCTCCGACTCTTGGTTTCAGCTCAGGTCAACAATGGAGATCAAGCCTCACATCCAGCCCCCGCATACAGTGGAGTCTGCTTGGGAGTTGTTTCCTCTTCCCCTCCCTCCTCCTCTGCTCCTCGCCCCCTGCACCCGTGTGCACAAGCTCTCTGTCTCTCTCTGTCTCATATAAATAATGAAATCTTAAAAACAAAAACAAAACCCTACCTCAAAAAAGTCCTATAAGATGTTCATATTAGATTGGACTTTCAAAAGTAAAATCATGCTATGCTGTGGTCCTTCAAGTGACCCTCTGAACTATTGGGCACTTGTATGGTAGATTAATAATTTGTTCTTGCAACTGAAGATGTTTTTTGTTTTGTTCTGTTTTGTTTTAGAGAGACACAGAGCTCAAGTGTGAGCAGTGCAGGGGTGGGGATGGGGGGTTGGCGGGAGGGGCAGAAGGAGAGGGAGAGAGAGAAACTAAAGCAGGCTCCACACCCAGTGCGGAGCCCCACACGGGGCTTGATCTCAAGACCCTGAGTGGAAATCAAGAATTGGTTGCTTCACTGACTGAGCCACCCAGGTGCCCCAATAACTGGAGTTGGTCTTAAAATGTCTAGCCTAAGGCAGTAACAATAATAGACATAATAGACAACCAATAAATATCGGCTGAATGAATGTATGGGAAGGAGGTGTCTTGGTGTAGGAGTATGCCTTATTGTATAATATAAAAAATTTTACGTCAGTAGAGAAAAACATACACAAAAGAAGTCATGCACCCATCATCCAGCTTGAAAATTATCAACCCATGGCTAATCTTTCTTCAAATATACCCCACCTACTTTTCCTTTGTCTGTTGTTTTGAAGCAATTTCCAAATATATCACTTCATTCATAAATATTTCAATGTCTGTCTCTAAAAGATTGGGGTTCTTTTCTTTAAAAATTACATTATTGTGCCTGAAAAATTAAAACAATTTCTTAATAATCTCAGGTGTCCTGTCTTTAAATTTTCAATTATCATAAATATCTTTTTTTTTACAGTTTTTCATTGCAATAAGGACTCAAAAAAGATCCACAGATTGTGATTATTTGATTTATTTCTAAAATATTTTTTAGTCTTCAGTTTTCCGCATCTTCTCCTTATTTTCTCCCCTATAACTTACGTTGTTGCAGAACTGGGTTGTTCGTATCGCAGCGTTTTCCACAGCTTGGAGTTTGCTGATTTTATCCCAGTAGTGTCACTTACCGAGGTATCACTTATGTTCCTCCATCTCCGGTATTTCCTGTAAACTGGTAGCTGGAGTTAAAGACTTAATCAGATTCAGACTCCGTTTTCTTTTTGCAAGTCCAAAAAGAAGGTGGTGGCCAAGTCATAGCGACAGCGTTCTTGGCTTTTTGCTCAGTGCCTTGCAAACTGATTTAGCTAACGTTTGTTGGGTCTTTTCTATGTGCCTCACAATGTGCTTGTGTTCTATAGGCATTATGTCATTTAGTCATATTTAAGCTTCATAATACTGGTACATATCAATTTCTGTCTGATGACTAGACCCCTTTAGTAGGGTCAAGTAATCTTGAATGTCTTTCAAACAAACCCCTCAGTGTATACTCCATTGTCATTTACGCGATTTAATTTAGAATTCTGTCTGAATTTTCTTTTTACTGGATTCATTTAGAGCTCTACAAAAATAGCTTGCATTAAAGGCATTTCTTACATTTTATTAATAAAGCTCGAATACCTGTCACTTCACTGTGAATTCGTTGTACTCAGGCTTTTTGGTACTGGAATTCACCATCTGTTGATCTCGCCAGCAGAATTCGCTATTTCCTGAGTCTCTTTCCTTTGCACCCATTGTCTTCTGCAGGTGCACTCAGGTCCCTTTCATGTCGCTCTGCTTTCTTTGCACGCTCACAGTGCTCACAGTTTCCCACTGTTACCCAGTGTGAGAAGCTGGCTCGTGATTGTAAAAGCAAAAGTAGCTTTTCATTGTTTGTACACATATCTATAATTTATTCTGTTCAACTATCTCTGTACCCCCCAAATTTACCATTTATAAAACCAGACCATTGGAGATCCAGACTCAAACGATAGATGTCCAATTATCTTGACCAACTGACACTTTTGAAGATTAAACTGTTTGATACGTTGTGGATGGGGAAAGGGCAGCAACCGGCCCAAGTTGCAATTAGATAGCGGAGAACTGGGAGCAAAACAATGCAAAGAGGATCCCATTGTGTAGCTCTCCAAGCTGACATGCAAAGAATAACTTATTCTTTAGATATCTTAACCGATCATTTTTCCTTTAATAGTTGTAACAGCATTCTCCTCAAGCTTCCAGAGTACCTGTTAGGTGAAGCATTTGGTTGGTTGAATGGAAGGAACATAAAGCCTTGGTGAACACGACTGAGAAATAGGAGTGAGCGGGAAGTTTAATTTCTTATTCTGGTTGCACTTCACTATGAAACATTAAACAAAGAGCCAAATTCTCTGTTCTTATTTCTTTAAAAAAATTATCTTTATATGATTATCCATAAAGAACTTGAAGATTCTTATTTGAAATCATCGGTAAGCTTGTAGTGTGTAGGAATTGTGTCTCTTCACCTGACCTCACAGAGTGCCCAGGGTAGCACAGTGCACGTGCTCGTGCTTCATAAGTAGCTTTCATTGCTGGTGGTTTTTGAAAGGTTATACATTTTAAAGGGTATTTTGTTCCCTTTTTCCTTGGCAGGACTGAGGAGCTTCCTTTTCTAAGACCGGTGCTGTTTGGACTCAGTGAAAGTACACTTTGTTCTAGGAGAATTGCCATGTGAAAGCCTAGAATATATATTGAGTTCTTCCAAGAAGGGGGGAAAAATCATGTTCTAGGACAGTGAATGCTGACTTGGAGCTGAATGAATGATTGTTATGTGCTCTTTTACTCACAGGCTCGCTTCTCATATGTGCGGATGAAATATCTTTTCTTTTCCTGGTTGGTGGTTTTTGTTGGAAGCTGGATTATATATGTGCAGTACTCTACCTATACAGAACTGTGCAGAGGGAAGGACTGTAAGAAAATAATAGTAAGTATTTTTGATTTCCTAGTATGAAGAAAAACTATATTAATACTATGTTATATTTACTACTTATATACTTACTAATAATTGTTTTCAAAAAGTAAAAGTTAATTCGACCTTAGAGTTGTGTTGAACTTCGTAGCTTTGCAATGTGACCAAGTTAGTAGGAGTGTTCCACACCTTGAAAAATCTACACTTCAGAAATCTAAATATATAATACTAGGTTAGTGTGAGAGCATCCTCATTACAGACAGGGATTCTTTTTAAAATATACTAAAAGCTTAGTTTACTCATATCAGATGAGTTTTTAAGTGTTTAGAGTATAAAATATCATTTACAGGCAGCCTTTCTGGAACACATCTTTTGAATAAATGGAGTCATTCTCAAATACCAAAAATGTGTCTGAAAAGCATATATTTAGTATTCATTTTCTATCCTAATGATTGGCTATAGCTCAGGAAAATTGCTCTATCAGTCTAAGATTTCTAGTAGTAATTATTGGTTAGATGTTTGAGGATCAGTAAATTTAACTCCTTGTTTTCTTCTAATATCTTCTGATATAAATAATATAAAAACATTGCATCTGATAATTATATTTTTGATAATAATGATTGTTGGGATCCCAATTATTATAACTTACTAAAGATTCTATAGTTATTGAGTGGTTACTCTTCACTCAGGCCAATGGTGTTAGGTTTGTGCATATAGCAGGAAACAAGCTATCATGACTGCAGGAACTTAGAGTCTAGCAGGGAAGGAAATGAATACAGTAAGGTAGGATAATGATTATAACAGCAAGTGTTGTAGGAACATAAGACAGGGAGACCTGAAACTTTCCAAAGTTCTAAAGAAATGAAAATCAGTTTAACTCTAGGCATTTTCAATTAAGATAAAAAATTATTCCCCAGGAGTATTAACAGCCTCTTAAATAAGCAAGGGAGGAATTACTAATATAATAAGCAGGGAGATGAATTAGTAAAGATGAGTCCCAAATCAAGTTCAGAGGTGTCAGTCTTATATGTCCATTTCAACTGGCCATCCCAGATCATTGAGGAATTTTTTTTTAAAGATTTTATTTATTTGAGAGAGAGTATGAGGAGGGAGAGAGGCAGAGGGAGAGGGAGAAGCAGACTCCCTGCTGATCAGGGAGCCCAATGCGGGGCTTGATCCCAGGACCCTAAGATCACAGGGAGCCCAATGTGGGGCTCAATCCCAGGACCCTAAGATCATGACCTGGGCTGAAGGCAGACACTTAACCGACTGAGCCACCCAGGAGCCCCCAGATCCTTGAGGAATTTTAAGATAGGAACCTCTGGGGCCAGGCAAAGTACTGCATACTGGTCAGTGATACTTAAAATAATACTATGAAAGTCCCCCAAGCCCATTTTACAAATAAAGAAATATGCACACCTGAAATTGATGTAACATTGTATGTCAACTATACTTTAATTAAATATAATATCTATATATGACTAAGAGAGAGAATTTGCTTGTGATGGTGGAGCCAGATGGTAGTTCTAATTCTGCCTCTATATAAAGCTCAGACTCTTTCTGCTGCACTGTGTCAGAAAAGACTAGCAAAATTATAGCTTAATAGAAGTAAGAAAAAACCCCCCACAAAACTCACCTGCTTACTTTCAATGAAGAAGAAAGAAGCAGGAGTTATATAATCAATTATAATAACATAAAATAACCAAAGTATTTGAAATATCTATTTTCCCTTTTTCTAGGGCACTTTTCTCAAACTAGGTGTCTTGGGGAACATTAAAAGTATCCCATGGATAAAAGCATTCCACTATCAAATATATTTGAAAACATCAGTTTAAACAAAGATAAATAGGTGACTTTACTGAGGACTCCCCAGGATCTTTAATATACTAATATGTACCCTGCATCTCCAGAAAGAGCAAATATATTTGATTAGGGAAAAAATCCATCCCACCATGATTCTCGGGAAGACCTATTAACATCTTCTGGTGATGTTAGAAATACTGTAATAAGAGATTAAAACAAAATGAAATAGATATGCTTTTATTGTGTATTAATACAATAATATTAAAATTGTAAGGCATATGGTGGTGACTATTCTGTTACAAATGAGTTATAGTTGTGAAGTATTTTTTATTATTTCTTATTTTTAATATTTTATTATTGTGTTATTTTTCACAATTTTTCCTTTCATTTCACTTTATAAGAAATGGAAGCAGAATTCTAGCATAATTTAATAATTCTAATATAATAATAATTCTAGCATAATTTAATGGTTATCTTACTAAAATTTGAAAACAATGAAAACATTTTCTGAGCCTAAAACATATCTTTTCCCTGCGGCTGGCTTTAAAAAAATGGTAATTTATCTGCATTTGGGAATTGTGTTCTTAAAACTGGTAGTATTAAGATCAGTAATACTAAGATAGTACTAACATTTAATAGGAATTGTGTGATTAGAACTAAAAAGCAAGCAGAAAAAAATATTTCTTAAGTACACATTAAAGCTTCAAAAAGCTAACAAGATATCTTGTGAGGAATTACTTGGTCGAGATCTGGGAGAGGATAAGACTTGAGAAAGGTGAGCCTAGATTTGGTGACTTTGTTTGCCTGGAGTATGTGACCTAAAATAGAGTTTTATGGGGCTAGGAAGATAAAAATCTAGTCCAGGTCCTACCAACGGTGGGACCTTGGTACACCATGCTGTGGGCTGATACCCTAAAGAGCTGAACCCCAACATTAAAGGTGAACTAAAAGAACCTCAGAGGTGTGAGCTGACTTTTGGAGCCTCTTTTTCCCTCAAGGATGTTGCTGATACTGGGCATGAGCAGGGGTCTGAGAAACAGGACTGTATACTAGGAGAGAGCTGCTGCTGGGGACAAGAAATTAGCAAGCTTTTGTAGAAAACTAAGAGAGCCTCAAGCACACAGCCAGTTATCCTGTTGGGATATTTGCCAAATCCTAGGGTTTTACAGAATGGGAGGCTAAACATCTCATTGGAAAGCCTTTGAAAAGCAGAGCAGACATTTTGGCAGTCTCACAAGATACAGCCTAAAGTTATGAACCTGCCAATGGGGGGAAACCCCACTGAATTCCCAGGCTCTCTATTAAAAACCCTAGAGGGCTGTCTCTTGGGATGGAGATCAGCCAAAAATAGCTTGAGTTTTACCAGAGCTGCAGCCCAGCCTCCATTCAGCACAGTGCCTGATTGGGTTAAGATGATCAGCTACCATTATATCTGTCTACCCAAGGAAAGGGAAACCCTCCCTGGAGGCACTATGTGAAAAACTAGAGGACATGGCAAAAGACAAGGTGGAATGATCAAAAACCAAGAGATAAACATGGACAGTAGAATCAGATCCACAGATGATCCAGATATTGGAGTCATCCAAAAAGGATTTTAAAGTAACTGTGTTTGGGTTCAAGTAAATAGGAACAAAGGTTGGAAATTAAATAAAGCAATGGATAATTTCAACAGAGAATTGAAACGTATTAAACAGACTCAGGAAGACGATATGGCAGTTCAAAAAAATTTAAAGAGGGAATTACCATATGATCCAGCAATTCTGCTTCTAGGTGTATACCCAGAAGAATTGAAAGCAGGGACTCAAGCAGGTACTTGCATACCAGTGTTCATAGTAGCATTATGCACAATAGCCAAATGATGGAAGCAACTCTAACATCCATTAACAGATGAATGCATAAACAAAATACATGGAATATTATTCAACCTTTAAAAATAATGGGATTCTGATGCATTCTACAACATGGATGAACCTCAAAAATGTTGTGCTAAATGATATAAGCCAGACACTGAATGACAAATATTGTATAATTTCACTTATATGAAGTACCTAGAATAACAATTATATGTAAATTGGGAGAATGGTAAAAAGAGTTAAAATGTTCAAGATTCTTATCATATGGCAGAGTAGGGTAAGAGTATCAACCAGTTAATATTAATTAGTCTATTCATATCAATTAATTAATAAAATGTCCCTCAATTAATTTAGACTTTGTTGATTGAAATATGCATACTGTTATTTCTAGGATAACCTCTGGAATAGAAAAAGAGTGTATCATCTCCAAACTAATAAGGAAAAATGTAATAATAAAAGAATACTCAGTTCTAAAGAAGGCAAGGAAGTAAATAAAAAGGAACATATAGGCAGTAGAAGTACAAAATACATAACAAGACAGTAGATGTCACAAATTGAATTCCCTAGGAAACAGACTCAGAGACTGAGATTTGCCTGGAGGGTGTTTATTGGGATGGGCTCTTGAGATTAACATCTATGGGGAAGTGAGGAAACAGGATAGACCAGAGAAGTCAAACTGCACTACAGTGGTAACAAAGACCTCAGTTGATTCTACAGGGAATTTTGGAGATGGGATAGCCTTGCAAACGTCCAGGTGTTTATATGCTGTCACTGACCAGTCACTGGATATAGTTTTCTACCCTCTTCCACCCTCCCTTAAGGGGACATGACCTTGGGTAAGTCTGTATTCTAGGGCTGAGGACAAGTCTCAAAGAAAAATTCAGCTGAGAGCTGTTGACTACTTATATGCCCAACAGCTGAGGGAATGACTGCTCCAGTTCTAGACAAGATACGGCTGACTTACCATGGCATTGGCTGCAGTATATTTCAACCCAAATATGTTGGTAATTACATTAAATGTAAATGGACCAAATGCTTCAGTTAAAAGGCAAAGATTGTCAGACTGTATTAAAACTTAAAAAACTATATTTACAAGAGACACATCTAAAATATAAAGATGGAGACAGATTGAAAGTAAAAGAATAGGAAAAAATTCATGCAAATATGCAAATTATAAAAGAGGGGGATATTTAAAGGAAAAACCATAGCTATATATATTTGTGTAAGTTTTATATTACACAAACTATACCTTTTTTAAAAGTCTGAATCAGCCCTTACTGGCATGAAATGTAATACTTTTTAAATTTGTTTCTCCTGTGTTTTAGTTTTATAATATCTGCCTAAGTAATTGGCCTTTTCACAAATGTTGGCATTATCCACACATACTTTTTTTGGTCCTGGTGATTCCTATTATGAAATGTAGAGTCTAAACTGATTTTCTTTCTCCCTCTGTATTACTGCATAGACTGTTCTCCTATTTAAGTGGACTGAACTGAACCAGAGCGTGTAGTAAGATGGCTGATTTTCAATTTGGATATAAAAATATAAAACTGCATTATCTCAAAACCACATTTAGCAAAAACATGCTTGACAAAGGATTTGTAGTATCCTGTCTATAAACTCTGAACAGCTTTACTTCAAAATCGTCAATTTCATCTTCATGAACCAAGGAAGATTGTAAAGAAATACAGAGGATTCCCAAAGAGGCCCTACAAATATTACTTGATGAAGTTTAACAATGTGGGTTCTTTCCTTCCCTTTGTAAGTTGGCAGTTTGACTTCTAACTTTTTTCTAGTTCTTTTTTTCCCCTATTTTTAATCATTTAATACTTATTTTCAAGGTAACTATTATCACATAGCAATCATATAAAAAAGTATAACCCATTTTAGAAGAAGTATCAGTATTCAGAGTCCATGTCTTAAGGAGCTTACATTCTTGTAGTGGAATATGTATAATAAAAACAAAAACAAATAAACAAATGACTTCAGGGACTAAAAAATGTAATAAGAAAGGATATAATAGCAATATTTTGAAGAGAATGGCTAGGGCATGCTACCTTAACTGTAGTGGCTGGGAGAGCCTTCCCTGAGAAGATGGCATTTTGAATTAGAGCCTGATGAGAAGGAAGCAGTTGTATGAATATCTGGGCAAAAAGCATGTAAGGAGAAAAGACAGTGAGTATAAATGCCCAAAGAGGGGAGTGAGGTTAGGAAATATGGTTGGTTTCATGAGTAATTTATAAAAATCTGTCTTATTAATTTAGTCATGCCGTGTACATTTTGAAATCTTGCATAGTGAAGGAGAACTTCTTGATTATAACTAACTCAACCATATCATGTTAATCTACTGATAAAAATACTAGGCTGGAGTCGAAGCACCAGACTTACCCTTTCTTGTGGTGTACTGTATGACTTTGAGTAAGTGACTTCATTTCACTGACTTGCTGTTAAGTCCATTGTACAAGCACCAGACTTACCCTTTCTTGTGGCGTACTGTATGACTTTGAGTAAGTGACTTCATTTCATTGACTTGCTGTTAAGTCCATTGTATTGTATATTTGAAAGTTGCTCAGAAAGTAGATCTTAAAAGTTATCACAAGAAAAAAACATTTTGTAACTATGCATGGTAATGGATGTTAACTAGACGTACTATGGCGATTATTTCACAATGTATGCAAATATCAAATCGTTATGTTGTACACCTTAGACTAAGATAATGTTATATGTCAGTTATATTGCAATTTTTAAAAAAGAGATTTATTGCAAGGAATTGGCTTACCCAGTTGTGGGAGCTGGCTAGATGAGGCTGAAATCCATAGGGTAGGCTGTCGAGGACAGGCCGGACCTCTTGGGCATGGGCTGAAGCTGCTCCCCACAGACAGCATTTCTTCTTCATCGTGGGAGCCTCAGTAATTCTCTTAAATCCCTTCAACTAATTGAATCAGGCCCACCCAGATTATCTAGGATAATCTCTCATTAAAGTCAGTTGACCATGGGGGCATCTGGGTGGCTCAGTCCGTTAAGCATTTGCCTTCAGCTCAGGTCATGATCTTAGGGTCCTGGGATCGAGTCCCACATTGGGCTCCCTGCTCAGCAGGGAGCCTGCTTCCCCCTCTCCCTCTACCTGCTGCTCCCCCTGCTTGTTCTCTCTCTCTCTTTCTGTCAAATAAATAAATGAAACTTTTTTTTTTAAAGTCAGTTGATCATGGACTTCAGTTACATCTAAAAAACCTTCACAGCAACACTTAGATTATTGTTTGCTTTATTAACTGGGGACTGTAGCCTAGCCAAGCTGATGCATCCAAAGACCATCAGATCAGATTAAAGTGGTTTAGTTTGTACCAGAAATTTGTACTACACAAATTTAAAGAAAGAAGGCTTCAATGAACACAGAGATCACTGTGGGTAAAATAGCAAAGAAAGGCTTCATAGAGGACATAGAATTTCTGTAGGCCTTAGTGAATAGAAAGAATTTGGATAGGCTCTCAAGGAGCATCTTTCTCCTTTTAATTACAAACCAAGCTTGCTTAAGCACTTTTATCCCCAAGAGCAATTTGCTGACTAACTTTAGATCTGAGAATTCCCAGAACCATGCTAGTAACCACTAAACCATAGCCTTGGTTGGTGGGCTATTTGGCTGCCTATAAATTATAACATATCTTCTTCTTTTGTCTTTTTATAGTAAGTTTTAAAAACAAATTTAGAATGTTGATCAAATCAGATATGTATTTCATATAAATTATGTACTCTGTGTGAATTAGTCTAATTTAGTAATCAAGCATATTTCTCATAATTTCAGCATTGGAAATCACTATAGAACATTAGTATTATTTACCTGAGATGTTTTCTCAACCAATGGATAATTTTTATTAAAAGGTATTATAAGGTTAATGGGATTCTTAACTTATCTAAGCTTCCAGGAAGCTAGTAACCAAAACTGGAATTAATTCTGTACGCTGTACATTGATTTACAGTTTGAATTAAAGTTTCTTATGTTCAGTTTTTAATAAAAGTATACTTTCCACTGTCACATCCATTATTTAGAGCTTGATTCCAGTGAAATGCATAATAGCCTTTTAAATACTAGGCTTTTAAACTTTGAGAAGGAAATACAGTGGGGGTGGTGTATCTTGGGAAGCCAAGGTTAACTTGTGGGAGTTGTGAACACTGAGAACTGTGTTCTGCTCTTCTTTGTTTAAAGGCAGCTTTCTCTGAAACTGAGGGCAACCACTAACTAACCCTAATTAGATGTGCTTGGAAGGATCTATTTTTTTCCGGTTGTGCTTTTTTTCTTTTATCCACCCAGCTAATTATAATATGTTGTATAATTCATTGTACATTTTCTCTGATTATAGAAATCACTGATTCACTCATTATTTCAGCAAATCCTATTTGGTGCCTAACCATAAAGAAATTTTGCACCATTTGTGTAGTTTGCTGGGTTCTTTAAAAAAGAAAAATAGAGTAGGGAGGAGGGAGAGAAAGTTTTCTTCTATACAATTTTCAGGACAACATTGTTTAGTAATGATATTTCTGGCATGTTCCTGTATGATTGAGACTGTTTGTTTTGAGGTTCTATCTGGATAATAATGAGGAATCACTCACTGCCATTCTAGTGAACTTCTGCGTTACATGAGCATATGCTTTATTCATTCATTCATTCATTTGAGAGAGAGAGAGAAAGAGTGAGAGTAGGGGATGGGGGGGGAGGGGCAGAAGGAGAGAAAATCTGAAGCAGGCTCCAGGCCCAGCATGGAGCCTGACATGGGGCATCATCTCACTACCCTGAAATTATGACCTGAGTAGAAATCAAGAGTCGGATGCTTAACCAAATGAGCCACCCAAGGCACCCCTTTTCTTTTTTCTTTTCTTTTCTTTTTTCTTTAGAGAGAGAGCACATGCTTTATAACTTGGAAGCAATAGGGGCGCCTGGGTGGCACAGCGGTTAAGCGTCTGCCTTCGGCTCAGGGCGTGATCCCAGCGTTATGGGATCGAGCCCCACATCAGGCTCCTCTGCTATGAGCCTGCTTCTTCCTCTCTCACTCCCCCTGCTTGTGTTCCCTCTCTCGCTGGCTGTCTCTATCTCTGTCGAATAAAAAAAATATATATATATATATATAACTTGGAAGCAATAAAAAATGAAAGAGCCCCTAAATTTTATTACAGTCTCTTTCAAGATCTAATTTCTAGAGATAATGGTTTGTTGGTTAAAACAACTAGCTTAGGGGCACCTGGATGGCTCAGCCATTAAGCGTCTGCCTTCAGCTCAGGTCATGATCCCAGGGTCCTGGGATCAAACTCTGAATTGGGCTCCCTGCTCTGTGGGAAGCCTGCTTTTCCCTCTCACACTCCCTTTGCTTGTGTTCCCTCTCTTGCTGTCTCTCTCTGTCAAATAAATAAATAAAATCTTAAAAGAAAAAACAAAAAGCAAGTAGCTTAACATATACTAAATTTAGTAATATTTAGAACTATAGTTTTAATTAGATAGTAATACATAATTATTTCACTTAGCTTTGCATTTGCTTAGGACCGAAATTATTATTTGACTCTGGAGGTTCATTTTGTGCTATTATCCTCTGTTCTTAAAATATATGAGATGAATCTACTTGGAACGTCCTGTTTTCAGAGGATAAGCTTAATTTTTTCCTTATTTTTTTTCCTTTTCCAGAGTATAAGTTTAATTTTTTCCTTTTTCCTTTTCCTATTAGGAAAAGTATCATTTTCTTTTATGCCAATTTCAGTTAGATTACCAATCTCTTCTTGGTGAATTTACAGAAAAATATTTACTAAACAAGTTTATTTCAAATCTTAACAAACATAAGCCCTATTCTAAGAATAATGTTACTGGTTATAGTAGCATTTCTGGTGTCATTTGTGTGTTACATTGCACTCTTATGTGATGGTCACTGTAATTCTGAAACAGGTGGTCTTGTTACTATGAGCATAATTCTGAGAAGCAGTAAAGAGACTAAGGGTTAAAGCCAGTTTAGAAGAAACAAACCAACAGTATAAAACACCATGTTATTTTAGTTATGTGCTTACCAGCGCTTGCTAGAACTGCCAGATACAGAGATAAGACATGTCCCCACCCTGAACATGCTTACAGACTAGTAGAGGATATGGAAAAATAAACAAGAAGTACATAATTGAGACTGGGAGTAGGGTTGCTAAATTTAGCAAAACAGACAAACACAAAAACAGGATGCCCAGTTAAATTTTAATTTAAAACAAACAATGAGTTTATATTTTGAGTATAAGTATATCCCAAGTATTGCCAATAAGCAACTAATTTTTCAATATAAGTATGTCCCATGCAATATTTCACTGGGCAGTCTAACCAAGAACATCCTAGAAGACTTTCTGGAAGAGGTTGTATCTTAACTGGATTTTGAAGGCTAGAACATTACAAGCAGAAGGAGGCATGTGCATAGATACAAAGATAGGAAAGAATGCTATGTTCCAGGAAGCGCCTGGCTAAAGCAGAGAGCGTGAGGAGCAGTTTACTGAGGTCACATTAGCACAGTCAAAACCATAAAAGCCCACGTACGTCCTGTTAAGGAGTTTGCCTTTTATCCTCAGGGCAGTACAAAGTCAATAGAAATTTTCTTTTCTTTTCTTTCTTTTTTTTTTTTAAGATCTATGTATTTATTTGAGAGAGAGCAAGGGGTCAGAGCATAAGCCAGGGGCGGCGAGGGGCGGGGAGATGGCAGGGAGAGGGAGAATGAGGTTCTCCACTGAGCAGTGAGCCCTACATGGGGCTCAATCCCAGGACTCTGGTCCCAGGACAGGCAGTTAACCAACTGAGCCACCCGGGTGCCCCTTAAGTAGGGAAGCAAGTAGTCAGATAAATGTTTTAGAAGAATTTCATCAGTTGTGGAGGGTGGGTAGGTTGGATAGGGGGCATCATAGGCAGGGAGACCAGTTTTATGGTTGTTACAGTAATCCAGGCACAAAGCAGGCGGGGCTTAAACCATGGCATTGGTGATGGGAATGGAGGAGAAGAAAGAGTTTCGAAGGATATTAAGGAAATAATTTGGTTGCCACACTCGGTCCATTTCTAACATTCACTGTGATATTCAACGAGCTAAAAATTTCACCAATATGATCCTAATTTGCTAATTAACAAAATCCCAGGAATGGACCGTCTTGATTAAGATACGGACAGCAGAAACATGTGCAGTAGTCGCCTCGGAGTGTGTGCTGCTTTATCACCTGATGAGGACTCTTGCGGAGCCCTGTACCTTCCTGGACTACAAACACACAAACATCACACTGTGTCTGCTGAAGAATTTTAAAGTGAATTACAGACGTTGTAACAGAAGGGAAGGAGAGCACGGAGAAGGATCTTGTGTGTGTGTGCAAATGCATGCATGTAGGGAGAGGAAAAGGGTGTGTGATGAGCACAGTTAATGGCTGAGAGAAAGAATTCAGGAAAGAGGGGGAAAGAGAGAGGTTGACGATGCAGTGAGAGTGCAGAGAATGGTGAAGATTAAAATAGCGGATGTGGAGAATTGGAAAGGGTGCTGACTAGACTTGGAGAATTTTCAGGCAACCCAAGTCGGCTGTTTTTTCCTAAGGAAAAATTGGCAAGATTGTCTAAAATACATTTTTAGAACACGGATCTCAGAAAATGATTTAAAACCTAGTACTTATACATCTGTTCGTTGTTATTGCCCCTTGAGGTACAGTTTCCACAGTTCATGAAATGACCCCTTCGGCGCCAAAGGGTTTTGTAAAATGTAGCTAAAGAGTGCCATCTCCTGGTACTGCCAGGTATGTGCAAACAAAGGCAGGATGTGCCTAGAATCCTCCTAGTAATAAAATCACAGGACAGGAAAAAACTTTAATATTTTCTGCTGAGTATCCTGTTGTAAAGTTGAATTTCTTTATAATCTGTGTCTTTTTATTTAGGAGATAGGATTACCAAAAGTGATTATAGTTTGTTTGTATGGCCATGCCTGAAAAAAACAAACAAAACTGTATGTGGCCAACCATACTTTTCATATAAGCACATGGGAACTTTGCCTTTGGTTTGTGATGGAAGCCACAAGTTGAAGAGCCTGTTCTTTGTGACTGCCTCTCTGATGCAGGGTTGGCTTGAGGCCTTAGTTCAAAACAGGAATCTGATTCTTGTAGCTGAATGTCAGACTTGTCTTTACTGCTTAACGGTTTACCAATAAGATACTAATTTATTCTTTTTTTAAAACATTTAATGCATTATGGAAAAGTATTAATTTTATCCCCAGTAAGGTTTAAAATCAAAACTACTATGTTTTTTTAATCATGGTTATTTGATGAATCATGGAACACTACATCAAAAACTAATGATGTACTTACTGTATGGTGACTAACATACATCATCATAATAATAAAATCATGGTTATTTGATAAACATTTACTGAACACTTAAAATACTAAACTCTTTTCTGTGTGCTAGAAAGGGGAGGTTCAAAGATGAATATGACCTTGGCTCTGCCTTTGAATCATCTTACTTTCCACCAGGGAGGATAACATGAACGTAAATGATATTAGATTTGGGAATATAAGGAAAGAAGGGAGGAAGGATGTAGGATCAGGAAGGAAATACACAGTCTCAAGATTATCCACTGGAAGATGGGTGTTGTAGAAAGGGCCACGTCTAAATCTTTACCTGGGGCCGGGTTATAGTAGAGTGTTCCTCTAGATTCAGGAGCCAAAGATCAGGACATTTGAAGCAAATAGCTCTTTAAGTCCTATTCCAGAAGCTGTTCATAATAGAATGTGCTATTTCTGCATAAATACCCAGAATACAGTTCATTTATTCATTCTTTCGGCAAGTACTTTTTATGCACATTTAATTATGTGTCAGGCATTATGCAAGTCCTAAGGAAACAAAGATGAAAGTCCTGTCCCTACGTTGAGTTGCTTGTGCAGAGGGAATGAAAGTGACCAGAGCCCCTTAGTAGGAACACTGTGGACGAGCATCCGACCCAGGCGTTATTAAACCTGCTCCACGTGCTCCTCTCCAAGATTAAGTAATTCTGGTGCTTTTACCTCAATGGCTAATTAAAAGCACAGGCTCTGCCGGCAGATATTCTGGCTTCAGATTCCAGCACCACCACTAACCTGCTCTGCAAATATCTTAACCTCTCTTGCCTTAGTTTCCTTATCAATAAAATGGAGATGATGGTAGTATCTATTTTTAGGGAGGTTGTAAAGATTAAAGAGATAAACACAAAAAGCTCTTAGAGTAATGTTGACACATAGAAAACAATATGACAAATACCCATGTACTTACCATCTAGGTAGCAAGCTTTTGCCACATTTGCTTCCTTTTTAAAAGAAAAAAGCATGGCAGGTACAATTGAAGCTCTCTGTATCCTCCCTGATATTCTCCTCCCTCCTCCCCAGGGGTAACCACCTCTTGAATTTGATGTGAGTCCTACCATCATGTTTTCATACTTTCACCATGTACATATGGGTACATAAACAATATATAGCATTGCTTTGTATGTTTCTAAACTTGAATTAATGATACTAAACTGCACATATCATTTTGTAACTTTTTCTACTTTACATTGTTTTCAGCATTTTTCCATGTTGATCTATGTAACCTTAAGCTCTTTCTTTTTTTAAAATTTAAATTCTAGTTAGTTGACATCTGATAGTTTAATATTGGTTTCAAGAGTAGAGTTCAGTGGTTCATAATTTACATATAACACCAATGCTCTTCCTAACAGGTGCCCTCCTTAATACCCACTACCCATCTATCCCATCCCTCACCCACCTCCCTACATCAACTCTTAGTTTGTTCTCAGTAGTTGAGTCTCTCATGATTTGTTTTCCTCTCTCTCCTTTCCCCCTCCTGAATGTTCTTCCATTTTGTTTCTTAAATTCCACATATAAGTGAAATCACACGGTATTTTCCTCTGATTGACTTATTTTGCTTAGCATAATACACTGTAGCTCCATCCCTGTCGTTGCAAATAGCAAGATTTCATTCTTTTTGAGGGCTGAATAATATTCCATCATATGTATAATGTATACATGTATATATGTATACATATATAATTATATATATGTGTGTGTGTCTGCACACACACACACATGCACGTGCACATACATCTTCTTTATCCATTCATCAGTCAGTGGACATTTGGGCACTTTCCATAGTTTGGCTATTGTTGATAATGTGCTATAAACATCAGGGTGCCTGTCCTCCTTCAAATGTGTATTTTTGTATCCTTTGAGTAAATACTTAGTGGTGCAATTGCTGGATCGTAGGGTAGTTCTAGTTTTAACTTTTTGAGGAACCTCCATACTGTTCTTCGGAGTGGCTGAAGCAGTTTGCATGTCCACCAACAGCGCAAGAGCGTTCCCCAAGCCTGAGTTCTTTCATTTTAATTACTATAGTATTTCATAGTAAATACACTTCATTTTATTCAGCCATTCTCCTGTTAGTGGTCATTTGCGTTGTTACCCATTTTCCACTTACAAACAGTACTACATCCTGGCTGGCACCTGAGGGCCTCCCAGACTGTACCTTGACCTGCTGTTTTTAGAGGGAAAGATTTTTCGTTATGGATTCAATTTTTAAATGTTTACTGGTTTTATTCAGATTTTCTATTTCTTCTTGCATAATTTTATATTGTTTCTATTTTTCTAGAAAAATTATTCATTTCAAATGTATTGCCATAGTGTCGTTTATATTATTCACTATCACTACCCTTTTCTTTCCTAATAATCGTTATTTGTGCCTTCTCTTTTTCTCATGATCAGTCTTGTTAAAGGTTTATCTCCTGTGTTAAAGTTTTCAAAGAACTAGTTTTTGGTATTATTGATCTCTTTTTTTATTTCTTCTTTTTTTTTTTTCTACTTCTTTTGGAGGTTTACTCTGTATTATTGGGGTCTTTTTAAGCCTCTTTAGTTGAGTGCTTACTATTTATATTCAGTCAGTTGGTTTTTCATCATTGCATTTAAAGCTGTAAATTTCCCTCTAAGAACTGCTTTAGCTGCATCTCACAAGTTTTATTATGTATACTTTTGTTGCTGTTCAGTTCTAAATATTCTGCATTGTGATTTCTCCTTTAATCTACAAAATATTTAGGAATGTGCTTTTTAGTTTCTTAACATGTCTGTGTTTATGTTTACATTATTTTTATTGTTGATTTCTTATTTCTTTGTGGTCAGAGGACATGGTCTATGTGATCTAAATTCACTAGAAACTCTAACCTGTACCTCTAGGAGGTTTCACTCCAGCTCCTGAGTAAGGCCTCAGAACTCCCACCGCCTTTGCCTCAGTGAAGACACATGCCAGGGAAATTGCTGGCCATCTATTACAAGCAAAGATACCAAACAGATGGTTCTGCATTCCTTAAAAATCTCTAGAGGTTGAGCTGGGGAAGAAAGTATTGAGCATCTGCCATGTGGTCCCCCTCAAACTTGAGTCTAGGAAATAGATTGCTCTGCTCCTCCTATGAAAATGAAACCTCATGTTCTTGGTTACAGCCAGGTCTGCAGGAGAGACCTGGCATGGTCAGGGCTTCCCCAGGAACTTCTCTGGTAGTGACAGCTGAAGAGCAACAGCTTCTGGGTGTTGGCACTTACTTCTTCACATGGGCAGGGCTCTCCGTCTCTACTATGGCTATCCTTATCCTCACAGCAAGCTGTAGAAAGTGTTGGTAGGAGGGCCTCTTCAAGAATTGAGTACTTAACTGACCTGACTGTGCTTTGGCTATTTCCTTGGGATCAATGAAAAATTTAAGCCCCCAAAACGAAGGGCTCAAGAAATTATCCACAATCCCTATCCCACACAAGAGAAGCCCAGTGTTGGCCGTTGAATAGGTTTCACGATTCCAAGAACCAGAGCTGGGCAAGATTGATCTGTGAGCAGCATCATGTCATCAGACTGAGGGAACCAGACAGACAAGGAGAATTCTGATGAAGAACCATCAAAAGGTAATTGCAAAAACCAGAAAAGAGCAAGAGATCTAAAGCAAAGTTTGGGAGATGAAGGACAGAGAAATTCTTGCAACTACAGGAACATACCATAACCTTGTATTGTTATTTTGTATTGGTTAATTCCTTCTTTCTGCTTTCTTTGGATTAATTTTTTTCTAATTTCTTGAATTTTTAATTAATTTGTTTTGTTCTTTGCTTTTTATTAACATAATTAAGATGGTGTTCTTCTTTAAGTTCTTTGATTTTATCATTACTTTTGTTTTGAGTTTTTGTTCAGTTTCAGTTATTATTAGTTCCTAGATACTGAAAATTTCAATTTGGACTTTCAAGAATTAAAATAACATTTAATTATGTATGGATAGATGTTTTGTTAATTCTAAGTTTTATCATATTGTGATTGGAGAATACTGTTTCTGCCATTTCTACTAAGTGGAATGTATTAAGGCTTTGGTCTAATTTTGTAAGTGTTCCATGGGCATTTGAAAAGTCTGTTCTCAAGGCATTTAGATCTACTTTATTAGTCAGGGTTTTTAGTTCTTCTATATCCTTTTTTCATAGACTTCTTGATCTGTCATGGACTAAGAATAAAGTGAACTAGGGTCTCCTACTCTAATGCCTCTTTGTTTATTTCTTTTTCTATTTCTTATAGATTTTGCTTAATGAATTTTAATTCTACTTTACTTGCCTTATAGAAACTCATGAATGTAATATCTTTGTTATGGATTGTATGTTTTATCATTATAAAGAGACTTTTTTTCCCCAATCTTTTTTAATGCTTTCCCACCTCTGACTTGAACCTCATCTGGTATAAGATTGCGACTTAATTGTGTTTTCCTTGCATTTGCCTAGTATACCTGTACTGTCCTTTATTTTCAACTTTTTTGACACTGTTTTCTGAGGATATTTTTCTTTCAGTAGATGAGCTTATCCCACTGACATTTAAAGATATGACTTAGTTGTGTAGCACATTTTATGACCTACTTTCTGTTTTTAAGGATTCATTTGGTTTGTATCTTTCTCTAGATGGTGTATATTTGTTTTATGTGTGTTCTTTCTGATAACTAAGGTTTGTATTCTCTATTTAGCTCTTCTAGTGTTTAGCTTTTTATAATGTAACTTTTAAAAGTGTACTTTATCCTCTATTTCTTTAGACCAAGTATACTTGCTATAAGCAGTGACAAAATTATAATTCCATTCATCTCATCTCCTTTGCTCCACCTAGTTTTAATCAACTCATTATTATTATTAGTTCTTCTAGTGATCATTGGTATACTTCTGAATATACTTCTGTCTCTGTTATTTGATTTATAAGATGTAAATGTTATCTTTTGACCTTGAATATTAAAGATAAAGAGATCAATCCTTTTGCCTTCCTCTGTCTTCTTATATCTTCCCTTCTTGGTTTTCGTTAATTTTATTACTTTTACTGGTATAGTTTATAATATTAACATTCTGAACTATTAATATACAGTAGTTATTATGAGAATGAGAACTGGAACCAGACTGCCTAGGTTGGAATCTTGTCTTTATCATTTTTTGGGTGTGTGACCTTGGAGCAAGTTACTTAACAGATAATTGTTTCCTTGTTTTTACAATGTATGTAACAATAGTTTCTACCTCACTGGTTTGTTTTCATGATAATCAAAGTATAGCACTAGAATAGTGCCTGACATATAATAAGCATCTAGTAATTATCTGGTATCTTATTAATTATTACAAAGTAGATTCCCAGGGTTGTTTTCATCCCATTCTGGTATTTCAGCTGGCTTCCACGTTCAGGTTCTCTGTTCATGTCTTGGTTACCTAAAATCCATTCTCTGGCAGTTCTTTAAGAGACATTAATGGGAGTTCTACTTTCTAATCCTTATATGTTCAAAAACATTGATGCCTTTTACTTGAAAGTTTAAATATGTAAAATAATAGTACCCACTGTTGAGCATTTACTAAAATCACGGGTGATCTGTACTCATTATTCTATCATTTTACCTCATAATAATGCTATAATTTTATTATTTATATTTTTTTAAGGAAGCTCTATGCCCAACATGAGGCTTGAACTCATGACCCTGAGATCAAGAGTCACATGTTCTACCAGCTGAGCCAGCCAGATGGCCCCTTCATAATTATGCTATAAGTCAAGTATTATTCATATCCCCTTTAACAAATGAAAAATTAAAATCCAGGCAAGTCACACTTTCTTTCTCAAAGACTTTGCTGGCATTGCACCATTATCTACCATTGATGTGGCCGTGGAGAAATCTGAGGCCAATCTGATTTATTTTCCTTTAAAGGTGCCTTGATCTTTTTGCCTGAACTCTCAAAGGATTATTTATTTTTGAAGTCTAGTAAAATTCAATGGGATAGGTCACAAGGGTCATTCTGTGTCAGTTTTCTTGGGACACTTTCAATCTATAAAGTCTTTTCACTTACATGAAGTTGCCTTGAATTCTACTTTGAATATTTTTTCGTTTCTACTTGTTCTGTTCTCCCTCGTGTGGACATGCTGGATATCCTTTGTCTTCTGTATCTATAATTTTGTCTCAAATTATTTTTAGTTCTTTTTAAATTTCCACTGCCATTTTCTCACTTTTCTTAACCTAGCCCTCATTGAAGTCTAACTGTGTTGTCACCTTTGCCTCTTTCCCTGCCCCCACTTATAATGTGGTTTTAATACCTAGGATTTTTTTTCCTTTTCTTCCTTTCTGACTTCTGCTAGCTTATTTTACATTTCCTTCTGTTGTCTCATCATCATTTCTTCTGCTTTGACGTCTTGTTTTTTAAGCTGTTTCATTAAGTCCTTTGAATTCACAGCATTATGTTTGGTCTGCTTCATGGCAACATTTTTCTGGAAAATGTCTTTTTATAACATTAGCTTTTCATGTCCTTTCCTCTTTTTTTTTTTTTTTTTTTTTGTGGATTTGCTGTATAGATCTTATCTTCCTTTGGTTACTACTCATTGAATGAAAAGAGTTCTTCCTCAACCAGCTATTTGCGGGAAGCAACTGGAGCAGTGAATTGTACTAACAGTGAGGCTGCTATGGCCCAGAGTTTGTGTGTATGTGGGTCATGTGTGAGAAAGAGAAAAAAGGAGAAACATAGAGACAAAAATACTCACACAGATTGGCTTAGCCAGTATTATCTCCCCAGCAGATGCTCATAATATACTCTCCCTCAACCCATTTCATTAACAGCCTGCCCCTAAGTTAGGTAAGGTTTTTAAGGAATTTATCATTCAGCACTGCCCTGTCCCACTACTTCGTGATGCCAGAGTCCTTGAAAGTTCCCACAGCTTGTGCCCCTTAAGCCTTCACTGTAAATCAGGTGACGGTTCTGCTCCTCAGGCGTACCGCCTCTTTGGTGCTATGCCAACACTGAGAATAAAGTCACAACAGGTGTTTAATATCAACATACTCTGGACTCTGGTGTAATTTTCACTGATTTTGGTAGGCCATCCTCACCAATTGTGCCTTAGGGTTACCGTGGTACATTATCAACGATGGAGTTTGTGTTTTATTTTCTTGTTTTTGGGTGATCTCAAGGATGACCAGATGACAGAGGTAATTTTATTTTGTTATTTTTAAATATTTCGGTATTTTTAAAAAAGATTTTATTTATTTGAGAGAAAGTGAGAGACAGAATGAGTGGAGGGGGAGGGGCAGAGGGAGAGAGAGAAGCAGACTCCCCACTGAGCAGGGAGTTCCATCCCAGAACCCTGGGATCATGACCTGAACCTAAGGCAGACGCTTAACAGATTGAGACAATCAGGTGCCCCAACATTTTGGTATTTTAAACTTTAATTTTTTATTTTAAAACCAGAGCCACTTTTTAAAAGAGTGTCTCTAATCTTAGAGCAGGTACCATACCACCTCAGACCACGTTAAGTGGGAAAAATAGCTTCCAAATTCTATGCACACCCTAGTCCCAGCAAGATCTCTCATCATCATGTAGCTGGTAAGAACAGAGCTTGGATTCAAATTCACGTCTGTCCAATCCAGAGCCTGAGTTCTTTTCATTATAGAACTTCATCTTAAAGAATACAGATATCTCCTTACATTGTCTTTATTATGTTTTTTCTTTATAAACATTTTTCTATTAACTACTTTTTTGTTTCCTGGTTTTTAGTGTGACAAGTACAAGACTGGAGTTATTGATGGGCCTGCATGTAATAGCCTTTGTGTTACAGAAACTCTTTACTTTGGGAAATGCTTATCCACCAAGCCCAACAATCAGGTATGGACATTATGAATAAACATTCCAGAATGATAGTACACTCTAATTTTACCTTAAGTGAAAGCATTATTAAAACAATTCTTGAACCAGAGCATTAGGAAATTTTATATACTTCGATTTTGTATGCTTTGATTCATTCATCCAACAGATGTTTATTAATCCCTTATTCCCAGTATATTCCAGACATTGTTTAGTTATTAGGAGTTCAGTGATGATTAAGATAGTTAAGATTACTTCTCTTATGGATCTTATATTAATTAACAGTGACTAATTCTGGGGTATGGAATTAGGGAAATGGAAACGAAAGAGTTTTGCCTTTCATCTTTCTGTGTAATGTGACTTTTAAAAAAAAATGTATTTATAGCTATAAATGCTTACATTAAGAAACAAGAAAGTTATCAAATCAACAAGCTAACTTTACAATTTAAGGAACTTGAAAAAGAACAAACTAAACCCAAAGCTAGCAGAAGGAAATAAATAATACAGTTTACAGCAGAGATAAATGAAATGGAGACTAGAAAAACAATAGAGAAAAATCAATGAAACCACAAGTTGGTTCTTGGAAAAGATCAACAAAATTGACAAACCTTTAGCTAGATGGTCTAAGAAAAAAAGAGAAGGCTCAAATTATTAAAATCAGGAATGAAGCAGGGACATTACTGATTCTACAGAAATACAAAGGATTATATGAGAGTACTGTGAACAATTGTGCACCAACAAGTTAGATAACCTAGATGAAATGGACAAATTCCTAGAATCAGAAAGCTTACCAAGTAATAGAAAATCTGAATAGACCTATAACTAGGAAGGAGTAATCAAGAGTTTCCCAACAAGAAAAGCCCTGAGCCTGTTGCCTTCACTGGTGAATTCTCCCAAACATTTAAATCCTTCTCAACCTTTTCCAAAAAATTGAAAAGAGGAAATACTTCCTGACTCATTCTGTGAGGCCAGCATTACCCTGATACCAAGCCAGATAAAGGCACTTGCACAAGGAAAGAAATCTACAGACTTTGTGTACATTGATGCAAAATCCTCAACAAAATACTACCAAACCGAATTGAGCATATTAAAAAGATCATACACCAGGGGCGCCTGGGTGGCTCAGTCATTAAGCAGCAGCCTTTGGCCCAGGGCATGATCCCAGGGTCCTGGGATCGAGCCCCGCATTGGGCTCCCTGCCCCCCTAGGAGCCTGCTTCTTCCTCTCCCACTCCCCCTGCTTGTGTTCCCTCTCTTGCTGGCTGTCTCTCTCTCTCTGTCAAATAAATAAATAAAATCTTAAAAAAAAAAAAAAAAAAAGATCATACACCACAACCAAATGGGATTTATTCCTGGAATGCTGGGATGTTTCAACATACAAAAGTCAATCATTTTAATACACTACACATCAACGGAATGAAGAAAAAAAAATCCAACAGGATCATCTCAGTTGACGCAGGAAAAGTATTTGACAAAATTCAGTATACTTTCATGATAAAAACTCAATAAATAGGAATAGAAGGCAACTACCTCAACATATTAAAATCCATATATGAAAAACCCATAGCTAATATCATATTCAGTGGTGAAAGTCTGAAAGCTTTTCCTCTAAAATCAGGAACAAGGCAAGGATGCCCACTTTTGCCACTTGTATTCAATCAACATAATACTGGAAGTTCTAGCCAAATCAGTTAGACAAGAAAGAGAACTAAAAGGCACCCAAATTAGAAAGGAAAAAGTAAAATTATATCTGTTTGCAGATGACATGATCTTTTCTGTAGGGAAAAGGAGTAGGAAACCTTTTATGGGGGGTAGAAAACCCTTTTATGTAGGAAAAAGTTGTTAGAGCTGATAAATGAATTCAGCAAAGTAGCTGGAAACAAAGTCAGCACACAAAAATAAGTTGTATTTCTATACAGTAAGAATGAATAATCCACAAAGAAAATTAAGAAAACCATTCTGGTGTTCCTGGGTGGCTCAGTCCGTTAAGCGTCTGCCTTCGGCTCAGGTCATGAATGGGACCAAGCCCCGCATTGGGCTCCCTGCTCTTGGGGAGCTTCTCCCTCTCCTCCCTGCTCATGCTCTCTCTCACAAATAAATACATTAACTCTTTTAAAAAAGAAAAAAAAAAAAAACCATTCCATTATTCCATTTACAGTAGCATCAAAAAGAACAAAGTACTTAGGAATTAGCTTAACCAGGGAGGTGAAGGACTTGTACAATGAAAACGTCGAAGCATTGCTGAAAGAAATTAAAGATATAAACAAATGGAAACATATCCCACGTTCATGGATTAGAGGACTTAGTATTGTTAAGATGTTAATACTATCCAAAGTGATCTACACAGAGATTCAGTGAAATTCCTATCAAAATCCTGATGACATTTTTTGCAGAAATATAAAAACCCACCCAAAAATTAATACGGAATCTCAAAGGACCCCAAATAGAAAAACAATCGTGAAAAATAACTGCAGAGCTGGAGGACTCATACTTCCTGATTTCAAAACTTACTACAAAGCTACAGTAATCAAAACAATGTGTACTGAAATGAAGATAGACATACAGATCAATAGAATAGAGAACCCAGAAATAAGCCCTCACATATTTGGTCAAATTATTTTTGACAAGAGTGCTAAGACCACTTGATAGAGAAAGGACTGTCTTTTCACCAAACAGTGCTGAGAAAACTGGATGTCCACATGCAGAAGAAGAAAGTGGGACCCTTTTACCTAACCCATATGCAAAAATTAAGTCAAAACAGATCAAAGACTTAAATGTAAGAACTAAAACCATAAAACTCTTAGAAAAAATGTAGGGTAAAAGCTTAATGACATTGGATTTGGCAATGATTTCTTACTTCTGACACCAAAGGCACAAGCAACAAAAGAAAAAGAGACAAATTGCACTTCATGAAAATTTAAAAATTTTGTGCATCAAAAGAATATCAAATCTACGGAATGAGAGAAAATATTTGCAAATCATATATCCAATAGGGATTAATATCTAGAATATATAGAGAATTCCTGGGGCACCTGGCTGGCTCAGTTGGTAAAGCATGTAACTCTTGATCACAAGGTCATAAATTTGTGCCCCACGTTGTGTATAGAGTTTACTTAAAAAAAAAAAAAAAGGAGAGAGAGAGAGAACTCCTAAAACTCAACAACAAAAACCACCAGATTTAAAAATGCACAAAGGACTTGAATAGGCATTTCTCAAAAAAAGATATGCAAATGGCCAATAAGTACATAAAAAGATGCTCAGCATCTCTTGATCATTAGGGAAATACAAATCAAAATCACGGTGAGATACCACTTCACACCCATTACGATGGCTACTATCAAAAAATGGAAATTGACAAGTGTTGACAAGGATGGAGAGAAATTGGAACCCTTGTACACTGTTGGTGTGAATGTAAAATGGCATAGCCACTGCAGAAAACAGTTCCTCAAAATATTAAAAATATACTGTTCTTATGATCCAGCGATTTCACTTCTGGGTACAAACCTAAAAAAATTGAAAGCAGAGTCTCCAAGTTCAGGTCACCATTATTCACAATAGCTAAAACGTGGAAGCATCCAAGTGTCCATCAGCAGTTGAATAGATATGCAAAATGTGCTATATCCATACAATGGACTATTATTCAGTTTAAAAAGGAGGAAATGCTGACACGTGCTACTGTATGGATGAATCTTGAGAACATAATGCTAAGTGAAATAAGGCAGTCACAAAAAGACAAATTTTGTATGGTTCCATTTGTATGAGATGTTAGAGTAGTCAAAATTACAAAGACAGAGTAAAATGGTCATGCCAGGGGCTAGGGGAGGGGAACAGGGAGTTATTATTTAATAGGTATAGAGTTTCAATTTTACAAGATGAAGAGTGCTGCAGAAGGATTGTGGTGATGGCTGTACAACATTGTGAATCTAATACCATTGAGCTGTACACTAAAAATGGTTAAGATGGTAAATTTTATGTTTTTAATATTTTACAATTAAAAAATTGGAAAAAATAAAATTGATCATGGTCAAAAATATATTTATATAGGCATGCATTGCTTTTATAACCTAGAAGTTACAGAAAAACACTAAATCTCAATGTTTTATTACTTGTTGGTGTGTTTTTATAAGAGGAAGAGTAGTGGTAAAGTTTTCTACTCAGCCTAAACAGTAATTTGTCGTTCTTTTTTCACATAGATGTATTTAGGGATTTGGGGTAATCTACCAGGTGTTGTGAAATGTCAAATGGAACAAGCACTTCATCTTGATTTTGGGACTGAATTGGAACCAAGGAAAGAAATAGTGCTATTTGATAAGCCAACTAGGGGAACTACTGTACAGAAATTCAAAGAAATGGTATACAGTCTCTTTAAAGTAAGTATATCCATTCACATGTTGCTAGTGTGAAGTGGTACATTCTTCTGGAAGAGTTGGCAAGACCTCATCCTAAGCCATAAAAATGTTGCTATTCTTTAACTTCTATCAGGGACTCCATCTTGAGAAAACAATTCAAACAAAATGTGTGGAGGACGTTTACATTACATTATTTATGATAGCTAAAAATGTCCAGATATGAAAGGGGAGTTCATTAAGTAGGTGAGCAGCTCTATAGTTTGACACTGTATCTGATACACATTTTTTAAAAGCTGGGGAAAGGGCTAAAATTAGTATACATGCCCTGATGGCAAATTATTTTTTAAAAATTTAAAGAAATACGAAAATTAAATATATTAAAAGATAAAAAATTTACAATTTTGGAAAGAATTTTTCTTTTTTATTGCTATCATATTTTCACTCAAAATCTTTAAGTTTACATTTTCAGATTATTTTATCCTAAGAACCTTCACAGGGAAATACTTACCATCATCACTGGAACAATACAACTTGAACAAAATAGTTGTCAATTTGTCAACTACAAAATAAAATAATTTTCAGTTGATCCTTATCAACTTTGGAGATGAGCACATTACACTACAATTTTGCAAGTAAATGTATAAGACAGAATAATTAGTGTGTTGGATAACTGTATCAACAGGGCCTGGGGGGCTAATGGGAGCTAGGGTGGCCCATTCCTTAAACAAATATACTTAATGAAGTGAGTTGTACTACAATTATGTAAAACATACTAATTAACTTAGTAAGCATCATATTTGGAGATGTGTTAAGTCCCTTTATGGAGACTCAATAACAAGATTATTACTTAGCATGGTAATCCCCATAAAGTATGTATATTACATATGATGTATTTTTCAAACCTTCTATATTTAGCTAAATTCTTACCTTTATAGGCAAAGTTGGGTGACCAAGGAAATCTCTCTGAACTGGTTAATCTCATCTTGACGGTGGCTGATGGAGACAAAGATGGCCAGGTTTCCTTGGGAGAAGCAAAATCAGCATGGGCACTTCTTCAGCTAAATGAATTTCTTCTCATGGTGATACTTCAAGATAAAGAACATACCCCCAAATTAATGGGATTCTGTGGTGATCTTTATGTGATGGAAAGTGTTGAATATACCTCTCTTTATGGAATAAGCCTTCCATGGGTCATTGAACTTTTTATTCCATCTGGGTTCAGAAGAAGCATGGATCAGTTGTTCACACCATCATGGCCTAGAAAGGCTAAAATAGCCATAGGACTTCTAGAATTTGTGGAAGATGTTTTCCACGGCCCCTATGGAAACTTTCTCATGTGTGATATTAGTGCCAAAAACCTAGGATATAATGATAAGTATGATTTGAAAATGGTGGACATGAGAAAAATTGTGCCAGAGACAAACCTGAAAGAACTTATAAAGGATCGTCACTGTGAGTCTGATTTGGACTGTGTTTATGGCACAGATTGTCGAACTAGCTGTGATCAGAGTACAATGAAGTGTACTTCAGAAGTGATACAACCAAACTTAGCAAAAGCCTGTCAGTTACTCAAAGACTACCTACTGCGTGGTGCTCCAAGTGAAATTCGGGAAGAATTGGAAAAGCAACTTTATTCTTGTATTGCTCTCAAAGTCACAGCAAATCAAATGGAAATGGAACATTCTTTGATACTCAATAACCTAAAAACATTACTGTGGAAGAAAATTTCCTATACAAATGACTCTTAGGTCATTTGGACATTGTGACCATTATAGGAAACTTAACAATCCTAAGGAAAAATTTTGAGCATTAAAAAAATGGCTTCTGATTCAAACCCCTGCCAGTTACAAAAAATCCCTTTCTCCCAGTTTTAAGAAGCCATCATCTTAACATACATGTTGAAGTAATGGCGGGAGGTATAGGATGAACAGGTCCAAAGATTTCATTCCTGTTAGGAGCCCCGGTAGATTTTCCAGTACATTCACTGTGTAACTATTTTGACTAATGACCTAAAATAATGCTGTGAAAAGCCTCATTCCATAAACATCAACAGTGAGAGTATTTTGTAGATTGATTTGTTAGCCCAAATACCATTGCTGGAAACATTGTTTGCATCGAAGCTGCTGTTTAAAAAAATTACACGTACATTTACTGAAGTCTTAGCATGGTGAAGTTTGCACATTAACAGAAAGTAAGACTCCAAAGCAGGTAAAGTTACTCATTTACAAACAGATGTTGGGTTAATAGCATGGTTTGTTGTATTTATACTTAAAACATTTAGACATCAAATGTTATATTGCTTCAGAATGTTTTGAGTGGTTATTAGCCTCTTAAAATTAAAAATCCATCAGAAAGTGTTCTACTTGGCAATACGTAATTGCCAATTTTAGAGGCTGAAACCGGATGAGCTTTCATCCTAGATTTGAGGAGTCCTTCGTGTCAAGTCCTTCAAAACTGACATTCTTAAGGCCATCAACCCAGTCCAGATCTATATATCTGAACTTGAGCTATGGAGAAGTAGGACATTAGGAGCCAGACTCTTAACTCAGAACTTTTTAGTAACAATTTTCCATTTTTGAACAGTATTTCCTGTTGGCCAAAGGGCTATTTCTTAAGAAGCATGTAAATTTTTTTCATGTAAACTTGATATGCAAGTTAGAATTTGCCCTTTTAATGTTATTTTCATGTTTACTAAAGATCTGGCATGTACCTTTCAACATCTCCATAAAATAGAACACCTTGTTTGAAGGAAGACCCAATATACTCTGCTCAAAGGTTTCACCTGATTAAAGTGAATGTTAGTTATGTGAACTTCATTGGACGGCTTTCTCTCAAAAATCAAAGCCATTGATTAGCACCAGTTTTGCTTATTTTAAAATTGTGTACTTTGAAGGTACTTTTTCTTCCCACCAGCCATCTGGTTACAATAAATGAATGGAATAAATATTTCCTAGTGGATGGTTGGTCTGTTGCTTGCCAGACTGTTTAGGGAGAGCTGCACATCATACAACTGGAAGGATAATGCCTGTCAGGGAAAACAGAAGCCTGAGAAGCAGGTGTGAACTTTTGAGTCAATATGTAAAGTTATATTGGTTTCTCAGAGAAAAAAACTTGTCAACTCCTCTGCTTTTGTAATTCGGGTTATTTCCTACAGTTTCATTAACAAGAGCTTAACACAGATAGCAGATTGATGAATAAGTTTATTACGGTCTTTATCTGAAAAATCTTCATAGAAAATTGTTGTTTGGTTTATTAGCTCTCAGCAGCCCGCTCCTGAGCTCTAAGGAAGCTTGCCTTCTTCTGAGCTACCCGATCTTTCTTTTGAGCAAGAGACATTTTGGGACGGTTCCACCTACAAAACAAAGTAAAATTAAGAGATAAAAATAATTTTTAGAAAACCATAGCTATAGAGGATAGAAAATGATTAACTTTGATTGAAAAAGGCTCTGATCAGGTCAAACAATTCAAGTTCCAATACACATACTTATTTATGATCTTAATCTAACTTTCAAAATGCAGTAACTGGTTAAAAAAATAAATTTTTAAATGCAGTAACTGGTAATTATATTGTACTGGGATAGAATAAGTCAGCTCAGTAAGTACCTTCTGAGGCTAATACATTTCTACCACCACAATTACTTTAGCAAACCTGGTTCCCCTCACTTCTGCAACATCATGCAGAGCTAGTGATCGAGTTTGCACAATTTCAATGAGAGTCTGAGTAAGATGAAAAAAAGCAAGGATTCCTCCCAAGCTCTTTCTCTTAAAAAGACAACAGTAAGATGCATACCTCTTCTTCTTAACTTCTTTCTTAGGCTTCTTCTCATAGACTGGATTCTCTCGTATAGCAGCATGAGCTTTCTTATACATCTCCTCCATCTGAAAGAAAGCAAAGCAAACAGTATTTGGTTTCATTTCACAGGCCCTAAACAGTCAAATAATGTGTACTGCATTCTACTACTTGCTTTGTTTTGTCCCTAAACCAGACTGTCAAAAGGAATTAAACTAGGTCAACCCTGTATCTCCTTAAATTTCTACATGTAACCCGCATTTTCCTAAAAAATTTCCACAATGTGAACTGACAATTCACAAAACTCAATCACATTCAAGAAAAATTTCCATGTATTTCTGGGGAATTCAGCTATACTTTGAGAGTCACTCAACTTGAGAGCAAATAGGTTTTGTAAAAACATTTATGTTCATTTAAAATACTGTCTGACCTAAGTTCATTTTTTCAAGTGGGGATTTATACCAAAACAAGCATTTAAGATGAAGAGTATGTGGGGCCAACAAGCAACTGTTATAAATTCATTTTTGTTCTTTCACATTCTCCAGATTTGTATTTTCCATCAGTACCTGATAAGTCTTTCAATGCTACTCCCAGCATTGCATACCAGGGAACTCTTATATCTACTACTACTAGAGGTCTGTGAACAAAAGGTTTGAACTTTCCCGGAAAACCCTGAAACACCACCCAATTAGATCTTAATGAGAATTTTGTTCTAAAACTCATCAAAAACCAGTGCTGAAATTCTCTGAATTGTTTCAATTACCACCTCCAAATAAATGACTATTGATTCTATGGAAGATCAAGCCATGAAGCAGCTATAAAATGCCTGAACGTTCACTATCAAAATCTAGTAACAATTACAGCCCCCTAAAGAATAAGTAAAAGTAGGGGCGCCTGGGTGGCTCAGTCATTAAGCATCTGCCTTCGGCTTGGGTCATAATCCCTAGGTCCTGGGATCAAGCCCGACATCAGGCTTCATGCCTGCTCAGTGGGAAGCCTGCTTCTCCCTCTCCCACTCCCCCTGCTGGTGTTCTCTCTCTCACTGTGTCTCTGTCAAATAAATAAATAAAATCTTAAAAAAAAAAAAAGTCAAAGTAATCCAAGTCTCTAAAATTACTGCTTCAATATGGAGAAAATGTGATTACTAATGTATTTGTGTAAAACTTAGCAAATGAAAATAATGCAAACACTGCACAAGACCTCTACGTAAATCCCTTCTGAAAACTAATTTCTCTACCTCTGTTAAGTACTGTATTATAGCTTTCCACTGTATTTAACAAATCCGTTTGATGACTTCAGATGTAGTCATTTAATAAATCTAAGCAACTCGGTCCATTCCTTCCAAAAGAGGATACACAATCATGTATGTAAATAGCATGAATTTAGATAAAGACCATTTCCTCTTGGAGACATATCAAATGTCTGCAGAGGATTTCAGCAGGCATGCATAAGAGGCCTCCAAAGATCAAATTAATGAACTAGCTGGGAAAAGTACATCAGCTAAAGGGTGGTCCAGCTAAAGTATATCACATATATAGGAAAGAATTAGGAAATAGGTATCTGAAAGCAGCCTGAGAATTTGAAAGTTTTGAACAAGTGTAACATTACCAGACCTAGAGGTCTCAGGAAGAAAAATTATGCAGGCTAAGTAGAATTATAGTCACAAGTAAAAGACCTATTTACCAGAGTGAACAAAGGCAATGTCAATAGTAACATAAAAGTATGGATTTCTGAAAATTAACATGCATTTGCATTACTAATATAACACTACCCTTTTCCTACCTCAAAAACTCAAGTTATATGTTTATTAGCCCTATACTGTGTACTAAGCATACAAATAACAGAAAGGGATCTTTTCCCAATTACAACTCTATTTAAAAATAATTTTCAGAGGGTGCCTCTGTGGCTCAGTCAGTTAAGCATCCAAATCTGACTTTGGCTCAGGTCATGCTCCCAGGGTCCTGAAACTGAGGCCGGGTGTGGAGCCTCTCCCTCTGCCCCTCCCCCACTGTGCACTCATTCAAAATTTTTTTTTCATAACCAAAGCTGTGTGAAAATAGAAACTATGCACTAACAGAAAAGAACAGTCATTTTATCTATAACCATCAATTCATCTACAACTACATAGTTGTATAATAGTTTTATAAAAATCAGTGCTATTTTTGTGTTCTATGCCTATCATCTTCCATTACCAAAATGTGTTGATAGCCTTGAAGACAACTTTAGGCTGATAAAATTTCCAAAATTAAACTCAGTTTCAACATCATGCAGAACGAGTGATCTAATCAGTACTACTCTCCACGTGCATGCCTGAGACATTCAAAAAGTCCAGAACACAGAACTTAATTTGTTATAAAGAAGGAACCTTTCTTCCACATGGTTTCAAAATGAGTTAAGTTTAGTAACTAGCGTATCAGACAAGATAGATGACTCTATGACCGCTGGAATGAAGCCTACAAATTCAGAACAGCCAAATACATAAAAGCCACCAAAGGCTTTAGATTCAGATGCTTGAAGCCTGCCACCCTTCAGTACCTAAGAAACTCCTAAAAGCACATTGGTAAGCCTAAGCTTTTTATAATTACCTTGACTTTTAACTTACCCTCACCCAATATCCCATTTTCATGTCATTCCATTTTAAGGTACGAACAGCTTAGCTGAGTCTATCTATACCTATTAACATACCCATGTCCAACTTTTACTGTTAAACTGAAATAAAATTAATGTATCTACCAAAACCAAGCAGTCAACCTGACTCTATAAATTAACCAACAGAGGCATTTTTAGTTAAAATTTTTACCATGTCTGGAGTTACGTTGTTCTTTATGTATTGAGAGAATTGTTTCTTGTAAGCATCTTCATCTTCTTCCATTAGGTAACGCATATAATCTGCAACATTCTGACCCATGATGTGCTTTCGATGTACTTCTGCATTGAATTCCTTACTTTCTGAATCATAACCAGGGAATCGTTTGGTACTAAAATAAAGTTTTTCACATTTTAGTATACAAGGATTAAAATCAGTTTACTAGCAGGAATTCATTTCAGTAGCTGCCATCAGTCCCGTCTTGAAACAATTAATTGCATCATATGCAACCAAAGGACCAACTACTGACTGCTCAGTTAGTGGGATATCATCATTCAGCAGCTAACCTCTGAATTCCAGGATAGAAGAGAAAATCATGCCACAAACACCTTTAAAGCCATGAAACGAACCAAGTTTCCGCCACTAAAGTTAGTTCTCCTTATTAACATAGGAAAGGGTTTCAAAACTGCTCCCTCCAAATCCTAGTCAGTGCTGCCTCAGGATACATGGGAATAAATAATTTGTTCAAGACCACATCTGATAGGTGTCTTGCAAGAGACCTGCCAGGCCTTCAAAAAAATACACCTCACCACTATAAAAGTTCCAGTTACATTTTAAAGGCTAACTTCCCCAACCCCAAAACCTACAGCCAGAAAAATTTTTGTTAGGGATTCACCAACCACTAAAATATCCCTAAGAAGCTAATTAATCATTTTTTAAGACGCATCTACTCAACAATAACAAAAATCATTAACTCAAAATCAAAGAAACTACCAAATTAAAACCTACTGAACTTCTGAGAATGGTTTACAATCTTATTTCTAGCTGAAAGTGGTCATAAGCCTTTTCTCAAACTCCTTTTCTAGAGTCGACAGCTTTCCATAACTAAGTAAAACAATTTTCATTCTGAATGAAAAGAAAATACACTGGGAGGGGACTTGAGCTCATTTCTAACCAAAACTAAGCCACAACACAAAAGCTAGTTGTTTCAACCCTGGCTCTTCCACTACTGGCTCCAAACCTTGAACAAATCCTTTATCTCTAAACCTCAATCTCATTTTTAAAACGTATTACAATTCCTTTCCTGCCCTGCCAGGTTCCTTTTGCGGAGTACTAAGCATATAGCAGGTACACAATGATAGCTACCTATTAATTTTATTGATTCATTCAGTAATCTTCACAGTCCAACCAGTTAGAAATGGAAATACTGGGGGTCCAAACAAAGAAGCTTTGAATACTGTATTACCTGTGAGGGATAGACAAGCCTCCATCCACTGCTCCCTTGAGGGCCCCAAAAACTTTATTTCCAGTAGTAGTTCTGGCAAGCCCTGCATCCAAATAGCAGGTGAAGGCACCAGGTTGACCATCAATGCTTTCCACATTGTATTCATCTCCAGTCACTTCCACTTGGCCTTCATAGATCTTGTCCATGCCAAACCTATTGAGGAGCTATTAACAAAAAAGCCAATCTAAATATATTCAAACAATTCTAACATTATCAGGTCACAACTTTAATAACCCAACATCTAGAAGAATTTTCCTTCCAATTCATTATGCCTCTGTACCTATTTACTTTTAAGTATCAAAATGCTACAAAAAGAAACTTCAATTTCACCACACCTTTGTCTTAAAGCTTCTGAATCTTTCCTACATGTCCATACTTAATTTATGTAGTAATCAATTAAGATGTAACCATACCATATCTATTCAAGGAATTTATTCTCCATGTTTCTTCAGTCCTATTTGGCTACAATAACTCAAGAACCAAATATTAAATGTTACCACATGTAATTTTGATTAATTTGATTAAAATCTTAGAAGCAGGATCCTGGGCATAAGAGAACATCTTTTATGGCTCTACTCTCCAACTACCTTATGTTAATGAGGGTGAATCCTCTGCTAGTACACCTAGCTACTGCTGCTTCACCACAAGCAGTGTGACTTTGTATACCATGCTGCTCTCATATATAATGACACTGTTCCCCACCCTTACTCAAACAAATTTATAACCAATACAGGTCCCTAACAATGATGCATGCTCTACAATTCCAATGCAAAAGATCAGTAACTGAGAAAATAAAAATAAAGCAAAATCACATTTTTATCTACTTTCTGCGTTACAGGAAATGCTGCCACCCAGAGGCAAAGACAATTACAACAAAACTGAATCCCATACCCGTGCCCACCCCCCCCCACCCTGCCCAAATTTAAGACCTCATTCCTCAAACTTTAACATGTACATAAATAACCCGGACATCCTATTAAAATATATTCCAAGGGTGTAGAGTAAAGCCTGCATTTTAAGTGTACACTGATGGTCAGAAGATCTATACTTCAGAGTAGGAAAGGTCTGCACTGTCCAGCAAGGCAGCCACTAACTAGCCAGAAATGGGTATACAAATTAAGGTATAAATTCAGTTCCTCAATATCCACATGTGGCTCGTGGCTATCATTGTATGGTTTAGATTCCACTGACCTAGATCTATCCAACAGGGCAAAAAACAGAAAACCTACCTCCCCAGAGTATTAGAAAAGGCACTGCTGTCTCAAATTCTGTATTTATGAAACTGTCCTCCCTGATAACCCAGTAAGCAACACCTCAACAGCAGGCACTCCCCAGGAGCCACAGCTGAGGGTATCTTACTCATGCATCAACATCTATCTTACAGACCATGCCAAACAATGAGCTAGTTCCAAAATATATTACTTAAAGTTATCTTCTACATACCCTGCGGGCCAGCAGCAGGCCAGTACAATATGCTGCAGCATAATTTGTCAGGCCAACCTTCACACCATACTTTGGGAGTTCATGAGCATAAGCTGCACAAACTATCATATCTCCTTCTATGCGGGCATAAGCAATCTGTAAGAGAAAAACCAAGTTAGTCATCTGTGCTTTCAACTCTTTGCTTGTCTTAGATGCCTTCTTTTTCAAAGGACTTAAAAAAAAAAAAAAGCTGGACACAAATCTGCAACACTTAGAATCTGTCTTTGTTAACCCCACTCAACAAGGAGTTTATGGGTTGGTCAACTATTTCTGTAAATGTTTATCATGATAATTATCACAAATAGAGCTAAAATTACCATACAGACTGTGAGCATTGATGCCTTTGGAGTAAGTTAGGGACTGCTGTTCCTAATAATACTGAAAAAAGACTGTTAGCTGCATTAGCCAATAAATTAAAGAGGTACCGTGAAAAGTCAAAAAGGAATGTCCAATTATTTCAAACATCGTTTGAACTAAGCATATCAAAGTCCAATAATGTTTCTGATAGTGTTTAGTTATCTTAACTTAGGTATGAAGGAACACATTGTCTTCCCAACCAGCAAATTAGTTTGCCCAGAAAATAGGTATGCCTGCCCCCTGCAAAGACTCAGAAAATCTTAACCGTGAAAATTTTCTCTAGTTGTAAAAACCCAACTTCTAGGAGCAAACTGCCACTTTGTGGAGGTCTTTTATGTGGGAGAAACCTTCATACCTATTTCAAACAATAAGCAGGAATAAAAACAATCTTAAAAGCCTAATTAAACCTTCACAACTACCTACCTCTTCAACAATGAGTGGTTATGTGGCACATAAGGCTATACAGCACGTCAAGATTTAGTCTATGACAAATTCTATTATTCTACTGGAACTGAAATGTGCAAGAACCTCCTACTTGGCCTCAAATTTATCCTCCGACCCCCATAAAACAGCATAGTAGCCTAGATTTCTCTATTCCTCTTTCCCCCACTAGAAAAATGAGATTAAACTAGCTTGGTCAGGACTGCCACACGTGGCTGATTTTCAGTGGAGTATTTTCCAGTATCACCCTCCCCTCTCAAGCTCCAACTTCACCCCTACTAAAAGGAAAAGTACTACTCAAATGTTTTTAGAATGCCGGGCACTAGAGGGACCTTCTAATCCATACATGTGTTTTGTTTCCCAAGTACAACTTCTCCAACAGTGAATTAAAGGGGTGAGAGTTACCATCCACTGAGTTTAGAATAAATACAACTTACCTGACAAATGATATCTCTGTTGGTTACACGAACTATCATCCGGTATTTAGGTGTGTTGTACTTATTTTTATCTTGAATCACCAAGCGTTTTCGGGCATAATAATCCGTTTTACCCTCTGAAAGAAAAAAAGTAACTTAAGAAAGTCTATTCCACTGCAGATTCTTCTAATAATGTATTGTGAACATGAGTAACTGACCATACCTCGTCTTCTTCTAAATTTCACTTGGTACCTCTTGAAGTAAGCCTTATTCTTGACGACCTTAACAAACCCCTTTAAGAAAAAAAAGAATGTCATGAAAAATGTGATAAATTGTTTATGATATTTTTGACATCTGAGTCAACTGTAACAAAATAACACTTTAACTTCAAGAGTGAACCCATTCAACTGTCACTTTTGTAGAGTCCAGTTTCTCGAACTACAGGAGGTCAAGAATCACCTTCTCTACTTTCCATCAGTCACTTTTCCAAAGCATTGCTCTAGACAGCAATCAATCTTGCCTGACGTCAGCTTGTTCCGAACACCGTACGTCCCATTTTGAGAACGTAACCTCGTATTTTCCGCACTGTTCACGCACATTTTTCAAAAGCCTAAATCACTTGCCACGAAACTCATCTGGTCAAGAGCATATTTAGCAATCACTCCCGATTAAATCAACACTGTCCCCCACCAACCAAAGCAACACCCCAGCCCAAAAATTATAAAAATGGTGCCAGCAAAAGTCTAGAGAGAGAGACAGGAGGCATATACCAAACTAAATGAGCTTCCTTTCGGGGCCCAGAGAAGCCACAGCCTCCAGGCTGACTGCTAGGTTCAAAAGCCACTTCTGAAGACCCACCAACCCGACACTCTCCCGAAAAAACTATGAAAACAGGGGTAGATGGGTCCGAGGAGCCGCAGCCCGTCTCCACTCAGGCATTCCCCCCCCTCCCCCGGTAGTATGAGACCAAGTGCATGCAATCCTCCCCGGCTGCCGGTGCCAGGTCGGACGAGCCGATACTATCCCCGCAGCTTGTCTACTAAACTCATCCCCCCTCCTCAATCCGCAGCCCTAGCTCCTGAACTCCTTCGTCAACCCCTCCCCCAAAGCTTGCGCGCCGGGCGGCAGCCATTAAGGCCACGCTGGGAGCGGCAGCCCTACCACTGCAGAGCCCAGAATCCAACACCATCCAACCCCTGAGCCGCGCGAGACGGACCCTACACTAGCGTCTGGGCAAGGAGAGGGACACCCCGTGCAGACGTAGCCCAAATTCTAGATCTCGACTCACCATCCTGCGGAACAGAGACCGGCGTCCGCGGCTCGCCACAGACCAGGAGGCCCAGCAGCGCTCGGCGGGGGGGAAAAGGCCTTAGCCCCTGCGCAGGCGCAGTATGTAGCACTGACGATCACGCGAGCGACGTGTGGAAGAGAGAGCGCGCCAGCCCTAGGCGTGCGTTGTACTGTCCCCTGCTGGCAGGAGGACCGATGCCGGACTTCGCCGGGCGGTTACAGACCTTCAGTGCCACTGAGTCCCAAAACTCCTTGCTGGTATTCCCACGGGGATGGGCGGTAAACAGTAGCAGGGAGGATTATTGGAGGTTTTCGGTTTCCTATGCTAAGAAGTTGTTTCGTAACAAACATATATGACTTCTGTAAATAGGAAAAAAAGTTTGAATAGAATATATTGGCTCTGGAGCCCTTTTGCCCCCTCCCGGACACCACCTCCTGGACTACTACCCATCCCGCTCCAGAGCCTACAGATCCCTTCTGGAAGCCTTGTGTGAGGGGCCCCTCTTCCGCTTTCCGACGGCGGCTTCAAACCTGCTTCAGCCCACGGTTGCTTGTAAACTCCCTGAGGGGGAGCCTTGCTGCTGATTCACCTTGAATCTCCAGCAAATAGCACAAGTGCTGACATTCAGTGAGTACTCCGTGTTTGATGCATGATAAAGAACTACTTACCGCTCTTCTTTCTGCTTCTCTTTACCTCCATCGTGTTCCCTGCTCCCTGACAGCTTGATTCTTTTTCCCTCCCTCCAACTCTCTGAGCTAGTCAGCTTAGCTTTTCTCTGTAAGTCCTTTTTTCCCCATTCTTTTTAAAATTAATTTTAACTAGGGAATGAACTGATTCATTCTCCACACGGGGACTGAGGAGAACCAATCAACAACCAAGCGACCAACCAACCAAACAAAAAAGCACCTCAAGAGAAAGTATTCCCTTACCTAACAGCATTTCAAAGGTGGTCTTTGGGCTATTGCATGGGAATCATTTGGGTACTAGTTAAAATGCAGATATCTGAATATCCCCCACCTCTACTGAATCAAACTTGCTGGTTTGGGGACCAGGAATCTGCATTTTTAATTTGGCCTCAATCTTAATCTTTCATTCTGGAGGTCTCGGGGAAAGCAGAAAACTAATCCTATTTTGCCCAACAATGGAATTTACTGACCCTACCAGGAAAGGACAAAAAACGACCGGCACAGCTGTTTAAAATAGTCCCATCCTCTCGGAATGAATGTTAACTCTCTACCCCCATGATTCAGCAATTTAAATTTACTCTTGGGAGATGAGTATGCATATGTTTAATCTAGCAGGAAAAAAATCAGTGCATAAACTGTTCAGTGTCAGAGCAGGAAGAAGAGTCTGTCAAACAGGATAACAAGGTTAAGTGGGCTCCAAAAAACTGCCACTAGAATAAATTAAAATCATGATGCCAATTTCCTCTAGTTTTAATTTGTAACTTATTACATAACAGGAAAAATGTACATCGAGTCCACTCTGGCCAATATCAACAGAGCTTTCAAGGAGAAATTTAAAACATTCTTCACAGCCAAGTGTGGTTCAGTCTTTGCTGAGTAACCATTGAAAGTCTAAGGAAAGAACCGGTCACCTGGGTGGCTTAGTTGGTTAAGCGTCTGCCTTTGGTTCAGGTCATGATCCCAGGGTCAGAGACTGAGTCCCTCTAGAGCTCCTTGCTCAGCGGGGAACCTGTTTCTCCTTTTGCCTGCAGCTCCCCCTGCTTGGGCGCTCTCTGACAAATAAATAAATAAAATCTTTAAAAGAAAAAAAAAAGCATAAGGAAAGTAGTATGTAATTTGTATTTATAGAAAATACTTAAATATCTTCATTTTGGTGGTTCATCAATTTATTAGCCATGAAAGGTGCCACATGTCTTTGTCAGGCCCTGCTTACCCTGGAGGGTGGAAGCACCAGAAGGAAAGTCCACCTGGAAATAGGAAATAAAAAATTGCATGTTTTAGAACAAGAGTACGTATGACAGCCCACATAGCATGCATCTGAATATTTAGGAGTTATGAAGCAACCTAACACATTGTTGAATTAAACATGTCTTATCCTCCTTATCCTTCTTCTTCTTATAAATCTTCACAACAACAAAATTAAAAATATATGTGCCTTTTCCCCGTGGTTGCAGCTGGGGGTTTGTGGCTAGCATTGGCTGGCTCAGCCAGTACAGTTGGTGGCACCAGGAGCCAGGGGAACTTATCTAACACCCTTAACCAACATAATCTTGTTCCAGTGGTAAAAGTTAAAAATCACCAGAAATGGGACTAGTCAAGTTTGTATGCCTCCTGATAAGATGCACTGAGAAGAACACAGAAGTATTTCCTACTAAATCTATGTAATTTAATCTAATTACATAATTTAACTACTCTGATACATGATGAACTACAAACAAACTCAAATTGAGGGACATTCTACAAAGTAACTGGTTTCTATTCCTCAAAAATTACAAAATTATGATGGATAAGGGAGGGTCCCTCGCTCATTCTGTCAGTAGAGCACATGACTCTTGATCTTGGGGTCATGAGTCTGAGCCCCATGTTGGGTGTAGAGATTACTTAAAAATAAAATCTTTAAAAACAACAACAAAAGAACTATTCCAGATTGAAAGAGACCAAAATGACGTGACAGTTAAATGAATGTGTAATCCTGGATTACGTCCTGGCAGGAAACAAAAAAGATAAAAAGGAAGATTAATTTATTTTGTACAAAGGACATTCTCAGAATAATCAATGAAATTTGAATAAAATCTGTGGATTAGGGCACCTGGGTGTCTTTAAGTGTCTGCCTCAGGCTCAGATAATGATCCCAGGGTCTTGGGATTGAGTCCCATGTTGGGCCCCCTGCTCTGCGGGGAGTCTGCTTCTCCCTCTACCTCTCCCCCTGCTCAAGCCCTCACTTTCTTTCTCTCAAATAAATAAATAAAATCTTTTTTTAAAAAAGAATTAGATGGGGGCTCCTGGGTGGCTCAGTCAGTTAAGCGTCTGCCTTTGGCTCAGGTTGTCATGTCGGCGTCCTGGGATCAAGCCCTTCTCCCTCTCCCTCTGCTCCTCCCCTGCTCATGTTCCCTCGCTCTCTCTCTCTCTCTCTCTCTCTCTCGCTCTAATAAATACATTAAATCTTTAAAAAAAAAGAATTAGATGTGTTTGAGTTTTGAACATCCATATTATTAAAAGCAAGTGGTACTATGTATATATAACTAGATAGCACAAATTCAAAATTCATTTTTCTCCAAAGACTCTGATTTGCTTTTTATTTGAGCACCTTCTGTTCTTTTACTTTTCTCTTCTACAGCATCTCATGTCTTATCTAAATCAAATCTAACTGTTTTAACATGACGAATACCTCTGGAACCAGGAACTGGAACATAACGGTAAACAAGAAAATGGAGTTTGGGCTCTACACAGACATGAAACTTTGTTATACCAGAATTTGAGGGGTTCACATTATCACAAAGAAAGGATTTGACAAGTTAATTTGTTTTCTTCCTCTTTCCTAAAATATTTTCCATTACTCAAATCCTCCTGTACTGCAAAGCAGTGTCTATTTCAAATGTCAACAGCAACACAAACCCAAAACCTTCATGACATTCAGATACAATTGCCTTTTGTTTCAAGGACACCGCACAAGAAAAGTGGAGTAGCATTTCCCTGGGGCCTGGAAGGTGTTGATTACCAAGGCAGTTGCTTAGGGTTTCTGGTCAGAGGTGAATTTCAAGTCCTACGTGACAGAGGCAGACATAGCCATGCATTCTTTCATAAATTTACTTTTCCGTAAAATAAATTTACTTCTCTATGTGTTTTGTGATGAACAGGGTATTATAAAGTGCGGGGCCACGGCAAGGGCTCAGATAGGGGCCCCTCTTGCTGGGTCAAAGGGAGGAACTTCGGGAAACTTCATGCCCACCAAGATCATAAGATCTGAAATGTCTTAGTCCCTCCTATTGTACTGTTCTACTGGAATCATCTCAATGACTTAGACTTGACTGGGGGACTAGTGAGTGGGGATAAGGGAGGGGGCTACAGGGTTTGTATATAATATAAATAGCAAACACCTATTGAGAACTTACTGTGCACCAGAGTCTATGCTGAGCATTTCTTATATTATCTCATTTAATCTCAAAACTACTCTAAGAGATAGTATTATTACCCTCATTTTACAAATGAAGCAGTGGTTGCCACAGCCAATCACAGTGGAACACGGGTGGCTCTCATTAGTGTAATTTTCAGATCTGAACCTGCCTTAAACTGTGCTACAAGAAGGGCTCTTGATGTTCACAAGCCTGTATATTTGACTTTGAAATGTATTGCATGATGTCTGTTTGACAAAGATGTAAACACTCTTTGGCTCAGACTAACTACAATGAATTTTGTTTAGAAATAAAGGTGAAACTGCAGCTTGTAAACTGCTTATCATCTTCTGAACCCAAAGCATTACAAAATTCCATAAAATGAAGATTTACAAAACTCTGATCAGTATGAACTAGGAGACGTATCTTGTTCAGCAGATGAAGCCCGTAGTATTAGAATTAAGAGGGAAGCCCTTGAAGCCTAAAGAAGGCAGTCTCAGGAGAAACCTGGGAAGTCCAGTACCACTTTATCAGGTGGTTAGCTAATATATGAAAGTCAAAATATTTAAATGATGCAGTAATATTTATTTTTTAATTTTTTGAAACGATTCAGTAATATTTAGGTTTCCTGAAGACTAGGTGTATATATATACACACACACACACACACACACACACAAAATATACAACTACTTCTCATGTCCTGGTCCGAACTACCATTATCTATTACCTGGATCATTGCATTAACCTCTTAATAATTCTCTCTGCTTCAAATTTTGTACTCCTACAACCTATTCTCCACACTGATTTTTTAAAAATATAAGTCAGAATATGTCACCAACATATTCTCCACATAACTCATCATCAGGGAAATGCAAATCGAAGCGACAATGAGATATCACTTCACACCTGTCAGAATAGCTAACATCAAAGCACAAGAAACAACAGGTATTGCTGAGGATGTGGAGAAAAAGGAACTCTCATGCACTGTTGGTGGGGATGAAAATTGGGGCAGCCACTGTGGAAAACAATATGGAGGTTCTTAAAAAAATTAGAAATAGAACTACTCTATGATCCAGGAATCATATTACTGCATATTTACCCCCAAAATGCAAAAATATTTATTCAAAAGGATACATGCATCCTTATGTTTATTGCAGCATTGTTTACAATAGTCAAGTTATGGGACCAGCCCAAATGTCCATCGATAGATGAATTAATAAAGATGTGGCATATGTATATATATTATGGAATATCATTTAGCCATATAAAAGAATGAAATCTTGCCATTTGCAATGACATGGGTGTATCTAGAGATTTTAATTGTAAGTGAAATAAATCTGTCAGAGAAAAACAAATACCATATGATCTCACTCATGTGGAATTTAAGAAACAAAACAAATGAATAAAGGTAAAAACAGAGAAAGAGAAACTAACCAAGAAACAGATTTTTATCTATAGAGAACAAACTGATGGTTACCAGAGAGGAGATGGATCGGAGGATGGGAAAAATAGGAGATGTGGCGTAAAGGGTACACTTACCATGATGAGAAAAAAAAAAAAAGAAAGAAAGAAAGAAGAAGAAAAAAAGAATATGTCACTTTTGTCCTCAAACCCTTCCAACGGCCAAAGTCCTCACCACCAAAGTCCTATATGCTCTGCCCTCCCACCCCATGTTTCTCTGACTTCATCTCTACTCTTGCCATCCCTTTCTTATTCTACTCCAACTTACTGGCTTCTAAGCCACTCGTATCTCAGAGCCCTTGCACTAACTATTCCCTCTGCCTTGACTGCACAGCCCCTAGATATTCATTTGGTGTGTCGCCTTACTTCTTTCAACTCTCTATTCAATTGTCTTATTTTTTTTTTCATAAAGGTGTTTCCTACCCATCCCATCTAAATTAGAACACTCCATCTCTCTCTCTTTCCTATTTCCTACTTTTTCTCCATAGCATTTATTACCACCTACCAATTATAAATCTGTTTATTTGTTTATAGTCTGCTGCCCTTCCTACTACACGAAGGGAGGAAAGAAACATTATTTGTTGCGATCACCGCTGCATTCTCAGCATGAGGAACAGAGCTTGTCATGAAATAAATTGAGTAAATGAAATGAGTATGATATTATGTTAGGGACACCATAATCTCTGACCATTTATTCTAATCATTCCATTTATCAATTGGTATGTAATAATCTACCTCAAAACATAGAGGCTTAAAATAATAGTACTCATTTGTTTTGCTCATGAATCTGCAATTTGGGCAGAACTAGGTTTGGAAGGCTTATTTTGGCTCCATTTGGCAATAGCTAAAGCAGCTCAGCTGGGGCTGGAAGGATGGCTCATGCGCACGGCTGGTTAAGTTGGAGCTCAGTATTGGCTAGCAGCTTGTTCCTTCCCATGTGGGCTCTCTGTGACTTCTTGGGCTACTTCACAGAATGATGGCTAAGTTCTAAGACTGAGTGTTCCAAGAGGCAGGTAGAAGCACGTGGCGTAGTGTGATTTCTGTAGTACTCCACTAGTCAAGGCAGTCACAAAGGCCCACCCAAGAGGAAAAGAGACATGATTGCACCTCCTAATGGGGGAGTGGCATGGTTCTAGAAGCACATGCAGAATGGGCGATACTGTTCTAGCCATCTTTTAAAAATATAATCTGCTATGCTAATTAAGCCAGTCTTTGAGAAATTGTAAAATAATTATAACAACAAAAACATTTTTGTGTATGGAACCGCCCTGTATAATAGCTGCACTTTTCTTGGGCTCATGTTAAAAAGGTATGCTTAGTTATGCTAAAAAAAAAAAAAAATCAATCTCTCTCCAGAGTTTACCTCTGGTGCTGCCTCTGGCGGCTCTTCTCCAGCTTCCATAAACACCTCTTCAAATGGACTTCAACTAGGATTGAATTCCTGCTCTTTTTCTCCTCCATTATTAAACAATTATATTAAATAAAAATTAAAATACCAATAAAAAAGGCAGTAAATGTATTCTGACCACACATCTTAAATGTTCTAATTCTTAACCGACTCCATTTTCAAATCCCCCCCTTCTGTGCAGCTGAATAGACATGGGTTAACATCGTGGCCTCTGCAAACACTACCTGAACAACCTTTGTGAACTACTTGTTTCCCGTCTTTGTCAATTTTTCTACTGGCTTGTTAGTGCCTTCCCCTATTGATTTGTAAGTGTTCTTTATGTAATAAGAACATTATTTCTTTCCCCCTAGGTTGTTTTTCACCTTTCAATTTTATGTGAAGTATTTGTTGACATATATAAGTTTACAGCTGATTATGGTTAGTTTGGTATTGCTTGCAGTGCCTCTGTACACCAGAAGGAGGAGTGTAATCAGAAAGCTGCCAGACCAGAAAAGTATTTCGAGAAGCAAAAGACAAATAGGGAAGTGAACAAATTTCCCTGAAGAAGAAGACAGCTACTGGCTACTGCCCCGAAAACTGCGAGATAGAGGAGGGGATATAGATGAACGTCTGGGAGAAGCTTGTCGAGATTCCTTTATTTCCAGTAACAGAAGGATAGGAGCAGGTCAGTGGGTGTGTGTGTATATGTGTGTGTGTGTGTTTCAGGGGATGGGGTGAATGCCTCAGGAAGAGAAGGTGGTTCATGATAGACTCAGTAGGTGTCAGTAAATGACTTTACAGCTCAAAGTGCTGTTTCCTTAAAATGAGGAAGTAAGAACAAGACTTTGTGAACATTATACAGGTCATATTTGTGTACATTTGTGAGTCTGGCCCTAAAATATGAGACAATCTCTATGTGTGCCACGACTGTCCTTTGTATTTCAATCTTCTATAACACATGGATGGACACACTCCTTTTAGCATGGAATTGATTATATTTCCTGCCCCTACTGTCTCCTAATTTTTGTCCCTCTCTTTAATGCATTAACACCTGCTGCCAGTCTTTGTTTGAGGCAAAGACCAGCTCAGGGTGGGACGCCTTTTCAAGAATATCTGAGGCTCAGTAGTTGTGAATTGTATATTTTGAGGACCTTAAGGGACTGAATCAAATTTGAGATGGCTTCAAGTTTGAAACCAACAAACCCGAAATACTCAGAGCCAGGAAGCCTCAAAGACGGAGAATGAGGTTTAGTATGCACAAAATCTTCATTAGCACCACAGTAACTGATACAATTCGTATTTTCTCGATTTCTCTAAAGTGCCATGTAAATGCAGCTTCCAGATCTTTTCCCTCACCCTACATTCCCCACCCAGAAAGATGTCTGTCCCATGCTCCTGCTATGTAGAAATCCTAAAGCCATTGCTAGTTCATTATCTGCAGTGACCCACAACATTTCGCTTCCTGTCTTGGCTTGATGGTTACAGTCTTATCTTTAGTTTTTGAGTAGATGCAATTGAGAGCCTTTGAACCTTGCCCAACTTTAAGTCTCACACAACCAGTGTAGTTTCAGTGCTTACACTGGAATGGCAGGTTCTGATCAGCATTAGTATGGGCACAAGTAGGTATAGTTTTAACTTCTCTACTAAACTGGAATGTGTGCCTTTATTTTACTGTGTGTACTTTCTTTGGTTGTTTAATTTTGATAGTGATCATTAAAACATTAAATCATAGATAAAGTAAAGGCCCAGATAATAAATTTCTAAAATGGCTCTTTACTTTAAACCTAGCCAATTTTAAAATAACTTTCTGTCCACCAAGAGTGTAAAAGTAACATGACTTCTTAGATGACAGACTTCTAAAATTTTGTTGTTACTGTTATGTGACACATTTGTTAAAGAATCGTAAAATAAATTATTTTCTTCATAACAAAGTAAGGTTTTTTTCTATGAGAGACTACATACTTCTTTTTTTCTCTCTCAGTCCACTAGAATTCCTCTCAGGGAGAGCTCAGTATTCACTGGAGGGAATACTTGGTAAAGATGCTGGTGAGAGGTGAGACCTTAAAGATATGTTCAAGCAGCAAGCTTGCTAAATTACTATGCAGAAAGCCAGGTGAAGAATTTGCTTTTCTTCTGAGAGGGAGTAGGGTGGATAAGAGAAAGGGGGAGGGAGAGAGAGGAGAGTGAAGCCATTGCCATGGCTTTCTTAGGTTGACCCCTCTACATGGCTCCACATACCTTCAGTGAAGTCTACCAAAATTCACAAGAAGTTGTTGGAAGTGAAATTCTTGTGACAACTCATGAAGAGCTGAGTTCTGGGAAGGTATTAATGAAAGAGGGACAAAAACATCAAGCCCCAAAATATAAGCCAAAGACACAGATGACCATGAAATCATAAGCCACTGGTAATTAATAGAAATCCTGATTACGACATTGGATTTTATAGATCTCAGAAATGGAGGGATTGAGCTCTGTGAAGGTCAAGGGAGTTCCCCAGTTGAATCTGAAATAATCCTCAAAGATAATTATTTTGGGAAGGTAGAGCACTGCCTGACACAAGTCTTCAAGCCTGACAGTTCAGGTTAAAAGGAAGGGTAACTACTGCTTAACTTTATAATTTGGAAATATAAAACCCATATAATAAGAATTGGCTTTTTGTTGTTGTTGTATTACCTTAAAGAATCTACTGGTTCTGTAAAACTCCCTTTCCCATCCCCCCATTTTTTTTAAAAGATTTTATTTATTTATTTGAAAGAGATAGAGACAGCCAGCGAGAGAGGGAACACAAGCAGGGGGAGAGGGAGAGGAAGAAGCAGGCCCACAGCAGAGGAGCCTGACATGGGATCCCACAACGCCGGGACCACGCCCTGAGCCGAAGGCAGATGCTTAACCGCTGTGCCACCCAGGCGCCCCTCCCATCCCCCAATTTTTGCAAAGATATATCTTATTTTAAAGTAGGTAACCAGGAATACCTGGCTGACTCAGTCAATACAGAGTGTGACTCTTGATCTTGGGGTTGTGAGTTTGAGCCAATATTGGGTGTAGAGATTACTTGAAGAAAATAAAATCTAAAAATAAATAAATAAATAAACCTAACCAAAGAGTTAAAAGATCTGTACTCAGAAAACTATAGAATATTCACGAAAGAAATTGAGGAAGACACAAAGAAATGGAAAAATACTCCATGCTCATGGATTGGAAGAACAAATATTATTAAAATGTCTATGCTACTTAGAGCAATCTACACATTCAATGCAATCCCTATCAAAATACCATCAACTTTTTTCACAGAACTGGAACAAATAATCCTAAAATTTGTATGGAACCAGAGAAGACCCTGATTAGCCAGAGGAGTATTGAAAAAGAAAACCAAAGTTGGTGACATCACAGTGCCAGACTTCAAGCTCTATTACAAAGCTGTAATCATCAAGACAGTATGGTACTGGCATAAAAACAGACACATAGATCGATGCAACAGAATAGAGAAACCAGAAATAGACCCTCAACTCTATGGTCAACTAATCTTCAACAAAGCAGGAAAGAATACCCAATGGAAAAAAGATAGTCTCTTCAACAAATGGTGTTGGGAAAATTGGACAGCCACATGCAGAAGAATGAAACTGGACCACTTTCTTACACCGTACACAAAAATAAATTCAAAATGGATGAAAGACTTACATGTGAGACAGGAATCCATCAAAATCCTAGAAGAAAACACAGGCAGCAACCTCTTTGACCTTGGCCATAGCAACTTTTTACTAGACACGTCTCTGGAGGCAAGGAAAACAAAAACAAAAATGAACTACTGGGATTTCATCAAGATAAAAAGCTTTTGCACAGCAAAGGAAATAGTCAACAAAAGTAAAAGGCAACCTACGGAATGGGAGAACATATTTGCAAATGTCTTATCAGAGAAAGGGCCAGTATCCAAAATCTGTAAGGAACTTCTCAAACTCAACACCCAAAAAAACAAATAATCCAGTCAAGAAATGGGCAGAAGACATGAACAGACATTTCTCCAAAGAAGACAAACAAATGGCCAACAGACACATGAAAAAATGCTCAACATCACTTGGCATCAGGGGAATTGAAACCAAAACCACTATGAGGTACCACCTCACACCGGTCAGAATGGCTAAAATTAACAACTTGAAACAACAGATGTTGGTGGGGATGCAAAGAAAGGGGAGCCCTCTTACACTGTTGGTGGGAATGCAAACTGGTGCAGCCAGTCTGGAAAACAGTATGGAGGTTCCTCAAAAAATTAAAAATAGAGCTACTCTAGGACCCAGCAATTGCACTCCTAGGTTTTTATCCAAAGGTACAAACAGTGATTCGAAGGGGCTCCTGCACCCCAATGTTTATAGCAGCAATGTCCACAATAGCCAAACTGTGGAAAGAGCCCAGGTGTCCATTAACAGACAAATGGATAAAGAAAAAGCGATATATATTATATATATATTATATTATATATATAAAAGTGATATATATATAATGGAATATTAGCCATCAAAAATAATGAAATCCTGCCATTTGCAACAACATGGATGGAAGTGGAGGTTAAAATGCTAAGCGAAATAGGTCAGAGACAGACAAATACCTTAAGATTTCACTCATATGTGTAATTTAAGAAACAAAACAGATGAACATAGGGGAAGGGAAGGAAAAATAAAATAAGACGAAAATAGAGGGAGGCAGGACACCTGGGTGGCTTAGTTGGTTAAGCGTCTGCATTCAACTCAGGTCATGATCCCAGGGTCCTGGGATCGAGTTTGCAACAGGCTCCTCCTCGCCCAGTGAGGGGTCTGCTTCTATCTCTGCCTGCCGCTCCCTCTGCTTGTGTGCTCTCTCTCTCTGTCTTTCTCTCTCTGACAAATAAATAAATAAAATCTTAAAAAAGAAAAAAAAGAACATAGGGAGGCAAACCATAAGAAACACTGAACTCAAGGAAACAAACTGAGGGTTGCTGGAGGGGTGGGGGTGGGGGGACGGGGTAATTAGGCGATGGACATTAAGGAGGCACTTGATGTAACAAGTGCTGGGTGTTATATGCAACTGATGAATCACTAAATTCTACCCCAGTAACTAATAATACAGTATATGTTAACTAAATTGAATTTAAATAAAGAATGAAAAAAAAAATAAAGTAGGTAACTATTAGAAAATGGGATGTAAGACTGGAATTTTGATGTACCTAAGAATTAACTTTGATAAATCTCCCCATTTTATGTTGAAACCTTTTTTTTTTTTAATGTATGAAAGCTAATTTGTGTTGCTTTCATGATCTATTCTTTTGCATCCAGTTCTCTAGGATTGAGGTTTACCTGTTCTTGTTAAGTCCTGGGCTTTGATTGAGCAGTTTCTCAATTTTGACATGGCTTCACCACTCACTACCTCTCTGACCCTTAAATTCTTTATCTGGAAAATGGCAATAATATTAGCACCTACCTCCAGGAGTACTGTGCAGATTAGAGAAATACTGTTCTTTCTTATTAATAGTATTGATGGAAATACACATATGCCTAATTTTTACACTGATGTTTCATCATCTTCTCAGTTTTCAGGTTTATCTCTTGAAATCCATATGGGGAAAGTATTAGGGCCTAAACACAAAGTGAATTTCTCTTCAGTAGGGCTAGACAAAGACAAAGCAGGCAAGTGATAAAAAGGATTCTTCAGAAGGACTACAACTGAAAGGCTTCATAGCTATTAAATGCCTCAACAGGTGGCTAATATTCCATGATCAAACATCTAGCGGCTTAGGTAAACATTTTGCTCAAATATAAATAAAAATACTATTGGGAAACATAACTCTGGAGTAAATAATTCTTAAATATTCTTTTCCTAGGAAGCAGGGTTTTGAATGAGATTGTTATGAGGGAGAAAATACGGGGGCAATGGACTTCTGATAATCATAAAAAGAGAAAACAATGAGAATGTTGAGAAGAGAGTGTTCCAAAGACAAACGAAAAGATTTGGTGATTAAAATGTCAGAGTTAAGAGCGTCCATCTGCTGATGGACTCCTGATATTGTAGCAGATTCTGAATCTGGGCAATGTTAAACAAGCCGACACGGAGCATGGAAACTTCAATCTGCAGGTGTTGCCCTAGAAGACAGAGTGAGTGGTTAGGCTTGCCTACCTGCCTCTCTTAGATTGCTTAACCACACTCTTGGAATTATCTAATTTCTCTGGCAAATTCATGTGGTCTTGGAAACCGAGGGTTAGAACTGAAGCTCACAATGAGTGTGGTGGCCCCGCTCAGATCTGTAGGGCCTTTGATGCAGTTTCCATGATTTCAGCTTTGATGTAGTTTCCATGATTTCACTAGAGACTTGAGGACTGAGTAAGCACAGAAGATCTGTTGGAGACCAAAGGGATTTCCTAAATCATGGACTTATTGGGAGTTAGACAGGCTTAGGTTTGAGTCCTGACTCAATGGTTTACTCGTTGTGTGACTTTAGCAAATTGCCTAACTGCTCTAAACCTCAATTTTTTCATCTGTAAAATAAAGATTAATAATACCTCATGGAGTTGCATTAAATAGTATGGTCCACAAAACAAATGAACAAGCAAAGAAACAAAGAGACAAACAAAAAAAACCCCAAAACTCTTAAATACGGAGAATAAACTGGTGGTTGCCAGAGGCGAGATGGGTGGGGGGATGGGTGAAATAGATAAAGGGGATTAAGACGTACAAACTTCCAGTTATAAAATAAATAATTCACAGAGATGAAAAGTACAGCATAGGGAATATAGTCAATATTATAATAACATTGCTTGGTGACAGATGGTGACTACACTTATCTTGGTGAGCCATGAGTAATGACAGAATTGTCGAATCATTATGTTGTACACCCGAAACTAACATAACTCTGTATGTTAATTATACTCCAATAAAAAATATATGTAATGTTCATGTAAGGTGCCTAGCATTATGCTTGGTACATAATAAATAAAGTATAGCTATTTTTGTCATTATTTTATGGTGGGGGTAAAATGGTTTGTCTTATGTGTCAACATGGCTAGGCTATGGTACCCAATTTAATCAAATGCTAATGTAGGTGTTGCTGTGAGGGTATTTTGTAGATGTGGTTAACATCTACAGTCAGTTGGCTTTAAGTAAAGGAGATACCATTGATAATGTGAGTAGGCCTCGAGCAAAAACTGCGGGGCACCTGGGTGGCTCAGTCGGTTAAGCGTCTGCCTTCAGCTCAGGTCATGATCCCAGGGTCCTGGGCTCGAGTCCTGCATCAGGGTCCCTGCTCAACGAGGAGCCTGCTTCTCCCCCTGCCTGCCACTCCCCCTGCTTGTGCTCTCTCTCTCTTTGTCAAATAATAAATAAAATCTTAAAAAAAAAAAAAAAGAAAATTAAAAAAAGCAAAAACTGAGGCTTCTTAGAGAAGAAATTCTGCCTCACATAAACGGCTTAAAATTCTGCTTGAGTTTGTCATCTGCCAGCCTGCCCTACAAATTTTGGACTCAAGACTGCAACATCAACCCTCCTGCCTGAATTTCCAGCCTGCCAGTCTGCCCTAAAGATTTCAGACAAGCCAATCCCCAAAATCACATAAGCCAACTTCTTAAAATAAAGGAAGCGTGTGTGTGTGTGTGTGTGTGTGTGTGTGTGTGTGTGTGTGTGCGTGTGTGTAGTATAGTTTGGCCATAGATCAACACAAGAGTTTTAGAAAATCCACTGAGACAGTGGAAGAAGGAGAGAGGGCAAGAGTAATTCTAAGAAAAATAGGATCCTCTATACAGCGTACGAGACCCAATTGAAATTTCCACAGGAAGTGGGAGTCCCTCAACTACTGTGTAACCCAAAGTGTCCACACAAAGCTGGGCCTGGTCCCTCTGGAGAACTTTCAAACTTTCACTTCACTATTTCTGAGGGTCCTCTCCCACTGTGAGTTGCTTGCTCTGCCACACCCCTTCCACTGTGGCCCGCTGGGATTCACTGGGAGGAGCTATCAGACTTGCCTGTTTTCATGGCTCAGGGACTTTACAGTTAGACTGAAGACTGAATGATGCTGTTCAAGAATCAGGTGCCTCAATGGCTCAGTTGGTTAAGTGCCTTAAGTGTAGATTCTTGATCTCAAGTCTCAATTTCAAGATAGTAAGTTCAAACCCTGCATTAGACTCCAGGCTGGGTATGGAGCCTACTTAAGAAAAACAAAACAAAAAAAGAATCACTGCTGGTAGTCTGGCCTTCCCAGACTCCTATTCCTCAGTGGCTCTGGGCACAAGGTAAATGGCAACAAAATGCATGGTAACAAAATTCTCCTCCAATGCCTAAGGATTCCAAGGAGGGACTCTTTCCTGGTTTATGTCATGTGCTAGCTGTCATGTTTCCAAAATGAATATAGATACAACACAGTGATCAGGATCAGAGTTGGAATTTTCTGTTTTAGGGTCCCAAAGGGTGCCCAGCTGTTAAGTAAAACTCAGATTAACTACTTGCTGCACCTGGGCAATGAAGCAATTACTTCAGATTTTGTTCAGACACTACTCATATTAATGATTCAGGTTTTAAAAATTCAACTTGTCAAATGACTTATAAACCACTTGTTTCGCACGTTGCTGAAGATTACTTAAAAATCAAGACATTACTGTGCTTTGAAGACCATTTGAACGAACGGAAACCTAAGAGGCATACAACCAGCCTGCATTGTCTTGCTGAGAAATTTTTTTTTGCGTTATAAATATTAAGTGTGCAGGTGATTAAATGTGACCAATTTTATCTCACTTAAGTTTCTTGTACCATGGGTCACATTTTAACCTTCCAACAGCATTTTCTCCCTCTATCTGTTCTACCATTAAGTTTTACATTTCTGAAATTCCAGTTTTATCAGATCATGATTAATAATGAGCTTCTTCTGAGGTGCCTGGTTGGCTCAGTCAGAAGAGCATGCAACTGTTGATCTCAGGGTTATGAGTTCAAAACCCACATTGGGTATAGAGATTATTAAAAAAAAAATAACTAAACTTAAAAATAATGAGCTTCCTCTTATCTAAATACAAGTACATAGGGGCACTTTGATGATGCAGTTGGCTAAGCGTCCAACTCTTGTTTTCAGCTCAGGCCCTGATCTCAGGGTTGAGAGATAGAGGAGCACATGGGGCTCCCTGCTCAGCACACAGTCTACTTAAGTTTCTCTCTCCCTCTGCCTCTGCCCCCGCTCTCTCACTCACTCTCTAAAATAAATAAATAAGTAAATCTTTTAAAAAATTCAAGTACATAATCAGTAGTATCTATTTATATTTTCTAATTAATTCTCAATGAAACTTTCTTCCCATGTAGAAATTGTTTCCAAAAATGGAGCAAGAAGATCATCATAATGCCAGTGGATAGGAGTTAAGGAAGCCACTTTATACCATTTACGCAGAGTTTTATTTAGGATCACTTACTGATGGGAGTGGGGGGCATGGAGATCAGGCAGACAGCGATGCAGGTGTTATGCAGCTACTCTCCTCAAATCTGGAGCTTAATTCACAGATTTTATAGAGGAAGTGATGTGCAGAGGTCATTGTGGTGAGGGTTTAACATTTAACAGGCTCCGTGAACCATCTGAGAGCCAGAGGGGAAGAAAGGGAAAAGACTACATTATCTCTACTAGTTATCTAAGCAAATTTATGGAAGCAGAACAAGCCTTCCTTCATTCCAATCAGGGCATACATCCACCTGCAAGGGGCCTGGAGCACGTAGCCCGGAGGGAGATCATTGCATGGACATGAACAAGATGGAGGGCCAAAGATGGAGTAGCATTATCAGCCCTCCTAGGCTAGAAATCTGTTTCATTTTATTTTCTATGAAAGAAATAATTTGAGGAAGAATGCAGCTATAAAATTGTTGAAAATTATTGTTCATTTGACCAAAATCTGAGTTTTGATCTCATTTATGTCACTGCCTACTCTATATCTACATTCAGGTGATTCAGTGTGCTTGGGGTAAAGCACATAACCTTGCCAAATGCCCACGTTTTGTATTCACGACTGTGAACTTCAAGTAGGCCATCAATGATGTCTGGCAATCATACTGTATTTCTCTAGTGAATTCATTTTTTCACTCTCCGACAACTCTTTCATACCTTTTCTTGGCTCCTTAATCTGCCAGTATTTTTTCCACCCTCACTCTCAGATGATGACATTTCTTCTTATTTCACCAGGAAATAAGCACAACCAGAAAAGAATATCCACAAATTCCCATGAGCCACCCATCTACATGCCTTCTATCTTGTAACAGTGGGTGACTTGCCCATGATTCCATTTGAAGCTAACTCTTCCACTCTGGTACGAGGCTCCGTCCCTTCTCACTTATGCCATGATGTCGCTCCAGGAATTCTCCCTCTTCTCTGCTGCAGCCTCAGTTTGCCCTCTCCGAGAAATCTTTCCCATCAGCATCCAACCATGATGGTATTTGTCTTGCTTTAGTAACAAACGAAAACCACAACTACTCCTCCATTTTTCACCTTTTCTTTATAGCAAAACCCTTCCAAAGATTTTCTGTTTCTCTGATTCTACTTTCTTTCTTCTTCTTCTTTTTTCTTGGACCCACTTCAGTCAGGGTTTTTGCCTACACTGTTCCTGGAAATAGCTTATGATCACCAATGAGTTCTATGTTGCTAAATCCTATGGTCATTTCTCTTGACCCATCAATAGCGATTGACTCAGTATTTTTGAAACACTTTTTTTCTCTTGGTTTCCCAGACTCTGTGCTCTCCTGGTTTCCCTTCCGATTCACTGGGTGCTCTTTCTCAGTCTCTCTCATTAGTTCCTCTTCTGCCCAAACTTTAATTTTCCTCTAGCAAAGAATCAGTCTTTGATCTTCTCTTTTCATCTATACTCACTCCCTTAATTCAATTTCATGGCTTTAAAAGTATCTGATCTCATTTTCAAAAATAAACAAAGAAACGGTAAGTATTCATACACTCAGAAATGAGACAGAAAGGAAATAGGCCAAAAAACCAATGGTGAATATCATTTGGTCATGAGATTACAAGTGATTTCAATCTCTGCTTTTCTGTAACCACATTTTACACAATTAATGTGTAATGTTTCTGTAATCAGGTAAAAAAAAAAGATTCATGTCTGGAGGAATGCCAACTTACCCAATAAACTCTATTATTATTTTGTAATTGTATTTTTAAATTATTATTATTATTAATTAAAGATTTTATTTTTAAGTAATCTCTGTAGAGATGTGGGGCTCAAAGTCACAACCCCAAGATCGTGCTCTACAGACTGAGCCAGCCAGGTGCCCCCCCCCCCCGCCCAATAAACAGTTTTCTCCCACCCAAAGCATCAGAATATTTTGAAAATAATGAAGAGGCATGCAGATTTGAAGCAATCCCTTGGAGGTGGGAGAGAAGAAGCCTTGGACAACAAAAATTATGCCAACTGACTTTCATTGACCGGGAGGGGACCTAATTATATTACCTAGGTGCTGAGTGACTGAGAGGGACATTCTCCTGGGGAAGGACAATGGGAAGGTCCAAAGGCTCAAGGATCCCATCCTATCAAGGATCTTAGGCTCTGGGATTTTCTTTGAAGTAGAATGAAAATTCACTGAATACTTTTGTTCCCTAAAATTGGAATTTCAATAGTATTACTTCTTGTTTACAAAATCAGAGTTCTTCTTTAAGAAGTTTTTATTACTTAATATTTGCTAAAAAAGAAAAAAAAGAACATGTGTGTGTAATGAAATTCAATGATTAAAACAGACAGACTTGAACCTGGAAATACACTTGGTTACTAAACATTACCAATACCTTTGCACATATTTGCACCACTCCTTCCCTGTCCTTGTCATCTGCCTCTCTCCCCAGAGAAAAAGAACACTAGACTAAGTTTATCATTTTCATATCTATTTTAATAGTTTTTTTGGGTATGTATTTTTTCTTAAACAAAGTATTATTTAGTTCTTGTGGAACTTCCTAAAAACAACATTATACCTTATCATGCTTTCTGTAAGTTGCCTCTGTAACTCAATATTATGTTTCTAAGGTTCATCCACGTTGTTGGATGGTGCTGTAATTTTCATTGTTATATAATACCCTATTGTGTTAATATACCATATACATTCTCCTATCAGTGGATATTTAGTTTGTTTTCAGTTTTTTCTATTACTAACAATACTACTGTGAACTTCCTCAAGCCTGTCTCCCAATACACATGTGTACAAGTTTTTCTAGGTCAGTAGATTTTGTGGTTTTTTTCACTACAACCCAAGTAATGAGTATATTTTACTCAGTAATTCAGTATACCTGTATGGCACAGATGGCTAGCTGTTCCTATGCTAGAAGTCACTGAGAAGTTTATCTTCAAATACTGAGATCTATGGGGATTAAAATTGATTTCTCTTTTTATCTTTAAGATAGAAAGATAAATAAAATTTTTGTTGTTGACTTATAATTTAACAGCATTTTCTTCAGAGAAAATATCCCATATAATACCAATTGTTTGAAATTTGTTGAGACACACTTTACTGACTGAAAAGCAGTCAGGTTTTAGAAATGTTCCATGCCAATTTTTATAAATGGTTCATGTGTGCTTGAGATGAATGAGTATTCTCAAATTATTGGATATATGTTTCTATCTTTATGTAATAAATTAAAGTTCTTAATTACTTTATTTAAATAGATATATATATATATTTAAAGATTTATTTATTTGAGAGAGAGAAAGTGTGTGCACGGGGCGGGGGGAGGAGCAGAGGGGAAAGAGAAGGAGAGAATCTCTAGCAGACTCCCCTCTGAGCATGGAGCACATTGTGGGGCTCGATCTGTGGACCCTGAAATCATTACCTGAGCCGAAATCAAGAGCCACGCACCCAAATGACTGAGCCACCCATGTGCCCCTGTTTAAATGTATTTTATTTTTTTGAGAGAGAGAGAGAGAGAGCAGTGGGAGGGGCAGAGGGAGAGAGAGAATCTCCAGCAGACTCCATGCTGAGCACGGAGCCTGATGTGGGGTTTGATCTCACAACCCTGAGATCATGACCTGAGCTGAAACCAAGAGTTGGATGCTTAACGAGCCACCGAGGCACGCCTAAATATATCTTTACAAATATTTATAGGTGAAATAAATTTGCTTTAAAATATAATTTTATTGAGGTAATCGGATATGCAATCATAAGAAATAATGCAGAGAAATCCCTTCTATGTTTTGCCCAGTTTCTCGCAATAATAACATTTTGCAATACTACAGTATATCACAGCCAGTTTACTAACATTGATAATTTGCCTTTTTTCTATCACTTTACTTTAAACCTTTCCATGTTCTTATGTTTGTAAATAGTTTATCTCAGATTTTATTTCTATTTTTTAATCCAATCTATAACAGTCTAGTTCAACCCATTTACATTTACTAAATTAGTAACATTTCTGCTTGTTTCCAATTTCTATTTTTTCCTTTTTCATATGCTATTTTTCTTGTCGCCTTTCGTTTTTTACATGATGGTTTTAAAAAATCGTTGTTGTTGTTTTTTTTTTTTTTAAGATTTTATTTATTCGACAGAGATAGAGACAGCCAGCGAGAGAGGGAACACAAGCAGGGGGAGTGGGAGAGGAAGAAGCAGGCTCGTAGCGGAAGAGCCTGATGTGGGGCCCGATCCCATAAGGCTGGGATCACGCCCTGAGCTGAAGGCAGACGCTCAACCGCTGTGCCACCCAGGCGCCCCTAAAAAATCGTTGTTAACTTGTATATTATCATATTCCATTTTCTTTCCTCTACTAGCTTGGAAATAGCATAGTCTATTTCTGTTCTTTCAGTGATCACCCTTAAGGCATTCTTAACAGTATCCAAAGTTAATATCTTCCCTTCAAAACAATATAACGAACTTTGAACACTTTAATTCTGGTCATCCCAACCTAAATGCTATTATTCCAGTTTTTTAGTTTTATCATTTTCTTAATCCTCCAAATTGGCATTAAACTGCTGTTTCTTTAGATCTAACTACATGTTTACCCATATCTTTGCTTATTAATTCCTCTCCCACCACCCAGCAAAGGATTATTTTCTTCTCTCTTCTCCTGTTCCCGATCTGAGACCAGCAACATTAGCGTTACCTGGGCAATTATGAGAAATGCAGACTCTTAGGCTCCCTGTTTAGATTTACTCAATCTACACTATCTGCATTTTATGAAAATCCCTGGGTGATTTGTATACACATTAAAGTTTGAGAAGCTCTGCCCCAAAGTATTCCTTTTAGAAATTCATGGAATTCTTGTTCACTGCAATCTGCCTCAAATATCACTTACTTTGTGAAAACTTCTTTGACCACCCTGGTATTAGTCAGGACTCTTAATTGCATATGACAGAAACCCAACTACAACTAGCTCCCCACCACTCTCCTTGCTCCTCCCTCAGTCTTCCCTGTCACAGTAAATGGCAACTCTAATCTTCCAGTTGCCCAGCCCCCTAATCTCAGAGTCATCTTTGATTCCTCTCTCTTTATCCCATAGCCAAACTGAAGGGGAATTATGTTGGCTGAAAATATATCCACATTTGCTCACTTCTCACCCTCTTGCATTTCCCACTCCAGTCCACACAGTCATCATATCTCAATAGCTTCTGACTGGTCACCCCATTTCTGCCTTTCCCTAGATTCAGTTCACTGCATGGGAGCCAGACAATGCTTTTAAACAGAAAACATGAGTCAGATCATGTCACTCTGCTTATTTGTCCCGTTTAGAGTAAAACATGACAAGTAAAGCTCCCCATGTCGTCTGGTTCTGCTTTCTCCCTGATTTTGTATCCTAGAATTTTCTCTCTTGCTTGTGCCATTCTAACCACACCACTAGCCTCCTTGCTGTTCCTTGGATACACCAGGTACAGTCCTGCCTCGAAGCTTTTGTACTTGCTTTTCTCTCTGCCTGGAATGCTCTTGGCCAGATGGCTTGCTCTCTCACCACCTTCTTTGTAAGTTCTTCCCTGACTATCCTCATTAAAACATAACCCTTCTCCACATTCCCTTTCCCCTTTCCTGTTTCAGTTTTCTCCATACTCTTATACCATCTCATATACATTTGTTGTTGTTATTATTATTTCAACCAAGTCTAATCAAGATTCTTTCTCCTCATTCCCCATTCTTCCTTCCAAGATGATCTAAATTCCTAAGAAGTCTTTTCTTTTTTCATTGTAGAAAAATACACAAATCGTGAAGTTGACCATTTTAGCCATTTTTCGGTATGTAATTCAGTGGCATTAAGTACCTTCACAATATGGTATAATGATCATGATTATCTAATTCCAAAACCCTTTCCTCACCCCCACCAGAAATTTTGTGTCCACTTAGCAATAACTCCTTATTTACCACCTTCCCCGGGCTCTAGTAACTTCAATTCTACCTTCCATCTCTGTGAATGTGACTATTCTAGACACCTCATACAAGTGGAATCATGCAAGGCCGTTCTTTACGCCTGGCTTACTTCACTTAGCAGAGCATTTTCAAGGTTCATCTGTGCTCTGGCATGTATCAAAACTTCATTCCCTTTTATGGCTGAGTAACACTCAGTTGTATGGATATACAATATTTGGTGTGGCCTGTTGTGTTATTTTACCTTTTGGCTATTATAAAAAGTCCTGCTGTGAACATTGGTGTATCTGTTTGAGTTCCTGTTTTGAATTCCTTTAAGTGTCTTAGAGTAGAATTGCTGGGTCATACGGTAATTTTAGGTATAACTTTTTGAGGAAGTGCCAACTGCTTTACCCAGTGGCTGCATCAGTGTTTACATTCCTTCAGCAATGCACAAGGGTTCCAGTTTTTTCCCCATCCTTGCCAACATTTGTGATTTTTTGCTTTTTTCATAATGGCGATCATAGTGGGTATAAAGCGATATTTCATTATGGTTTTGATTTGCCTGTTCCTAATGACTGATAATACTGTGCATCCTTTCACGTACTTTGTATACCTTCTTTAGAGAATATCTATTTAAGCCCTTTGCCCATTTTTTTTTTAAAGATTTTATTTATTTATTCGACAGAGAGACAGCCAGCGAGAGGGGGAACACAAGCAGGGGGAGTGGGAGAAGAAGAAGCAGGCTCATCGTGGAAGAGCCTGATGTGGGGCTCGATCCCACAACACCGGGATCACGCCCTGAGCCGAAGTCAGACGCTTAACCACTGTGCCACCCAGGCTCCCCTGCCCATTTTTTAATTGGCTTTTTGTTGTTGTTGATTTGTAGCAGTTCTTTTTATAAAGAACTAGGTATTACTCCTTTATCAGAAATATGATTTGAAAATATTTTTCCCATTCCATGTGTTGTTTTTCAACTCTTTGGATAGTGTCTTTTGATGTACAAACATTTAAAATTTTGATTAAGTCCAATTTATGTATATCTTCTTTTGTTGTTTATGTTTTTGGTGTCATATTTAAAAATCATTGCCAAATTCAATGTTATAAAGATTTTTCCCTATTTTTTAAGTAAGAATTTTATAGCATTAGCTCCTGAGTTTAAATCTTTAATTTATTTTGAATTAATTTTTCAATGTGGCACGAGGTGAGGATTCAACTTTATTTTTTTGCATGTGGATATTCACTTTTCCTACTATATTTTTTTACTTATAGTACATATCTGCTTATTGTCTGTTTATTTCCACTATAATTTAAGCTCCATCAGGCAGGGTTTATGTCTGTTTTTGTCACTGATAGGTTAACTATCTATTGCTATTCTATTTATTGCTATTCATGGCAAAAAAAAAATCACCTCAAAATTTAGAGCTATAAAACAACAATAAACATTTATTATTATTTTTTAAGATTTTATTTTTAAGTAATCTCTACACCCAATGTGGGACCTGAACTCACAACCCTGAGATCAAGAGTCTCATACTCCACCAACTGAGCCAGCCAGGTGCCCCTCTCTTACAGTTTCTATGAGTCAGCAATTTGGGAACAGCTTTCTGACTGGTCCTGACTTAGGGTTTCACATGAGATTCAGACAAATGTCGTTTGAAGAAGTTCCCTGTGGGGCTGAAGGATCTGCTTCCACAGTGGCTCGTTGAGGGGCTGTCAGCTTTGTCCTGGGTGCTGATGGGATTTTTTCTTCATAGAGTTCGACACATATGGTGGCTGGTTTCCCCCTTGTTTCTAAGAGAACAAGGCAAAAACTCCAGTGTCCTCATGACCTAGCCTCAGAGGTTGTACTCTTTCTCTTTTGCCGTATTTTATTGGTTACACAGACCAGCCCTCGTTCAGAGTGGGAGGATCTGTGAAGAACAGGCAGCAAAGATCACTGGGCCAAAGGAGAGGATGGCTATCACATGTATCTAGAACAGTGCCTGTTAAAATAACCAGCTCTAATAAGTATTATATATTATATATGAGGCTCGGGTAAAGCAGGATTGACTGGAATTTGGGATTCTAATATCTTCAGGATGCTCTCCATCTCATTTTTGCTTCTCTGAGTATAGCCAGCGTCTCTGGGTTTGTACCTTTAGAGCTTCATAATGAGAAGGCAAAGGACCTTTACTTATCCAGGTCTGGTTTGAAAAATCCCAGGGCACAACTCTCTCAGGCCTACCCCCTTGCCCCAGTCAGTGTGGTCATGGAGTAACATGATTGGTTTAGCTGGTGTCAGGCACCTACACCTGTTAATAGAAGATGGAAGGGGGTGTGAGCAGATAAAAATAGTACGACTCCTTCAGCTGGGTTAGGTACTTCCCTTTTTGTATGTTTCCACAATAACATATCTCCATATGATAGAATATATTTTTATTGTCCATTTATTTGTTCATATGTTTGTTTTCTACATCAGACTATATGTTCTTACACCAGAGCCTGAACACCAGTACTACATTTTTATAACTCCAGACAACATGGGCTTTGTAGTGAAGAGAGACTTATGCTTGCATTTTTGCTTTTTCCTTCTACTCTTATTGTGACTTTGGACCAGCCTTAGTTTCCTCATCTTGTGAATGGGCCTAATGATGGCTGCCTCACGTGGAAGCTCATAATGTTATTGCTGACATGTTGTAGGAAGTGAGAGTGTTAGTTATAGTTCTTCTTCTTAGGAAAGTGCATGACACAATTGTATATACTTTTTTTTTTTTTAAAGATTTTATTTATTTATGTGACAGAGAGACAGCCAGCGAGAGAGGGAACACAGCAGGGGGAGTGGGAGAGGAAGAAGCAGGCTCCCAGCGGAGGAGCCCGATGTGGGACTCGATTCCGGAACACCGGGATCACACCCTGAGCCGGAAGGCGGCTGCTTAACGACTGCGCTACCCAGGCGCCCCCCACAATTGTATATACTTAATATGCTTGTGAGTGAATGAATGAATGAATGAATGAAGCATTCTTAGTGACTTGCTTGGGGTTCACTTGTAAATGAGGACCGTAATAGGGTAATGGTGAAGATTAAGTGAGATTAATGAAAAGTGCTTCTCTAGCCCAACTTATGGTAAGACTTCTAAAAATAAGCTAAGACTTCTAAAAAATAAGCTATCATTATTAGAGAGCAATCTTTTAAAATTAACATATTGGATCACTTTCAAGAGAATGGGAGAATAATGGAGAATAAAATTTCTCTATTTAGATATCTCTCACAGAGCATATCACTTGCTTCTATATTTTACAATAAGGTCTCAGTAGCCCTGAGTAATACAAATGCAATATCCATTAATAGGACACAGTAGCCTGCAGTATTCCAAGAGCTAGAGTTAAAAAATAACCCAAAAGGCAAATCATACCAGATTAATAACTTTGTCTAGTGTCAAATTCCAAGAGCTGAAACCACCTAATATTTAGAAGCTTCTAGCCCATGCCTCAGAATCAGCACCCCAAAGACAACAGTTCATAGATAGTTGTCATTCTGAGACAAGTCAAGTCATTTAAGGAGGGAAGGAGAAAAGAAGGAAGGAAAGGAAGGAAGGAAGGAAGGAAGCAGGGGAAGGAGAAAGGAAGGAAATGTGGAAGAAAAACAAAATCAATTAGTTTCTCAAAAGACCAAAAAGCACTGGTTACTGCATTTCTAGTCCTCCACATTCCCAGCTTCCCCTAAAGGTCCTACCTAACAAATGTATAAGGTGGAACTGAAAGGGTGTTAAATGGGTGGATCCCAGTGGCAATGTCATTGTAAACACTCCCTATGAGTCAGCTATAAATTCAATTCAAATCCCCAGTCTCCCTGTCTTCTCTGCTTATCATGGTTACCACCAAAATGACTGCTGCCTTTAGAAACGCTAATGGGAAACAATTAAATGTCTACAATGTTTGATTTTATTTCAAAACTTATAAAAATGTAAGCACTGCAACAGGAAATACTTTGTTACTGAGTTAGGGTTTATAAACTTTGCTTAGTCTTCGAAACACAGGAACAGCTTGTTAACATTTCTTCAGTTTTATTTTAAGAATGTTATTGTATTATAGCCATTTGAGGGATTAACAAGAATTAATGAAGCATTAGGTTTAATTTCACACCTGTAAGAAAGGTATTTTAGTAACTGACTTTTTGTAATTCAATACTGCTTCTTTACCTTGCTGTAGTTGGCTACTGGTTATCTTTTCTGAATGCACATTCTCAGAGGAGATCTGATGAGTCCATAAGGGTTTCACGTTTCTCATGTGGAGAGAAAGAACAGCTGAGAAAAATGACTGGGTTACCATAGTTTTCATTCACAAATTCCATTTGGTGGCAATGTTGAAGGTTGTGTGGACTTTCAGTGATGACTTCAGCAGTGGTTGCTTCCCTGTTGTTTAGGAGTGCAGTTCGTAATAACAGCTAAATTAGGTTTATTGTAAAGCAATACCTTCCTAATGTAGTTTCCTCATCCTTCCTTGTGGAGATGAGGGCAGAGTGTTAATTAACGTTAGCTAAAGTTTGTGCTTTACTGTTAGACCATTTTCACACGGAATAACACATCTTAACAGTACATCAGTCTTTGGTAACTCTTATTCTTATTTGCCAGATGAAGAAACTGAAGCCTACAGAAGTTAAAGGCCAATTAGCAGGTGGTAGAGTCAGGATTTTTCTAATTCAGAGTCTTTTAAAAAATCTTTAATCTTTTTATTTTATTTTATTTTTATTTTTTTTAAAGATTTTATTTATTTATTCAACAGAGATAGAGACAGCCAGTGAGAGAGGGAACACAAGCAGGGGGAGTGGGAGAGGAAGAAGCAGGCTCATAGCAGAAGAGCCTGATGTGGGGCTCGATCCCAGAACGCCGGGATCACGCCCTGAGCCGAAGGCAGACGCTTAACCGCTGTGCCACCCAGGCGCCCCTAATCTTTTTATTTTTGCACCTTGGTGCTTTGTGGCTTTGGATAGTAGCAATCACCATAGCTACCATTTATTGAATGCTTATGTGCCTTGCATGTATTATTTCATTTAATTGTCACTTCAGTGCTTACGTACGTATAATTATTATTATTTCCAGTTTATAGATGAGAAGATTGGATCTCAAAGAGGTTAAAGCACATTTTTGGCAAGCATACTGAAATTTTAGGTCAAATCTAGTCACTTGCATGAATGTAGAGCTTACTAGTTACCAGATAATTGGATAGTTTAAGTGGAATTACTATTTTAGCTGTACCAAATTTTACCTTGCTTTAAAGCAGTTATCTTAGAAAGTCAAGAAAGGAACAGATTGGGTGGGATGGAAATTGGCACTCTATTGACGTCCCATTTTGATGGCTCAGCATTAAAATTGTTGTTGGATTGATAGTGCGAATGTCTAATATCACATATAAAAATGATGCCCAAATTCTCAAGCCAGAGAGCTATTTCTTTACCATAACTGTGGCAGATCTAGTCTCTACCTGTGCACAAAGAGCCAAGAGATGGCAATAGAATTGTGTGCCTCTTAACAATGTTCTTTTCTAAGACAATGTGTCTTGCAAACAATGGAATGTGGTAGAGGTGAGGTTAAAGCCATTCTTATAACCTCAATACGTTAAGAGGCCAAAACTTCAGTGTTTCAATGAGTTTGGATTCATGTTGTGGAAAGCAATGAGCCAAGTGAAATAGGCTTTCCCTATTTCATCATGAGCCTTCATTTTTCCAAAGCAAAATGTTTGGAACTTTAGCTGGGAGTCTCAATGGAGTGTTGTTTCTCCTTTTTCTAGAAGAGCGCTGCCAGGAGAAATTTCTGAGAGATGGAAATGTTCTATATCTGTGCTGTCCAAGATAGTAGCCAGTAGCCACACATGGCTATTACTGAGTACTTGAAATGTGTGAGTACAAATGGGAAACTGAAATTTTAATTTAAGTTTAAATGTAAACAATCACATGTGGCTAGTGGCTGCGTATTGGACAGCGCAATCCTAGAATGTAACTGAGATGCCCTTGTTCTCTAAGGGAGCCCCAAATGCCAGCTGCTCAGGGTGGGGGTGGGATGTTGTTCCCAAATGGGTTTGCCTCCACTGGTGAGTTCCTCTTCCGTATACTGGGTAGATTTTGCCTTTCAGGAGAATGCCTCCTTTGCTTTTCCTTTCGGTGAGCAATGACTCACATGGCTGACTTATAAAACACCTTTGGCAGTTGAGAGCATGGTGTTCTGAGATTTAACCCTTGCCAGGTTTAGAGAGAGTAGAGCTCAGGCCCTTTCCTGTCCAGTTGACACAAATCAATGCCAAGGGTGTACAGCATTAGAACATAGAAAACTTTTGAATTGCTAACTGAATCTCCCTCAAATTTAACTGTCTCCAAGGAGGGTGCCACTGCCCACTGCACCCATGCTTCCTCTATTTTGAAGTTCCAGAGTGTGAACAGCAGAGAGGTGGAGAGCTGGAGCAGAGGTGGTGTTGGTGTGGAATTCACACAGTAGAATTTCGCTTACGCAAGTGCCCAAGCACTTGTGAGAGATCAGAATTAGCTATTTCTCTGGTTGGATTGAGCTATTTCAGTGAAAATTTAAAGTGTAAGCTCTTTCATCAAATATATTGAGTGAGTGAAGGAGAGAGGTAAACCAGGGAGATGGCTAGAGGGTCAGAGCTAATGGTATAAGCTTATCTCCTCAGGCCATTTAAAATAAAACATCTCAGGCATTTAAAACAGCAGTGATTATTTAGATTTTTTGGAATATGTGTGTGTACATTATATTTATATATGAAGTAGATACCTTGTACACTTATATATACATATAAGTATGTACATCATATACATATAGTGCCAATTAAAAAATATAATTTGTACCAATAAAATCAACACCAAACTTGTTCTTTATCATTCATTTGAAATACACCGAACAGCTACTATGCAAAGTACTGGGGCTACTGAGAAGCCTAAGACAGAATATGATTTCAATCATTGCAAAACTCTTGATCTAGTGGACAATATACATAAACCATTTTCTGGCATTAGACTGACTGGGTTCAAAGTGCTGCCTCACGGGGCGCCTGGGTGGCACAGCGGTTAAGCGTCTGCCTTCGGCTCAGGGCGTGATCCCGGCGTTATGGGATCGAGCCCCACATCAGGCTCTTCCGCTATGAGCCTGCTTCTTCCTCTCCCACTCCCCGTTTGTGTTCCCTCTCTCACTCACTGGCTGTCTCTATCTCTGTCGAATAAATAAATAAAATCTTTAAAAAAAAAAACAAAACAAAGTGCTACCTCACCATTTTCCAGTTGCATAAATAGGGGAAAGTTACTTGGTATTTACTAAGTCTCAGTTTTCTCATATGCAAGGTATTCTAATAACACCTGCTTCATGAACATACTATAAAGATTAAAAAAATAATGTATATACAGTCCTTGCCAATACTCATACATGAAGAGTACTCAACCATGTGTTAGCTTATTTTTTAAATAGTAAGTTTGATTTATTTTTATAAATAAGGGTAAAATTCACATTAATTGAAATGTTAACTGTCCATTTTTTGACAAAATGAACACACCTCTGTAACTCACATCCCTATCAAGATTTTTTTTTTAGAAAGACTTTATTTATTAATTTGACAGAGAGAGACAGCCAGCGAGAGAGGGAACACAAGCAGGGGGAGTGGGAGAGGAAGAAGCAGGCTCCCAGGGGAGGAGCCCGATGTGGGGCTCGATGTGGGGCTAGATCCCAGAACGCTGGGATCACGCCCTGAGCCGAAGGCAGACACTTAATGACTGCGCCACCCAGGCGCCCCACATGCCTATCAAGATTTAAACAATTTTTATCACCCAGAAATTTGTCTCTTGTACCTTTCAAGTAAATACCCTGCCAGAGGCAACCAGTTATGTTTGTTTGTTTGTTTTTTCACTACAGATTGAGTTTTGCCTTTTCTGGAACTTTCAATAAATAAAATCATACAGTAAGCACTCTATTGTGTCATTTATATATTTTTTAAATAGGTAATATGTTCACATGGTTGGAAATTGAAAAGGTACAAAAGGGCAGTCAAAAGTGTCTCACAGGCACCCAGTTTTCCTCTCCTGAAGCAACCAATGTTATTAGTTCCATGTGGGCCTGTCCCATAGTATTAGGGGTTTATACCAGGAGCTTTGAGAACTCCGTTTTAAAGGTTACCCAAAGAATATTGTGACAGCCCAGCTAAAACAACATAAAATCAGTTTTAAAAATAACCAGAGTTCTTTTTAGATTCTGATTCCAAATGTCAAATTGTGACATTTTACCTTTCTATGACTTAGGTAATCTTTAAGCCACATCTAGTTCAAGTTCTAACATTCTATGATTTTCGTTTACCTATTAAACAAATATATATTGAACAAATATGGAAATACAACCATGATCCAAAGAAAACCAAGCTCCTGGGCTTATGGAGGTAATAGTCCAGTGCAGCGGGAGGGGGGGAGAATAAAAATTCAACAAAATAATCATACAATTACAGTTTCAGCACTGTAGGAAGGGACCAACGTGAGGAGGTCCGAAGGTGCTTCTCAGAGGTAGAGACAAGAGCTGAATGAGGTCAGAAGGATGAAGGTTGGAAAAGCTTTCTAGGCACTGAGCGAAGCATATGCACAAGCTCTGTGGAGGGAGGAAGATTTGAGGGATTGGAAAGGCCAATGTGGCTAGAACAGAGACAGCAGGATGAAAGAGACAGCAGTAGTCTGAGCAGTGAGAAGAGATGAAGAGATGGGCAAGGCACCTGACCATGCAGGGCTTGGTTAGTTAAGGGATTTTGTCTAAGAGAATGGGAAGCTATTAAAGTGGTTTACCTGGGAAGTGACAGGGTCACACAGCCTTCTGTGTGGAGAAGAGATGGGAGAGGAGCTAGGGCGCAGGTGGGTAAGACATTTAGAAGAGTAGATTAGGCACTCCTTCACCCTCACCCAGGAAGTTTGGACTAGGGTGGTGATGGAGGAGACACAAAAGAACAGATTCAAGGAAAATTTCAGAGGTAAAATCAACAGGATTTGCTGATACAGTATAGGAGGGAAAGGTAGATTTTCAAGATGTCTCAACTTTCTTATACAAAATGGATTCAGTTTCAATAAAATTGTTGATTGAAATTAAATAATGGCATGACCTAAAAGTCATGAAAAATTCTGCCTCATAAAATTTCAGAGTTTCAAAGTTTTTAGCTGGGTGGACAGCATGTCTCTACTTCCTATATTTTAGTATTTCCTAAGCCTGTTTTTAAAAAATGGAGAGTTTTCCTTTTTCTGAGATGCTTACTACAGTGGAATCCCTTCCGGAGATTGTAAATGTATATCAGAAAATAACCAGGGGCTATCTAATTTCTAGGCAAACAATTCTGGAGTTTTTTTGTGCTGGTAATTACTGTCATTTTGTAACTTATAAATGTATAATGAAAGTAATTTATATTGCCTTTATTATTTTTCTTGCCCGTTTTTCTTGGAGTTGGACCGGAAATAGTAGATAGTTTCTGTCCCGCACTAAGTACTTCTAAGAATTTCTTCGTTGATATTGGATGGTTGCCCGGCTGCACTTCATACATCTGTGCCCATTCTCTGCCCCATGCCGGACTCTGCATAAAGCCAGTGCGTCGAGACGACTGAAGGCAGAGGGATTTGCAGTCACAAGCGCTATTCGCACATTGATTATTGTTTTTGAGAGTGACCTAGGTCACCTCTCGGGGAGCGCGGAAGGCCTTTCGGAAGCCTGCGCGTCGGCGTCTCGTGCCCGAGGCCTGGGAGGCGCGTGGGCGATGCGGTAGTGGGAGGCCCGCAGCTGCAAGCTGGGGGTCTTCTCGGGCCCCCGAGGGGGTGTGTCCTGAGCAGCCCTCACATGCAAGGGGCGGTCCAAGAGACTGGGGAAGTCTGCAATTTGTGAGGCCGAGGGTGGGCGCTTTGAAAGAGAGGCGGAGGAGGGAGCGGGATTTCCCCGCCCCCGTTCCCTACGGCCCAATCCCTTCGGCTTCTCCTTTTCTCGACCGGCCGCCCGGCCCCTAACCTGCTCGAACCCATTATGCGGTAGAGGCGGCCGGTCTCTTTAAGGCCCTGCCGCGCCTGCGCCTTGGGCTTTCCTGACGCGGCCGGCCGGACCCTGGAAGAGCCAGCGGGCGGGCAGGGTGGGGGTCGGCTAGTAGTTAAAGCAGCGGCGGCGCCCGGAGGGGTGGGTGAGGGTCGGTGGCAGCTCTGAACTCTCGAGTGAACGCAGTGCTCCAGAGAGGGAGGGGAAAGCGGCCCGCGGAGCCGGAGCAGGGCCGAGGCGCTGAGACGCGGCGGCTAGGCTGCCGGCTGGATGGGAAGTTAATGTTTACGGCGGAGTCCATCCAACGTTTCCAAGGTGAGGGGCGCCGCGCCAGGCCGGGCGGGCCGGGAGGCCGAACGGGCCGGGAGCCCGGGTTCTGCGGGGCGCAACACGGGGCCGAGGCGCGGCGAGTGGGGGCCGCCACCAAACTTGCGGCACGAGAGGGGCGGGCGTGCCCGGCCCCGCCGGGGCCTAAGTTCCCTGAGGCCGCGGCGGCCCGGGACCCTCCTCCCGGGAGCACTGAGGAGGAAACTCGCTCTTATGTCTTCCAGTGGAGTCCCAGGGAGGTGGAGGGACCGGAGTGCTTCGGGGGCGCTTCCTCACAAATCCTGTGGGGGATACTGACCTTTCACCCCCGCCCTCGAGGCCAGAAGTCCGTTCTTTCTGGGTGTCCTGATGGAGTGAGACCGTCTGCTCCCTTTACTTGCAAAGTTGGTTGTCTTGATTTGGCCTCCGGGATTCTGCGCAAGGCAGAATCTCCAGGCCGGTGATGGGCTAGCCAGGTGTTCTAGGTGACTCCCAAGGATGCACTTGGAGAGCGTTTGTAACCATCACGGAATCACCTTATGACTAGCGGGGCAAGCCTCAAATTAACCGCAGAATTTCCGGTAGATGGGATTGTGGTGTTGGTGTTTGCTTTAGAATTGCCGTGATTTCTTTGTGTCTGTCTGTTTTTTTGGGCGTCTTAGATCAAGTCAGTTGTCATCTTTTCACTGAAGAGTTAACCAAAACTTTTGTAATAGTTCCTTTGCTTTTCCTATCCATTGCTGTTGGAGGTGACTTTGAAAAAGCAGCATTTTCTTGCAAAGATATCTTTTGGTTTACAGTGTAGAATAATAAACTCCTTTCTTAGCTGAAAGAAATCCAGTGCTTCTTGAAGTTCAAGAAAAACTGTTGGTGGTTTTTATCTTTGTTCTGGACTGATACATGTTCGTAGCTTTTTTTGTTTGTTTTGTTTTTAATTTTATTAGTAAACTTTCTTGAATTTACTTGATGCTCCTTTTCTATCCTAAAATGCTAGCCTTAAGGTCTCTGAGAACTTTGTGTCAAGGAAACAGAAAACTTATTGAAGTATAATATAGGAAAAGTACACAATCCTAAGAGTGCAGGTAAAGAATTTTTACTAAGTATACCATCACAGATCAAGAAACAGAATATTTCTAGGTTGGGATTTATACCTAGGAGTGGAATTGTTGGTTTGTGAGATATGTGAATGATAAAGCTTTAGGATTAGATACTGTTGAACATTTTCCCGAAGTGGTTGTGCTAATTAGCAGGGAATGATAATTCAATCACCCCACATTCTTGCTGATGCTTGTCAGTTGGAAACATTTTTGCTATCCTGGTAGAGGTGCAGTGTGGTTTTATTTTACATTTTCCTGATGGTTGTGGTTTTATGTTTTATTGGCCATTTATATGTCTTCTTTTGTGAGATGTCTTATTTTTTTATTTATAATTTTTTAAATATGAGTTTTTCTGGGAGGTACACACACACACCCCCCTAACTAAAAACTATACATAATTTATCTTATTCCACCCTGTCTTTTCACTCTTTTAATGGTGGGTTGTTTGTTTTTGTTTTTGTTTTGATGGATGGACATTGTTAATTTTAATGAAATATATTTACTTTTTCTTTATGAGTACTACTTTCTGTGCCCTATTTAAGAAATTTTGCCCAGCCTAAGAATATGAAGATGTTTTCCTATGTTACCTTACAGAAGTTTTATTTTGTTTTACTTTTCACATTAAAGGTGTACAATTTACAGTAAATTTCAGATGGATTGTAAGGGGTCAAGATTTACTTTTAACCAGGTGGATATCTTTTTCACCCACCACCATTTTTTGAAAATACCATACTTGTCCCTCTGCACTGTGTGGCACTTTCATAAATCAGTGTGGATCTGTTTCTGGGTACTTTATTCTATTTAATTGGTCTATTTGTTATCCTTGCACCAGTATCACTGTATTAATTAATGTAACTATACTAAGCCTTGATATGTGATAGTATAAGCCCTCCAACTTTGTTTTTTTAACACTGGGCAGTTCTTGGCTCTTAGCATTTCCATATACATTTCAGTTGTCGATTTCAACAAATTTTGGAAATTGGAATTGAATATATATATCAATTTGGAGGTATGTTAACACTGAGTTTTCCAGTTTATGAGTGTGGCATATACCTGTATTTATTTAGGTCTTTTAAAATTTCAGTAATGTTTTGTAGTTTTCTGGACATCGTTTATTTATTCTTAGGTATTTGAAATTTTTTTATGTTATTGTAAATGATTTTAAAATATTTGTGGACAATATATAGAAGTACAGTCAATCTAAGTCTTTATCTTCATTCAGGACCTAATCCAAATTCTACCTTGTATGTTCTAGTTTTCCAAGTTGGTTCATTCGTTCTCTTCTCTTCCTTTTCTTTCTTTCTTTCTTTTCTTTTCTTTTTTTTCTTTTTTTTTCTTTCTTTTCTTTTCTTTTCTTTTCTTTCTCTTTCTTTTGTTGTCTAGGACCAATTAAAGAGTTATAGAGTGTTGAGTATATTGACAATCACTGTGTTAGGCCTTTGAGGATACAAAGATGATTAAGATGCTGCTCTTGCCCTTAAGGGGTTTAGAGTCTAGGAGAAGTAAGTAGAAATTCAAGAAGAGACCTTTGTCCTCCACTGTAAGTGCTATTATGAAAATTGGTTTGGCAGCATGCAAAAAGGACATTTAAATCAAACTGGGCAGGGTTGGGAGTGGAGGAGGTAATACGACTGGCTCCCGCTGTTCTGAGAGCTTGAGCAAAGGATGTGGGCTGTAGGTAGGTAGGGGCTGCTATTCACTATACATGCTTCTGCTTAATCCCTTGGCTTTCAGCCTTAGCCTCATTCCAGTCTTTGGAGTCTGGAGTCTCTCCAAGTCACTGTTTCTAGAGAATAAATTTATGAGATGGTATAAATGAAGGGAAACTAGAGGATCCATACATTACAGACTTGATGCACACTTTAAATTACTAACCTGCTCTTCGGCCCCATACCTCTCCCCCACTGACCACATACTGTCCCAAGTCTTGAGCCTTCCTGGGGTTCTGTGAGTGAGGCAATACCAGCTACTTGACCATATTACCTTATGCAGGCCTGTAGGTTTGGCTTCCTCTCCTCTACTCAATTACGAATTCCTGTCTCTTTCTTGTTTCATGGATGCCATATTATCTTTTATCTGTCTGAGAATGTTAAAGATAGTTTCCTTAAGCTTTCTTTTCCTTGCATAGTTTGTTTCTTCCAAGTTACTTTTTGTTGGTTTGGTGTAGCCTCAGCAATAGAGGCCCTCCTCAGAGTCTTGATAATCTTTGGTTGTGGGCAACTAAAAGCTGATTGGAAGCCCTGAGTTTGTAGGTGGGACTTACTGACTTCAGTTTTACTCTATAACCTGCATAGAACAGTGGTTCTCAAGTTTGGTTGCACATTAGAAACACATGGGGAGTTTTAAAAATACACACACACACACACACACACACACACACACGCTGCTAAACCAAATAGAACAGAATCTCTGAGGGTAGGGCCCAGGTAGCAATATTTTTTAAACATTTAGGTATGATTGCATATGGTAAAATACACACATTTTAAGTGTATAGTTTGATTTTGTCATGTATACACTCCTGTGTCACCACCAAAGGATACAGACTATTGTGAAAACCTTAGAAAATTCCTTTATATCCCTTTGTTCTGTCTTCCCCACTCCCTGCCCAGAGGCAACCACTATTCTGATTTCTATCCCCATAGATTAACATCAGTATTTTCTAAAGTTGTCCAGGCGATTCCCCTGTGTGGCCAAGATTGAAGCCATTGGTTCAGGTGGACTGTTTGAAGTTATTCCAGTGTCTCTGTCTTTCCTTTTGGTCTGGTCGGATTTCTCAGAGAGTCTCTTTCAGTTTTGTGCTTGGAGGATAGAGGTTTGGTTGCCAGTGATCTGGGAACTCAAGAAAGAGGGCTGAATAATGAGCTATACAACATTTAGTATATAAGGTCACATAATTTGCCTCTTTTTGTTGGGATACCTGTGTCTTCTACCATGTATGGTTTATCGTCTTGAGAGAATAAATCTCCAGTCAGCTGCTGCATTGAGGATGGGCCACTCCATAGCTTGGAGGAGGAATGGGGTCTAGGTTTCTAACTGTTCACAACTTTCACCTGCTCCTTTCTTTCTTTAGTCTTCCCTACCCCTCTTTGTTCTGGCAATCCCTGAGCCTTTTGAGGATTGTATGGTATAAATTAGGCTTGTTCTAAGTTGCCAGCACTGCTGGTTTGTGATTTGGCTGTCTTTGGCAAAGTCAGTTACTACTCCTCCATCTTATTATCAGCTTCCAAAATTTTATTGTCATCTCTTCCTCCGTTCTCCTGTCCTTGTGGTTTATGAGCTAAAAACAGAACACAACAACATTTTCTTTAACCTTGCTTTAGTAGAGTTTTGGGGAGGGAGGAAAATTAGTTGTGTGTGTTCAATCTGCCAGCTTAACCTGAAAGTCCGCGTCGTCTGCTTTCCTTTATACAGAAATGTGTTGCCATCTGCTGTTCACTGTTGTCTCCTTGGAGGGTTATATCTTTTAAATCTCTTTGTTTTCTCTTAGGCTAAATTTATACAGTTTAAAGTATTTACCTTTAAATTATGTCCATCCTTTTCTGTGCTAAAATGTCCTTTTTCATAGGAAATTTGTGGTGTTTTTTTTGTTGTTTTCTGTTATGTCCTTATTTGACAACATAAAAAGCTGCCAGCCCCGTTTTGCCCTTCAAATTAATTTTTGACAAGTTTTGTGAAATATGAAAGTTTGCTTAACACTGCCCACAATTCTCAGTGGTCTTTGCTCCTCCACCAATTATTTTCCTTTTGTTTGCATATAAAATTAAAATATAACTTCGGCAGTTATTACTATCTTATCTTGGTGGTTTGCTAGTCCTTCTCTTGGAAACATGGAGGTTAATTAATGCTTTGTAGATAGAACCTGCTGACTGTGGCCTCATATGTGTTTGCTCAGAAAGGATCATCCCATTTCTCATTATTTCAGATTGCCTGGTGTTTATTTGTTGCCATTTCCAGCTCTTGTTTTAATTTTATCTGTACTTGAAGAGAACTTTCCCCTGCCTGCACTGTTTGCAGTTTATCCTTTAAGTGGCCAAAGATAATGTGGGTTTAGTGCTTGTTAATTGTTCTTTGTACTAATCCAACCCTGACAGTTGTACTCTGAAAAGTGTTGCCTAAAGCTGGTCAAAGTGGCTAGTATCTGGTCTTCATTGTCGGTTTTGTTATTCATTGTCTTGTGGGTTCATGATTAGGGCTCTCTCCTTGAGGAACTGATGGTTCCTATGTTCTTGGAAGGGACTTTGATGAGAGAGAGGAACAGAACTCGTTTTGTTATCAATCATCACTCTTTTTTGTTTTTCATAGTAAAGTGCAAGCACTGATGTAAAAGTGAAGATAGGGATTTTGACTAACTTTAAGTTGGTGTTTAAATGATTACTAGCTGTCTTTTTTGGCCTGGTACAGATCTTTTATTTTGTCAGAAATGAATCCAGCATTCTCATAAGTTATGGTAGTAAGTTTTTTAGATTAATGTTAATAGATACTGGATAGAAGTAAAGCTTTAGTGAGCAGTTGTATAATATGATGTTTAAATGAGATACATGAGAGAAAGAAGAAAAATTTATTTTCCTCAGGTGTACCAGAAATCAGGATAGTTTAGAAGACATGGTGGTGAGAAGATAGAGCTTTAAGAAAATTGAAAATGAATTTTAGGGAATAAGCCCATGAGAAGTCTAATGCCTTTGAATATTTATCTGAAATACATGTAAGAAATGAGCACAAAGTTAAGACTCTACTGCCTTTTTGAAAATGTGGAGAAGCTGCTTTTCTAGTGTCATGAGCAAGGTTTATAAAAGTTGTCATGCTAGTACATTTACATGTAACATACAAGATTGGAAAAATGAATCAGTAAGTGATCTAGAATTTTAAAGAAGTTATAAAATTATCAATAAGTCATTAAGAACCACCAAAGATAACACATATTTAGCATCTCCTGTGTGTCAAACATAATGATAGGTATTGGGAAGATAATGGTGATCTATTCTACATAGATAAAATCCTTGCTCTCACAAAATTTACAAACTAGGGGAAGGCACAGTTGATATATTGTTTCTGAGTGAGGTGATAATTTTGTTAAAAAAAAAAAGGAGGGTAATTAAGTGATTAATTTGTTTTAAATCTTGAGGCTTTTTATAATTAGTAAGGGAAAATGCTGAGTGAAGTAGGTTTTATTTTATTTTATTTTTTTTTAAAGATTTTATTTATTTATTTGACAGAGATAGAGACAGCCAGTGAGAGAGGGAACACAAGGGGGGAGTGGAAGAGGAAGAAGCAGGCTCATAGCGGAGGAGCCTGATGTGGGGCTCGATCCCATAACACTGGGATCACGCCCTGAGCCGAAGGCAGACGCTTAACCGCTCTGCCACCCAGGCGCCCCTGAAGTAGGTTTTAAATCTTAATATTTGCTTTAAAAGTTTTTGGGGTAAATTTATATATAGTGAAATGCATAGAACTTAACTATACAGTGTGGTGAGTTTTGATAAACGTATATGCTTTTGTGAATCTCTCCCCCCCACCCCCAATAATCCCTCAGGGTTCTTTTAGTCAGTTCCTGTTGTTCTGTTATTTTTTTTACCACAGATTAGTTTTCCTTGTTCTTGAACTTCACATAAAAATAGAATAAATTAGTGTGTATTCTTTTTTGGTCTGGCTTCTTTTGTTCAACACATGTTTCTGGCATTCAGATGTTTTAACGGTTTGATTTAACTGATTTAACAGTTTTTGCACATACCAGTAGTTTGTTCTTTTTAGTTGGTGTGTAATCCATTGTATAACTATAAAACAGTTTATCCATTCTCCCGTTTGACTATTATGAATAAAGCTGTCATGAATGCTTGATTACTGGTGTCTTTATAGACATACGTTTTCACCTCTCTTGGATAAATAACTAGGGGTGAAATTACTGGGTCATGGGGCACATATATGTTTAACTTTTGAATACATTGCCATACAATTTCCTCAAGTGCTTATACCATTCTATAGTCCAATAAGCGGTCTGTGAAAGGTCTAGTTAAGTGACAAAACAGAATTGAGTTTCAGAAAGATTATTCTGGTACAGTGGGGCACAGGACTTGAAATAGGGAAAATACACAGTAAAGTAATATAGTTGAAAATTGATGTATTCCTGTTTCAAGAAATTGATAGGGAAGGAGAGAATCTTAGGGATTCTAGAGCTATGGTATGTGTGGTGAGGATAAGGGAGGAGTCAGATGACCCCTTGGTATCTGTCGTAGCCTGCTAGATATTGGCGTAGCAGTCATTAATAGAGGGGACACAGTTGAAGAGTAGATTTTGGAGGGAAAAGAGGGCAATAAAAATTCTGTTTTGTTTGTGAGTAGTAATTGGGGGTAAAAAGAAGTAGATGAGATAGTTCTGGAAGTGCGTGTAGTGAGGAGAGAGCCAGATTGGAATGGGCACTTTGGGAGCCACTGATACTAGAGAAATGAGCTGATGAAGAGGAGTCTACAAAAGAACAGAAGGAGTAACCACTACAGAAGGAAATATAAATCAGGAGACTGATTTAACAGAAACTATAAATCAGGAAACTGATTTAACAGAAGTTGAGAACTTTGAAAAAGGAGAGAAGGACTTGAATTCTGTTACTGTGAGTAAAAATTAAGTACTGCCTTTTTGGAGGTTAATTATATACACACACGCGCGCGCGCACACACACACACATATATCTGTTAGAATATCACTTTTTTTTTTTGAGAGAGAAAGCACGTGTGTGCACATGCACAGTGGGGGATGGGGGGGGCAGAGTGGGTGGTGAGAGGGAGAGGGAGAGAGGGAATCCCAAGCAGGCTCCTCACTCAGTGCAGAGCCTGATACAGGGCTTGATCTCATGATCCTGAGAGTATGGCCTGAGCCAAAATCAAGAGTCAGATGCTCAACCCACCGAGCCACCCAGGCACCCCACATTTCTTTTGTTTTTTTCTTTTTCAAGTAACCTTTACACCCAATGTGGGGCTTGAACTCACAACCCCGAGATCAAGAACTGCACATTCTACCAAATGAGCCAGCCAGGCATGCTAAAATTTCACATTTCTTGATCTAATAGGTGTATTTTATGGAACAACAAACTGAAATGTGGAAAGATGTGTTTAGAGGTATTCATGGCACCTAGTATATAATAATAAAAAGTTGAAAACAATCCAAGTAGCCATCAGTAAAGGATTGCTAAATTAAATATGGTACATTCTTAGGATAGAATGTTATACAGCTAATGTAATGCGGTGAGTGTATTTGCTATATTTCCTATTGCTGCTGTAATAAATTAACAGACTTAGCAGCTTAAAACAAAAATTTAGTCTCTTACAGTTATGGAAGCCAGAAGTCTGAAATGTTTCCCTGGGCTAAAGTCAAGGTATTGGCAGGACTGCTTTTAAGGGTAGAATCTGTCTTCTTGCTTTTTCCAGCTGTTAGAATTGCATTCCTTGTATTCCCTGCATTGCATTCTGTGGCTCCTTCCTCCATCTTCTAAGCCAACAGTTTAGCATCTTCAGGTAGGCCCAACCCAGATAATCCAGATAACCTCCTCATCACAAAATCCTTACTTAATCTGCCAAGCCTCTTTTGCCATTTAAGGTAACATTCATAGGTTCTGGGTATTATGATGAAGAGCTCTCTAGGAGGCCATTAATCAAGCTACTAAATAATACTAACAAGGACAGAAGATCAAGGTGCATTAAAAAAATTCTCAAAGAAAAATATGTGTAGTATGATCTAATTTTTGTTAAGTTAAAAAATACATATATTCTTTTTTGTTAGTACATGTATAGATTTTTTTTTTTTAGAAAACTTGATGGAGATAGACTATATTGCTAACAGGCAGTCTTCGAGAGTAGGATTACAGAGTATTTAAACTTTTCATTTTTTTCTGTGATATTTCAATTCTTAATTAACATGTATTTTCTAATCAGAAAAACCACAATAAATAAAAGGATGGAGTATTATACTGGGTCACCTGTTGCAGAGAGATAAACAAAGAGGCTCTTGGTGAGCAACCTTGGTAAGTGTGGTTTCAGTAAAATGGTGGGTAGAAGACAGATTGCAGTGAAAAAGTGGAGGGTGAGAAAGGGAAGAATGAAAAGCTAAACATCTTTCCAGTTGCCTAGTTATGAGGGGTGGCAGGATGCTGTAAGACCAGGGATAGATAAGATCCAGTGAGATTTTTAAATATGGCAGAGCAGCATGTTTGAAAATTGAGAGCCCAAACTGGTAGGAAGAGAGAGATTGCCTGAATTTTGGGATAATTGAAAGAGCCTGAGGCCTGAGGTCTTCTGACTTGATTAAGCAGCAGACCCACTTGCTTATGTCAGGTGAGACCTAGAGAGGTGTGGCTATGCGTAGTAGTTAAGTTTATAATATTTTAGTTTTATTCAGTATTATCAGATTTAAAAAAAAATCTTTTTTATTCAATATTATCAGATTTTTAAAAAATCCTACATGCTTTTTTGGCTTCTTCTGAAAGTCTAAGGTTATTGTGTAACTATGTAAATTTAGGCTTGCCAATATACCTTTATTGTTTTGGTTTGTACCCAAAACTTCTGTTTCTGTAGCCTAGCATATGAGTATCAGGGAGTAGGACCTTAGTTTTCTAGGTGCAACATTTTGGGATTCTTTTCTGTTGTTGAAACTATTGCGTTAAAAAATCTGCTTATATAAGCTTGTATCAGTTTTCTCTTGACTCTAGAATGTTACAACAGGAAAGCATTGGGGATAACCTTCACTTCAACCTTTTTTCAAGTTCCTGACAAGGAAAAAGAGCTTAAATAACTTTTGAGGAGCTTAAGTAACTTGCGGAGGCCACATGTATCTTGTAGATAGAACCTGGTACTTTTATCTTGCTGAGATGCTGAGGACCTTTTTAAAAATTATTTCATTGATACTTACTATATTTGTGCCAGGATTTCCTGATTTTTCATATGTATTGTTCTATCCAGTTTTGATTAACATATATTTCCCCCTGCAATTTGATGACTCTTCCTTTATTACTATCAGTGTAATTAAATTAATTAACATTACTAGCATTAAAGTAGAATTTTTAGGACTTTGCTGTGATCTGTATACTATTTAACCCATTTGGAGAATTATGTTGAGGATTCTTATTGCCATTTTAGGATTTTTCAGAATAGTGGTAATTCATTTTTATTTCACATTGGGTATGGAGTGACAGGGCTTAATGTACCTTTTTTTTTTAAGAGAGAGGGCAAGAGAACACATGAGCAGGTGGGGGGAGTGGGGGGGTAGAGAATCTTAAGCAGGTTCCATGCCATTGTGGAGCCCACACAGGGCTCAACCTCACAACTCTGAGACCATGATCTGAGCTGAAATCAAGAGTCGGACACTTAACTGACTGAGCAACCGACTGAGCCATCCCTTAATATATTTCTTGACACAATGCTTGATATGTTGTGTGTACTAAATAAAAAATTCATGTAATATATGATATATTTTAGGAGGTACTTGTTCTGAATTTGTACATTTTTCAGACTAGATTGAAACATAGGGAAACTGGTATTTTAGTACATACTCTTGCTGCTGCCAGGAAAGAACTGTGTATGCGGATATATCCTTTTTTTTTTTTTTAATTTTTGTTTGTAACAATGGAAGGTTGAGGTCAGGGAACAGACTTAGTTCCTTACCCATGAACTTCAGCACCTCAGCTATAGCAATTTTAGGTGCAGCTCAAAGGATCAAATTTTAGTTAGCTAGTACACTTAGTGTACTTTATTTTTATTTTTTTTATTTTTTTAATGATTTTTTATTATATTATGTTAGTCACCATACAGTACATCCCCAGCTTCCGATGTAAAGCTCGATGATTCATTAGTTGCGTATAACACCCAGTGCATCATGCAATATGTGCCCTCCTTACTACCCATCACCGGTCTATCCCATTCCCCCACCCCCTCCCCTCTGAGGCCCCCAGTTTGTTTCTCATAGTCCATAGTCTCTCATGTTTCATTCCCTCTTCTGATTACCCCCCCCTTTCTTTATCCCTTTCTTCCCCTACTGATCATCCTAGTTCTTATGTTCCATAGATGAGAGAAATCATATGATAGTTGTCTTTCTCTGCTTGACTTATTTCACTTAGCATTATCTCCTCCAGTGCCGTCCGTGTTGCAGCAAATGTTGAGAACTCGTTTTTTCTGATAGCTGAGTAATATTCCATTGTATATATGGACCACAACTTCTTAATCCAGTCATCTGTTGAAGGGCATCTCGGCTCCTTCCATGATTTAGCTATTGTGGACATTGCTGCTATGAACATTGGGGTGCATATGGCCCTTCTCTTCATTACGTCTGTATCTTTGGGGTAAACACCCAGTAGTGCAATGGCTGGATCATAGGGTAGCTCAATTTTTAACTTTTTAAGAGACCTCCACACTGTTTTCCAGAGTGGCTGTACCAACTTGCATTCCCACCAACAATGTAGGAGGGATCCCCTTTCTCCACATCCTCTCCAACAATTGTTGTTTCTTGCCTTGTCTATCTTTGCCATTCTAACTGGCGTAAGGTGGTATCTCAGTGTGGTTTTGATTTGAATTTCCCTGATGGCTAATGATTTTGAACATTTTTTCATGTGTCTGTTAGCCATTTGTATGTCTTCATTGGAAAAGTGTCTGTTCATATCTTCTGCCCATTTTATGATTTGTTTATTTGTTTCTCGTGTATTGAGTTTGAGAAGTTCTTTGTAGATCTTGGATACCAGTCCTTTATCTGTGGTGTCCTTTGCAAATATATTCTCCCATTCCGTGGGCTGTCTCTTAGTTTTTTTGACTGTTTCCTTGGCTGTGCAGAAGCTCTTTATCCTGATAAAGTCCCATAAGTTCATTTTATCTTTTATTTCTCTTGCCTTTGGAGATGTGTCGTGAAAAAGGTTGCTCTGGCCGATGTCATAGAAGTTGTTGCCTATGTTCTCCTCTAGAATTTTGATGGATTCCTGTCTCACATTGAGGTCTTTCATCCATTTGGAGTTTATTTTTGTGTATGGTGTGAGAGAGTGGTCAAGTTTCATTCTTTTGCATGTAGCTGTCCAATTTTCCCAGCACCATTTATTGAAGAGACTGTCTTTTTTCCACCGGATGTTTTTTCCTGCTTTATCAAAGATTAGTTGCCCAAAGAGCCGAGGGTCCATTTCTGGGTTCTCTATTCTGTTCCATTGGTCGATGTGTCTGTTTTTGTGCCAGTACCATGCTGTCTTTGTGATCACAGCTTTGTAGTACAGCTCGAAATCCGGCATTGTGATGCCCCCAGCTTTGTTTTTCCTTTTCAACAGTTCCTTGGAGATTCGGGGCCTTTTCTGGTTCCATACAAATTTAAGGACTATTTGTTCCAGTTCTTTGAAAAATGTCCTCGGTATTTTGATCGGGATAGCATTGAAAGTGTAGATTGCTCTGGGTAGTATGGACATTTTAACTATGTTAATTCTTCCAATCCATGAGCATGGAATATTTTTCCATCTTTTTATGTCTTCCTCAATATCTTTCAAAAGTGATCTATAGTTTCTAGGATATAGGTCCTTTACGTCTCTGGTTAAGTTAATTCCAAGGTAACGTATGGTTTTTGGTGTTATTGTAAATGGGATGGATTCCCTAATTTCTCTTTCTTCAGTCTCGTTATTCGTGTATAGAAATGCAACTGATTTCTGGGCATTGATTTTGTATCCTGCCACCTTACTGAATTGTTCTATAACTTCTAATAGTTTGGGAGTGGATTCCTTTGGGTTTTCCATATAGAGTATCATGTCATCTGCAAAGAGAGACAGTTTGACTTCTTCTTTGCCGATTTGGATACCTTTGATCCCTTTTTGTCTTCTGATTGCTGTTGCAAGGACTTCTAGTACTATGTTGAATAATAGTGGCGAGAGTGGGCATCCTTGTCGTGTTCCTGATCTTAAGGGAAAGGCTTCCAGCTTTTCCCCATTGAGAATAATGCTTGCAGTAGGCTTTTCATAGATGGCTTTTATGAGATTGAGAAATGTACCCTCTATTCCTACACTCTGAAGGGTTTTAATCAGGAAAGGATGCTGTATTTTGTCAAATGCTTTTTCTGCATCAATTGAGAGGATCATATGGTTCTTGAGTCTTTTCTTGTTGATATGATGTATCACATTGATTGATTTGCGAGTGTTGAACCATGCTTGCATCCCAGGTATGAATCCCACTTGGTCATGATGGATAATCCTTTTAATGTACTGTTGGATTCTATTAGCAAGGATCTTGTTGAGGATTTTGGCATCCATATTCATTAGAGAAATCGGTCTGTAATTCTCCTTTTTGAGGGGGTCTTTGCCTGGTTTGGGGATCAAGGTAATATTAGCCTCATAGAATGAGTTTGGTAGCTTTCCTTCTGTTTCTATTTTTTGAAATAGCTTTAGGAGAATAGGTATTATTTCTTCTTTGAATGTTTGGTAGAATTCCCCAGGAAAACCGTCTGGGCCTGGAGTTTTATTATTTGGAAGGTTGTTTATCACTGACTCAATTTCTTCATAGTTAATTGGCCTATTTAAGAAATCTATTTCTTCCTGTTTCAGTCTTGGTAGTTTATAGGTTTCCAGGAAGGCCTCCATCTCTTCCAGATTGTTTAGTTTTTTGGCATATAGCTGTTGATAAAAGTTTCTAATAATCCTTGCAATTTCAATGGTGCTGGTCGTGACCTCTCCCTTTTCAGTCATAATTTTAATAATCTCAGTCCTTTCTCTTTGTTTTTGGACAAGTTTTGCCAGTGGTCTATCAATTTTATGGATTCTCTCAAAGAACCAGCTTCTAGTCCTGTTGATCTGCTCTACTGTGGTTCTGGTCTCTAATTCATTGATTTCTGCTCTAATCTTGGTCAACTCCTTCCTTGTCAGTGGGTTAGGCCTGTCCCTCTGTTGCTGTTCCAGTTTCTTGAGGTGAGAATATAGAAACTGCATTTTAGATTTTTCTATTCTTTTGAGTGAGGCTTGGATGGCTATGTATTTCCCCCTTAGGACTGCCTTTGCAGTATCCCATAGGTTTTGGACCGTTGTGTATTCATTCTCGTTGGTCTCCATAAATTGTTTAATTTGTTTTTTGATTTCCTGGTTTATCGAGTCATTCTTGAGCAGGATGGTTCTTAGCCTCCAAGTGTTTGAGTTTCTTCCAGGTTTTTCCTTGTGGTTGAGTTCCAATTTCAGAGCGTTGTGGTCTGAGAATATGCAGGGGATAATTTCAATCTTTTGGTATTGGCTGAGACCTGTTTTGTGTCCCAGAGCATGATCTATTCTTGAGAATGTTCCATGGGCATTTGAATAGAATGAGTATTCTTTGGTTCTGGGGTGTAGTGTTCTATATATATCTATGAGGTCCAACTCGTCGAGTATGGCATTCAAAGCCTTTGATTCTTTGCTTAGTTTTTGCCAGGGTGTTCTGTCTATTTCTGATAGTGGGGTGTTGAGGTCCCCTACTATTACTGTGTTCTTATCTATATGTCTCTTTATTTTGGTTAAGAGTTGGCTTGTGTATCTTGCTGCTCCCCTGTTGGGGGCATATATATTAATAATTGTCATATCCACTTGTTGAATACTTCCTTTAAGAATAATATAGTGCCCTTCTGTATCTCTCTCTATGGCCTCTAGTTTAAAATCCAGTCTATCTGATATGAGAATTGCTACTCCAGCTTTCTTTTGAGGTCCATTTGCGTGGAAGATGGTACTCCATCCCCTTACTCTAAGTCTGAATGCATCTTTGGGTTCAAAATGAGTCTCTTGTAGACAGCAAATGGATGGGTCATGTCTTTTTATCCAATCTGCAACCCTGTGGCGTTTTATGGGAGAGTTTAAGCCATTTAGATTGATAGAGATTATTGACAGATATGATTTTAATGATGCCATTTCTCTTTAAAGTCTTTGTATCGGTTGTGACTTGCTGCTCTGTATCACTCTTGGGGCCTTTTTACCTTTATAGAGCCCCCCTTAATATCTCCTGTAGGGCTGGTTTCGTGGTTACGAAATTGGTTAATGATTGGCGATTTTGGAACGTCTTTATTTCTCCATCAATTCTGAATGACAGCTTTGCTGGATAAAGGATCCTTGGCTGCATGTTTTTCTCTGAAAGAGCTTTAAAAATGCCCCCCCAAGCCTTTCTCTCATTCCAGGTCTCTGTAGACAGGTCTGACGTAATCCTGATACCTTTGCCTTGGTACGTGAGAAATTTCTTTGCCCTGGCCGCTTTCAATACTGTATCCTTGGATCTAATATTTGCGAATTGCACTATGACATGCCGTGGCGTAGGTTTGTCCTGGTTGAGCTTGGATGGGGTCCTCTCTGCCTCTTGGACACGAATGCTTGTTTCCCTTGCTAGATTAGGGAAGTTTTCAGCTACAATTTGTTCAAATATCTCTTCTAGACCTCTGTTTTTCTCCACCCCTTCAGGGATGCCGATGATTCTGACATTGGATCGTTTCATAGAGTCAGTAATCTCCCGTAATCTACATTCGTGGGCGTGGATTTTTTTAAGACCAGCTTCTATTTTCGTTTTTTCTTCTACTAACCCATCCTCCAATTCGCTAACGCGTTCCTCTGCCTCGGTGACCCTGGCCGTCAGAGCCTCTAGTTTTGACTGCATTTGGCTCATAGAATTTTTAATTTCTGTCAGATTCGCTCTCATTTCTGCCCTTAGGGATTCTATATTCTCAGCAACGCTTTCTCTGATGCTTTTTTCAAGTTTACTCATCATCTTGACCATTGTTGCTCTGAATTCCATTTCTGATAATTGGGATACATCCATATGTATTAATTCTGTGGCCGAGGCCAATTCTGTGGCAGAGGCCACAGACTCATTATCTTTTCTTTGCTGGGGGGGACTTCTCCTTCTTGTCATTCTGATGAGGAGAGATTGCGGGGTTGTCCAGAGCCCCAATTATTGACTGGGACCCAGGCTGTGTGCCCTTGTTATAGGGATCTTAGGGATGTGGGCTTCTTCTTTAAAGATTTTATTTATTTATTTGAGAGAGAGAGAGAGACGGTCAGCAAGAAAGGGAACCCAAGCAGGGGAGTGGGAGAGGAAGAAGCAGGCTCCCAGCGGAGGAGCCCGATGAGGGACTCCTTTCCAGAACACTGTGATCACGTCCTAAGCCGAAGACAGGCACTTAATGACCGTGCCACCCAGGCGCCCCGGGTTATGGGCTTCTTGATTTTTCAGCCTGCCTTCTGGGGGAGGGGCCTGCCTCACCGATACTCAGGCAACCCTGTTTGTGTAGAGTCTCCGTGTCCCCTGCAAGGGGGGGTGGGGATGGGCATGCTCTGAGCCGGTATTTCCAGGCTTTTGTTCTCTGGCGGCTTTCCCTGGCGGTCTGCTGTGCCTCTTCTGAGAGAGCAGCAGCAGCTGAAATTCAGCCTCTGTCTCAGAACAGAGGGATCGCGGACCGTTCTCCACTGATGTTCTGGCCACTTTAACTCTGTTTCTGTTGGTGTTGCTCAACCCTGCAGCGTCCCGGGATGTGCACCCCATACCCGGCATCCCAGCCCTCACTTCCAGGGGCCGGCGCGTCCCTGTCCTTTGTGTTTCTAACACCGCCAGCCGCCCCGCGCATGCTCCTGGTGCCTCCGATCTCAGTCTGCTGTCTCGCAGGTGCCGTCCGCGAGTCCGCCCGCTCCCCCTTGCAGGTGGCCTGCCAGCTGCCCTGTGCGCGCGCTCCAGGAGTTCCCGGTTTCAGTCTGGATCCGGGGAGCACACCGGAATTCCTGAGTTCCATGAGATGCTTGGTGGTGCACGCTCCCGGTCTCAGTCTGCTGTCTCGAGGGTTCGGGTCCCGTGGTCCCCCGCGCTCCCCCGTGCAGGTGGCTTCCACTTCCCGGCGCCCGGACACGGTGGCTCCCTCCCCCTTCCGTTTATCTTCCGATATCTGTGCGCGGTTTCACGGCTCCCCGCTTCGTACCTCAATACTCAACACTGGAGATGTTCGTTTGTAGAGATCCAGATGTATCTTCCTGCGTCTCAGGCTGATTCCGTGGATGTTCATGCTGGTCTGGTACCTATCCAGCTCGACTTAGGGGACCGGCTGAAAAAGGGGTCCCCTACTCCTCCGCCATCTTAACTCCTCCCCCACTTAGTGTACTTTAGACAGCATTCTCTCCTCCCTGTCTTAATACAAAAGTATTTTTGGGGAAATTACATCAGTAAAATGGTAATATAAAAAAATATTTTACAGAATAATAATTTCCCCTTCTGTGAAGGAAAACAACCTTAATTTTTGTTATTATCTAGTAAAATTCTGTATTATAAATAATTTCATTGTAAGAATTGATGGCCAGAAAAAAAAAATGTGGCATGATGTAGTAGAACAAGCATTTTGCTTTGTCATTTTGATTGTTACTTAACCTCTCTGGGTCTGTTTCTTTTCCAGAAAATATGTTTTCATATTTACTGTGCGTGGTCATGAGGAATGCAAATAATAGATGTAAAGAACTTGGAGCAATAGGGGCATCTGGGTGGCTCAGTCAGTTAAGCGTCTGCCTTCAGCTCAGGTCATTATCCCAGGGTCCGGGATTGAGTCCCCCATCGGGCTCCTTGCTTAGTGGGGAGCCTGCTTTCCCTCTGCCAGCTCTGCCTGTAGCTGTCCCTGCTTGTGCTCTCTTTTTCTGACAAATAAATAAATAAAATCTTTAAAAATAATAATAAAATAGAAAAAAATGGTAAATTAAAAAAAAACTTGGAGCAGTAGCTGGCACAGGTTTTATGTTCAATATAAATAGCAGCTGTTATTTTGTGATTATGATGTTATTAAAGGAAGACTAAAAAAATGCAGAAAGGACAAATGGAATTTATATGGAAGTTAATGTATAAGGAAGATCTGTCTGATAGCAAGATTAATTTGTTTTGTATTCAGTTTTGAATTACTAAAGTAGCTAAGCGGATTAATAAAACTACCTACACGATCATTTTCTCATATGTTAGTGTGATAAATGATAATATCTACATAATGATTGTTGTTTGATGTATTGTGTGTGCTTAAAAATATTATCTTATTCTTTTTATGGTTTAGGTTGGCATAGTAGCAGGAGAGATTCTAGGTTTGTGTAATATTTTTTATGGATTCTTTGCTGAAGTGTATAGCATTAAATAAGACTTCATTTTTTTTTTAGCATGAACAAAACTTAATTCAGATCCATAGCTCATGGTAATTTTTGTTATTTGATCAAGATGGTTTAACGGGACGCTATTTCTTAAGAAATAAGTGTAACCTAGTAATTAATATATGAATATATAAACATGAAAAGTATTTTAATACTGGGTAGTAGTTGAAATGGCCAGTTAAAATATTTCATTAAATTTTTTAATATAATTGAACTTGTATAGCTCTTAGGTTCTCACGCTAAATGAATGCTAATTCCTCAGGGTAATTGCATGCTATATCTAGTACAATTTCGGATACTTTAAACATTTAAAATGCTAAAACTGAGTAGTACTTCTTTCACTTGAAATGTTCCAATCATATAACCTATATCAGCAATACTCAGATGTTTTGAATGGGTTGGAAGAGAGAGAGAGAGAGAGAGTGTGTGTGTGTGTGTGTGTGTGTGTGTGTGTGTGTGTGGTAACTTTGTATGTAGCTTACGGTATTTCTGATCTGTCTCAGTCCCATAGAATTAAGGGAATTTAGTTAACTAGAGAGGAGTGCATGTGGTATCCTTTAGTAAAGCCCTTTAACAGTGACTATAAATACAGATTTGCACCTATTAAACCATAAATTCATATTATTGGAACATTAAATATAAAACAGTAGCAACAAACTGACATTTTATATTTAGAAGATTTTTTTGAAAAAAACTTAAGTCTGGTAAATAGGTTAGTTGGAGTTGGTAGCCTTGGTAAAATTCCATTTTCCTCCAGTATAGGCATGGAGTTGTGATGTGGTGGTCATTGGTTTCTATTCTCTGTTCATTTTCTTCTTTTTTCTTTAGAAACTATTGCTATAGTTTACAAAGGGGGAAGGTTTCCTTTTGTGCATAATGTTAAAGTCAGGAAAATGTCAAATGTTTCTCCAGATCTGTCCTACAGATCTGTCCAGTTAATATAAAAATTATAAAAGAGGTTTTTACTGATATTTTTGAGACTTTTTATACTAGTATTACATGGATTGAAGAAAGATTACAAACAGCCTGTAATAGGCTATTTACAAAGGAGGTAGGAATTTTCATGTGATATGTTGACAATTTCATTTCAAATATAATTTCCATCTCCGTATTTTAATTAACTTCTTAAATTGGTAATCAGATTGGTTTTGGGCAGGCCCTGTTCTGTCAAAATCGTCAGGCTCATGACGTGTTCGGATGTACTATTTTCTTTTACTTTTTTTTTTTAAAAGATTTTATTTATTTCACAGAGACAGCCAGTGAGTGAGGGAACACAAGCAGGGGGAGTGGGAGAGGAAGAAGCAGGCTCCTAGCAGAGGAGCCTGATGTGGGGCTCGATCCCAGAACGCGGGGATCACGCCCTGAACCGAAGGCAGATGCTTAACGACCGCGCCACCCAGGCACCCCTATTTTCTTTTACTTTTATGTTCTACAGTTAGTTTTAGCTCACCTTCCTATCAATGATTTACACTCAACAAGATGATTTTGTTTTGAGGCCAAATGGTTAGTATCCTAGATCCATCATTTTTTAGCTAATGGATCTTGGACAAGTTGTTTAACCTCCACAAACATCAGTAAAACCTATATTAGGGTTATTGTGAGGATTGAATAAGGTAATGGATGTAAATCTTGTCACAGTGCTTGGTACATAGTAAAGTATGTAGTAGATCATGGTGGTGGCAGCAGTAGTAAATAGTATATCATTGTATACAAATTTTGCTTTTTCAAAATTTAGCTCTAGAGGTAGGAGGGATTAGAGAGAGATGGAAATGCGCTGTATGCCTACAGAAAATAAATTAACTTGGAAATTTGTCATGTAGACATTTAAAGGAAGGAGACTTGTCAGCAGTGTTGCTCTTATTTCCTGTTTTTTTCCCTTTCACTGTAGTATCTGTTCTATTTTTGATTCCTGTTGAAGCCAGTGCTCTATATCTTCCCTTCTTCCATCTCTCTTTGACAGCTGCTAACTTACATAAATGAAGGACATAGTTTGATATTCTTTGTGGATATTTACAGGCTGTGTTTTAAAATCCATGCTCTATATTTATTGATAATACCCAAAACGCGCAAGACATTGCTATTTAAAATATTTATTCCCATGTTTAAAGAATTGGAACAATACTTTTTTAATGACATGATCTGATTTTTATTTTTCTTGAGGATTTTATTTTAGGGATGCCTGGGTGGCTCAGTTGGTTAAGCATCTGCTTTCAGCTCAGGTCACGATCCTAGGGTCATGGGATTAAGTCCTGCATTGGGCTCCTTGCTCAGTGGGGAGCCTGCTTCTCTCTCTGCCTGCTGCTCCCTATGCTTGTGCTCTCTTTCTCTGACAAATAAATAAAATCTTCAGAAAATAGAGATTTTATTTTATTTATTTTAGAGAAAGAGAAGGCAAACTGGGAGAGGGGCAGAGGGAAGGGGAGAGAGAATCCAAGCAAACTCTGCACTGAGCATGGAGCCCGACAAAGGGCTTGATCCGAGGACCCCTAGATCATGACCTGAGCCAAAATCACAAGTTGGACACTTAACTGACGGAGCCACCCAGGCACCCCTGGAACAATACTTTCTTACAACCTGCTTAAAAGATTGAAGATGTATATTACATTTTTACCAGCCTTAAATCCTACTGGAACAAGGTTGAGTATAAGTAACTTTTTTTCTTTTCACACATTTATTCAGTTGAATATCAAGTTTTTCATGGGCTCAGAATTTCCAGAACTTTGAAGAATGAAGAGAAGTAACAATGTGTACAGGTAAAAGTTAATTTTTTTTATGTTTACATTGACATAGACTATTTTGATATTTGAACAAACATTTTAGAATGTACTTCTAAGTTGGATACATTGCTGTTATTGTGGAAGCAAATTAAGAAAAGACCTCCCTGGGTCCATTTGGCATTACAAACACTTACACAAAAACCTACTAAAAAAGCATGGTGCTAGAAGTTGATAAGCTCTGGGAATTATAATCCTGTATAAGCAGAGTTGTAGTTTAAGTAATGATCCCAGAAATACAATATCCTGTCATTCACCTACCTGCCAGTTTCCCTGTGAATTTATGGGCTCTTGTGAAACTTATGGTGAAACTTGAGATGCTTGAAATAATCAATTTCAGACTAGCAGTATAAATTAAAAAATAAGATGTAGGTGGAAGAGCTTGGATATCTATAGAATTGTCCTTTTCTTTGGTCAGACAGATTTTAATTTTGATGTATTTTCTCTTCCCCCCACATCTTACCACCACATTAATGAAAGCCAATTTACAGCAGCTCTTTTTACCTAGTATATCATATCCAATGATCAAGAAAAATTACAAGACATGCTAAAAGACAAAAAGCACAGTTTGAAGAGCTAGAGCAAGCATCAGATTGAGACTTAGGTATGGTAGGGATATTGGAATTATCAGACCAAGAAATAATTTAAAATAACTATGATAATGCTAAGGGCTCTAAATGGATAAAGTGGACAGCATATAAGAAAAGATGGGCAATGTTAGAAGAGAGAAATTCTAAGAAAGAACCAAAAAGAAATGCTAGAGATCAAAGACATTATAGTATTGTAACAGAAAAACATTGTAACCATTTGGTGGACTTAATAGTAGACTGGACTACGAATGGCTGAGAAAAGAATCTCTGAGCATGAGGATATCAATAGAAATTGCTAAAACTGGAAAGGAAAGAAAAAAAGATGGAAAAAACAGAGCAGAATAGTTAGTAACTGTGGGACAACTACAAAAGGTTTAACATATGCATAATGACACAAAGCCTATTAGTGTTGAATATTTCATGTAATTTATTGGATACTGCAGTGAAGGTGAAAAACCAAATAGTTGTATGGGTATTGAATGGTTTTAAGTTTATCAGTTGTTGTTACTTACTGTCATGACTGTGCATATGACGGGCAGCTGTGGCTCACTGCCACTGTCCAGCCTCACAAGAGCATTTGTACCATGAGTTGGTAGATCAAATTTTAAAATTAAGAATACAGTTTCTACTGAATGTGTATCACTTTCACACCATCAGAAAGTTGAAAAATTTGTAAATCAAGCCATTGTAAGTCAGGGACTGTTTGTATAGTAGAGTTACAGGAAAAAAAATGTTAACACACAAAGTGAACTGATTTTCTATGTAAATAGGAACGAACAAGTGGGATTTGAAATTAAAAACACAATACCTCTTACAGTAACATCTCAAAAAACGAAATGCTTATATATAAATCTAATGAAATCTGTTCGAGGTCTGACATAAATCTAATGAAATAGGTACAAGGCCTGTGTGAGGAGAACTGTGAAACTCTGGTGAATGAAATCAAAGAACTACCACATAAATGGAGAGATATTCCGTGTTTATAGATAGGAATACTCAGTTTATAAAAAAGTCAGTTCTTTCCAACTGTGTAGATTCAATACAGTCCTAGTCAAAATCCCAGCAGATTATTTTGTGGCTATTAACAAACCGATTCTAAAATTTATATGGAGAGGCAGAAGACCCAGAATAGTCAACACAGTTTTGAAGGAAAAGAAAGGTGGAAGACTGATACTACTTGACTTCAAGATATATTCTTAAGCTACAGTAATCAAGACAATAGGATATTGGTGAAAGAATAGACAAATGGATCAATGGAACAGAGTAGAAAGCCCAGAAATAGACCCATATAAATAGAGTCAACTGATTTTCAACAAAGGAGCAAAGGCATTACAATGGATAAAAGACTGTCTTTTCAACAAATGGTGCTGGAGCAATTAGGCTTCCACATGCACAAAAATGAATCTAGGCATAGACTTTACGTACTTCACAAAAATTAATTCAAATTGGATCCAACTCAAAAATGTAAAATGCATAACTGTAAAACTCCTAGGAAATAACAGTAGAAAGTCTAGGTGACCTTAGGTTGGTGATGATTATTAGATGCAACATCAAAGACATGATCCATAAAAGAATTGATACCTGGACTTCATTAAAATTAGAAATTTCCCTCAAGCTACAGACTGGAAGAAAATATTTTCAGAAGACATATCTGATAGCATACTGTTATCCAAAATATTCAGAGAACTTTTAAAACTCAACATTGAGAACACGATTTAAAAATAGACCAAAGATCTTAACAGATACCTCACCAAAGAAGATCTACAGATGGCAAATAAGCACATGAAAAGATGCTCTACATAATGTGTCATAAGGGAAATTCTGATGAGAACAATGATGAAATACTACTACACTCCTAATGGAATGAATGGCCAAAATCTAGAACACTGAAAACACCAAATGCTGGTAAGGATGTAGAGCCACAGGAATTCTCATTCATTATTGGTGGAAATGCAAAATGCTACACCCAGTTTGGAATACAGCTTGGCAATTTCTTGTAAAACTAAATTCAGAACTCATGCTTCTTGGTATTTACCTAAAGGATTTGAAAAACTATGTCCACACAAAAACCTACATTATTCCTAATTGCTAAAACTTGAACTCAACCAAGATATCTTTCAGTAGTTGAATGGATAAATAAACTGGTACATCAAGACAATGGAATACTATTAATTGCTAAGACAGAATGAGCCATCAAGCCGTGAAAAGACATGGAGGATACTTAAATTCCCCATTCCTTCCTTCCTTCCTTCATGGTTTTGTGGGTTTTTTTTTTTTTTTGTTTGTTTTTAGTAGTCTGTACACCCAGCATGGAGCCCAGTGTAGGGCTTGAACTCACAACCCTGAGATCAGGAGTCAGATGCTTAACTGAGCCACCCAGGCCCCCCTTAGATGCTTATTTCTGAGTGAAAGAAGCCAGTCTGAAAAGGTTACACACAAGGTGATTTCCAATTATTTGACATTCTGAAAAAGGCGAAACTATGAAGACGGTGAAAAGATCAGTGGTTGCCAGGAGTTGAGGGGAGGGGAGGCAGAGCACAGAAGGATTTTTAGGGCACTACAGCTACTCTGTGTGGTACTGTGATGATGAATACTTGTCATTACACATTTGTCCAAAACTATCAGATGTACAACACCAAGAGTGTACCCAAATGTAAATGATGGACTTTCGGTGATAATGGTGTGTCATTAGTTTCATCAGTGGTAGCAAATATTCTATCTGGTGGTATATGTTGGTATTGGAGGCTATGTATGTGTGAGGACAAGGGGTTTTTGGGAATTTTCCGTACCTTTTCAGTTTTGCTGTGAACCTAAAACTATTCTAAAAAATAGTCTATTTAACACAAACCCAAAACAACCATAGAAGTTACAGAAGGATAGGCTTACCTCATTTTATTGTGCTTTGCTTCATTGTGCTTGCAGTACTGTTTTTAACAAATTGAAGGCTTGTGGTAACCCTGGCTAAGCAAGTCTGTTGGCACCATTTTTCCAGCAGCATTTGCTTATTACTTCATGTATCTGTCACATTTTGGTGATTGTCACAATATTTCAAACCTTTTCACTATTATTATGTTTGTCATGGTGATCAGTGATTACAACTCGCTGAAAGTTCAGATGATAGTGAGCATTTTTTAGCAATAAAATATTTTTAAATTAGGCATGTGCATTGTTTTTTCAGACATGCTTTTATACACTTAATAGACTACAGTTACAGTGTAAACAACTTTTATATGCACTGGGAAATCAAAAAATTCATTTGATTCTCTTTATTGCAGCATTCACTTTATTGCAGTGGTCTGGAACTGAACCCACAGTATCTCTAAGGTATGCCTATGGAGGATAGTAAAAATTTTTGAGAATGGAGGTCTTTAAAGCACAAAAGGAAAGTTTTCTCTCTCTGCTTTTATTTCCCTTGCTAAATTTTCACTCCCTTGAGATAGTTGTAAATAGTTTGATATATAGCGTATCAAAAAATGGAATTATACTGCATATCCTTTTCTTCACCAATAACTGATTGGTTCCATCATATTGGGAATTTCATTTTTTTATGGCTGCATTCTTTTTTTTTTTTTAAGGTTTTATTTATTTATTTGACAGAGATAGGACAGCCAGTGAGAGAGGAACACAGGCAGGGGTAGCAGGAGAGGAAGAAGCAGGCTCCTAGCGGAGGAGCCTGATGTGGGGCTCGATCTCAGGACTCTGGGATCACGCCCTGAGCCGAAGGCAGACGCTTAACGACTGAGCCCCCCAGGCGCCCCTAATGGCTGCATTCTGTTTTATGATGGTGTCATAACTTATTTGCTCATTCTTTGATGGGCATTGGGATTATCACCAGTTGTTTGCTGTTAGAAATAGTTCTGTGATTAATTTTAGTATATACATCCTTATTTACTTGGGCAAGTAATACTTTCAGAAAGATTCCCGAGTCAATTTATGTACATGTAAATTTTGTTATATATATTTCCAAATAGTCCTTCAAAACAGCTCTACTAATGTATGTGCTCACAGTAGTGTGTTTAAAAATACTTATTTACTTTATGCAGAGCATTGATTTTTTTTAATCATGAAATATTTCAAACTTAGAAGGTATAAAGAAGTGTAATAAATGCCTCTATTCCTATCACCCACCTTAACAAATAAAACATTACAAATGCACTTGTAACCATAGTGCCCCCTCTCCTTCCAAACATAACATTTTTACACTCGTGAATATGTATGTATTTATAAACAATACAACATATAGCCGTAATATGTTACATAAGGTAGTTAGCGTGGTTCCTGATAACCCTACCTCCTGAGCCAAAGGCAGACGCTTAACCGCTGTGCCACCCAGGCGCCCCTCATGTATTACTTTTGACTTCCCAAAAACTTAACTACAGATAGCCTACTGTTGACTGGAAGCCTTACCAATAACATAAACAGTTGATTAACATATTTTGTTTGTTACATATATTATATGCTACATAAAGTAAGCTGCAGAAAAGATATTAAGAAAGTCATAAGGAAGAGAAAATACATTTATAGTACTGTATTGTAAAAAGTCTATATAAAGTGCACCCACACAGTTCAAACCTGAGTCATTCAAGGGTCAACTATAAATGGATTTTTGACCACACAGGTAGTGGGAGGGTTGGCACCCCTTACCCCTGTGTTGCTCAAGGGTCAACTGTATATACTTTTCTGTGGTGTTTGTCATATTGTATTGCAGTTGTTTCCCTGTTTGTCTCCTCACATTCCATTAGTGGTGAGCTACTTGAGGATAGGATGAGATAGGAACTGTGTGTCTTACTCATCATCCCACTAAATGCCTGGCCCTGTACTTAACCCTTACTAAGTATTTGTTGAGTGAAATTGATTGAGTTGTATTGGAAGTAAAGAACTTAGAGCCAATATTAAATCCCTGAAGCTGAGGTAGCCAGATTTTGAGTCATTGTCAGATAGTATGTAAAGACCACCTTGTTTCTTCTGAAGAGTAGCCATGGTCAACTTCTGAACTACTACTGTTACTTTGGCTATAGGAGTTTGGCACTGATTTTTATATTTGGCTGCTTTTTTTTTTTTTTTTAAAGAGATGGGGAGAGAGGGTGAGGGAGGGACAGAGGGAGAAGGAGAGAGAATCTTAAGCATGCTCCATGCAGAGCCCCATATACAGCTCGTTATCACAATCCTGAGATCACGATCTGAGTCAAAATCAAGAGTCTGTCCCTTAGCCAGCTGAGGCACCGAGGCACTCCGAAATTTGACTTCTACTTTACTGTTGTTCTTTGGACCTTGGGTTAGAGAATGTTATCTGTAGATTTTAATTTTAGACTCCTAGGCATATTAATTGAAGATAAATGTTTTCATTTTTCAAAATATGAAAGAATTATAAAAGACCTATAGCCCTTTTAATTGAGGACTTTGCTGGTGTAAGTACAGGAGGCATTACTTACCCACATCCTAATGGTTTATTTTTATTTTTGAATTATGGAAAGATAATATATTACCAGCAAAAGGTCATTATATCTAGTTTTAGAATATCTGGTTTGAGTCTTACTTTTAGTATTTATTAGTAAGTGTGAGCCTCTCCAAACTTGTTTTCTATTTGGAAAAATTCTTGATTCCGTTCCATCAACTCTAAGCACCCCCTGCCAAATGACAGAATGTGACTTTCTTCAGTCACAGAAATGGCACCACTGGTTGCTCAAGTCAGAGTAAATTACACTCATGATTTTTCTTTCTCCCTCATTCTCTACATTTACTTAATCAAAAAGTTAATTTGTTTCAACTTCCATAATATCTTGCATGCATCTATTTTCTTTGTCTCTCCTGCCTAAACTTTAATTATTTAGGGAATAGCCTAAACTTTAATTATTTCTCACCTAGCTTTCTATAACAGTCTTCTGCCTAGTCTCTCTACTTCTCTCATTCTCTGTGATTTGTTGTTTAAAAAGAGAGTACTCTTTAGAGAGAGAGCACACATAGGCAGGGGAAGCCGCAGGTAGAGGGAGAAGCAAGCTCCTTGCTCAGCAGGGAGCCTGATGCAGGGCTCAATCCCAGAACCCTGACCTGAGCTGAAGGCAGGTGCTTAACCAACTGAGCCATCCAGGTGTTGCAGAGTACTCTTTATAAAACAGAAAAGATCAAATTTTTCTTTGCATGTTTAAAACCCTCGTGACTTCCAGTTGTACTCCAAATAGATTCCAAATTCCTTTCTTGTAAGACCCTTAGTGATTGGGCATCCATTGATTTTTCATCTTTCTACACTTCCCTTTAAATTACTATGTGTTAGCCATAATGGTCTCCTCTTAGTTCCTCTCACCTGTGTTGTGCAATATGGAGGCCACTAGCCACATGTAACTATTGAACACTTGAACTGTTGCTAGTCTGAATTGAGATGTGCTATAAGTATAAAATATACACTGAATTTCAGACTTAGTATTAAAGAATATAAAATATTTCATTAAATATTATCTGTTGAAATAATGTTCTGGATATATTTGGGTTAAATAAAGATATAACTTCACTTTCTTTTTACTTTCTAAAGTATAGCTTCTAGAAAATTTAAAGTAACTAATGTGGTTTGCATTTGTGGTTCACCTCGGATTTGTATTGGACAGCCCTTCTCTAATCCACCAAGCTTTAAAATTCCTCATGGCCTTTGTACATGTCATCCCCCTACCCCCTTTTGTTTATTTATTTATTTTTATTTGTTTATTTTCTATATCATAAGAATTCTGTACTGTATTATTATTTTTTAAGATTTTATTTGTTTATTTGACAGAGAGAGAGACAGCCAGTGAGACAGGGAACACAAGCAGGGGGAGTGGGAGAGGAAGAAGCAGGCTTCCCAGCGGAGCAGGGAGCCCAATGCGGGACTCGATCCCAGAACTCTGGGATCACGCCCTGAGCCGAAGGCAGACGCTTAACAACTGAGCCACCCAGGCGCCCCTCTATACTGTATTCTTACAATAAAGCAAGCTACAGAAAAGAAAAAAAAATTTTTTTTAAGATTTCATTTATTTAGGGGCGCCTGGGTAGCGCAGTCGTTAAGCGTCTCTTCGGCTCAGGGCGTGATCCCGGTGTTCCGGGATCGAGCCGCACATCGGGCTCCTCCGCTGGGAGCCTGCTTCTTCCTCTCCCACTCCTCTGCTGTGCTCCCTCTCTCGCTGGCTGTCTCTCTGTCACAAAAATAAAAATAAAATCTTAAAAAAAAAAAAGATTTCATTTATTTATTTGACAGACAGCGAGAGAGGGAACATAAGCAGGGGCAGTGGGAGAGGGAGAAGCAGGCTTCCCACTGAGCAGGGAGACCAATGCAGGTCTTAGTGCCAGGACCGTGGGCTCATGACCTGAGCAGAAGGCAGACGCTTAAAGACTGAGCCACCCAGGTGCCCCATCCACCCCCCCCTTTTTTTTTTTTTTTTTTNTTTTTTTTTTTTTGCCTAGCTCTTTGCACAGCTGGCTGCTTCTTGCTCATCTTCCAGATCTTGAGTTGAATATTTCCTCTTGAGAAAGACAATCCTTAACCACTCTATTAAATTAAGTTATTGTTTGTTGCCCTTATATCATATATCTTTCTCTGCATTTGTTTGTTCAGTCTTTTACTTTTTTTTTTTTTTAAAGATTTTATTTATTTACTTGACAGAGATAGAGACAGCCAGCGAGAGAGGGAACACAAGCAGGGGGAGTGGGAGAGGAAGAAGCAGGCTCATAGCACAGGAGCCTGATGGTGGGGCTCGATCCCATAACGCCGGGATCACGCCCTGAGCCGAAGGCAGATGCCTAACTGCTGTGCCACCCAGGCGCCCCCAGTCTTTTACTTTTTAACTAGCTCCATGAGGAGAAAGAACATGTCTATTTTATGATATATGTTCATATGTATTCAGCACCCAGTAAAGTACTCTTTTGGTGTAGGTTCTGAATAAATAAATACTTGTCAAATGAGTAACATGGGACTGTCTTCTTCTCAGATCTGTTTTAAGGATCAACTATGTGAAACTATTTTATAAACTATAAAGGACTGTACCAATTTTATTTATATGCAGAAAAGCTGAAGAAGTTGGTTGTATACACCTGGAAATTAAGATTCAATTGGATGAAGCAAAAATCTGTGAATTTAGCCTGCATTTCAGGGTGTTCTTCAAACTTTGCATCCAATAGTTTGATACACTACTCATGTATTATATCACCTAGATTTTTGAGAGTTGTCATGTTTTGTAAATAATCTTTAAAAAACATTACCTCTATTCCTTCCCTTCAGGAGTTTTTTTCTATACTATACCTTTTTTCTTTGTAGGGATAGGTATTTTAAATAGTATCAGACCTCAGAAATAACAGGTGCTAAAATACTTGTAAATGAACCCCTGTTCCCTTCAGTTTGGGCAGTATATTTTTCTTGGCAATTCCTTAATGTGCCAAGGTTGTCAGAATATGGCTCATTATGCTGGTCAGTATTCAGGTATCTTTCTTGCTTAAGTTATGAGTGAAATTCGTTAAGAAATTACCTCTGTAGGAAGAATGCTTGTCACAAAGAGCAGTTTTGATAATTTTTTTTTTCCTTTCCGTAGTTACACAGCTGTGCATTTGTATATAAGAAGACAAAGGGTGAAGGCAACCCTCTTGGGTCCCCTACCTCTTCAGGAGCTTTGTACTATCACTTTACTGTCACTCAGTAAACTTTGCTTTGCTGTCTCCCCCGCCCCCCCAAAAAAGAAAACAAAGGGTGACTAACATACTTGGTAACATACTGATTATGAGACCATCAGTAACAGCAGAGGTCTGGAGGAGGAGTAGGAAGATAATTCTTTGTAAACTGTTAGAAATGGGGACAAGAAACAAGCAAGATTCCAAATATAATTTTGAAATGTATAGTTAATTTACATCTCTGATGAAGCTTAGGAGATTTGTTGGGAGCATGTGGATGGGCCTTTTTAGTAGTATTCATAGTGGTAGTAGTAATAGTAGTAGTAGCAGAGGCAGTAGAAGTAGTAGTAATGTAATAATGGCAAACATTAGAGTGCTATGCCAGGTAGTGTTCTAAGTGTCATAAAATGTTTAATTTTCATGAAAAGCATGGGGATTGATATGTCTTTTTTTTGTTTTTTAAGATTTTATTCATTTGAGAGAGAGAGTGAGCGAGAGCACACACAGGTGGGGTGCAGGGAGCAGAGGGCAAGGGAGAAGCAGATTCCTCAGGCAGGGGCTTTATCCCAGGACCCTGGGATCTTGATCTGAGCCAAGGTGGACACTTAACCCATTGAGCCACCCAGGCACCCCATTTGATATGCTTATTAATCCACTTTTTTCAGATGAGAGATTGAGGTTAAGTAAATTGCCTAACATCACACAACTAGTAAGTGGTAGAGATGACTAGAACCTGAATACAGAGTTCATATTGATCCAGCCTAGAATAAAAAAAAGTGGCCAAAGACATATTTGTGGAGGACAACATCTGATAAAGCATAGAAGGGACCCAGCAAAGAAGATTCCCGAGAAGTAGAAGGAAAACCCTAAGAACATGTTGTTATAAAAGCCAGAGGAAAAGAAAAAAAAGAAAAAATGATTGTAAGAAAATAACTGCATTTATTGAGTGCTAGGTATATGCCATGTACTTTGGGTACATTTTACTATTATCTCTATTTTACAAATAAGAAGCTAAGGCTTAATATCAGCAGTAAGTAGAGATGCTGGAGTTGAACCAGGTCTGTAATGTCAAACCCTGGTGCTCAGCCACTGAGGGGTCCTGCTTTGTAACAATATCAAGTGAGGCTGTGTGAGATGAGCACTTGTGGAAAGTAGTGATTAAATTGGGAGGGAACATAAAATCAGAAATCCAACCCTAGAAATATAATAGTTGAATAATAAGAATTTAAGAAAGAGAGGAAATCTAGGGAGTATATCATCAAAGAAATAAATTAGGAAAACTTCCCAGAACTGAAGGACGTGAGTTTCTAAGTTAAAAGAGCCCATCACAGGCCCCTCTCCCAGAAGGCAGACTGAAAAATCAAGAAGCCCACATCCCTAAGATCCCTATAAAACAAGAGTGCACGGCCTGGATCCTGGTCAATAATTTGGGCTCTGGACAACCCCGCAACCTCTCATCATCAGAATGACAAGAAGGAGAAGTCCCTCGACCCCCAGCAAAGAAAAGACAATGAGTCTGTGGCCTCTGCAACAGAACTAATGGATATGGATGTAACCAAATTATCAGAAATGGAATTCAGAGTAACAATGGTCAAGATGATGTGTAGACTTGAAAAAAGTATTAACGAAAATATAGAATCTCTAAGGGCGGAAATGAGAGCGAATCTGGCAGAAATTAAAAATTCTATGAGCCAAATGCAGTCAAAACTAGAGGCTCTGACGGCCAGGGTAAATGAGGCAGAGGAACGTATTAGCGAATTGCAGGATGGGGTCAGTAGAAGGAAAAGTGAAAATAGAAGCAGGACTTAAAAAAATCCATGCCCACGAATGTAGATTATGGGAGATTACTGACTCAATGAAACGATCCAGTGTCAGACTCATCAGCATCCCCGAGGGGGTGGAGAAAAACAGAGGTCTAGAAGAGATATTTGAAACAATTGTAGCTGAAAACTTCCCTAATCTAGTGAGGGAAACAAACATTCGTGTCCAAGAGGCAGAGAGGACCCCTCTCAAGCTCAACCACGACAAACCTACGCCACGTCACATCATAGTGCAATTCGCATATTAGATCCAAGGATACAGTATTGAAAGCGGCCAGGGCAAAGAAATTTCTCACGTACCAAGGCAAAGGTATCAGAATTACGTCAGACCTGTCTACAGAGACCTGGAATGAGAGAAAGGCTTGGGGGGGCATTTTTAAAGCTCTTTCAGAGAAAAACATGCAGCCAAGGATCCTTTATCCAGCAAAGCTGTCATTCAGAATTGATGGAGAAATAAAGACGTTCCAAAATCGCCAATCATTAACCAATTTCGTAACCACGAAACCAGCCCTACAGGAGATATTAAGGGGGGCTCTATAAAGGTAAAAAGGCCCCAAGAGTGATACAGAGCAGCAAGTCACAACCGATACAAAGACTTTAAAGAGAAATGGCATCATTAAAATCATATCTGTCAATAATCTCTATCAATCTAAATGGCTTAAACTCTCCCATAAAACGCCACAGGGTTGCAGATTGGATAAAAAGACATGACCCATCCATTTGCTGTCTACAAGAGACTCATTTTGAACCCAAAGATGCATTCAGACTTAGAGTAAGGGGATGGAGTACCATCTTCCACGCAAATGGACCTCAAAAGAAAGCTGGAGTAGCAATTCTCATATCAGATAGACTGGATTTTAAACTAGAGGCCATAGAGAGAGATACAGAAGGGCACTATATTATTCTTAAAGGAAGTATTCAACAAGTGGATATGACAATTATTAATATATATGCCCCCAACAGGGGAGCAGCAAGATACACAAGCCAACTCTTAACCAAAATAAAGAGACATATAGATAAGAACACAGTAATAGTAGGGGACCTCAACACCCCACTATCAGAAATAGACAGAACACCCTGGCAAAAACTAAGCAAAGAATCAAAGGCTTTGAATGCCATACTCGACGAGTTGGACCTCATAGATATATATAGAACACTACACCCCAGAACCAAAGAATACTCATTCTATTCAAATGCCCATGGAACATTCTCAAGAATAGATCATGCTCTGGGACACAAAACAGGTCTCAGCCAATACCAAAAGATTGAAATTATCCCCTGCATATTCTCAGACCACAACGCTCTGAAATTGGAACTCAACCACAAGGAAAAACCTGGAAGAAACTCAAACACTTGGAGGCTAAGAACCATCCTGCTCAAGAATGACTCGATAAACCAGGAAATCAAAAAACAAATTAAACAATTTATGGAGACCAACGAGAATGAATACACAACGGTCCAAAACCTATGGGATACTGCAAAGGCAGTCCTAAGGGGGAAATACATAGCCATCCAAGCCTCACTCAAAAGAATAGAAAAATCTAAAATGCAGTTTCTATATTCTCACCTCAAGAAACTGGAACAGCAACAGAGGGACAGGCCTAACCCACTGACAAGGAAGGAGTTGACCAAGATTAGAGCAGAAATNGGATACAAAATCAATGCCCAGAAATCAGTTGCATTTCTATACACGAATAACGAGACTGAAGAAAGAGAAATTAGGGAATCCATCCCATTTACAATAACACCAAAAACCATGCGTTACCTTGGAATTAACTTAACCAGAGACGTAAAGGACCTATATGCTAGAAACTATAGATCACTTTTGAAAGATATTGAGGAAGACATAAAAAGATGGAAAAATATTCCATGCTCATGGATTGGAAGAATTAACATAGTTAAAATGTCCATACTACCCAGAGCAATCTACACTTTCAATGCTATCCCGATCAAAATACCGAGGACATTTTTCAAAGAACTGGAACAAATAGTCCTTAAATTTGTATGGAACCAGAACAGGCTCCGAATTGCCAAGGAACTGTTGAAAAGGAAAAACTAAGCTGGGGGCATCACAGTGCTGTACTACAACGCTGTGATCACCAAGACAGCATGGTACTGGCACAAAAACAGACACATAGACCAATGGAACAGAACAGAGAACCCAGAAATGGACCCTCGGCTCTTTGGGCAACTAATCTTTGATAAAGCAGGAAAAAACATCCGGTGGAAAAAAGACAGTCTCTTCAATAAATGGTGCTGGGAAAATTGGACAGCTACATGCAAAAGAATGAAACTTGACCACTCTCTCACACCATACACAAAAATAAACTCCAAATGGATGAAAGACCTCAATGTGAGACAGGAATCCATCAAAATTCTAGAGGAGAACATAGGCAACAACTTCTACGACATTGGCCAAAGCAACCTTTTTCATGACTCATCTCCAAAGGCAAGAGAAACAAAAGATAAAATGAACATGTGGGACTTCATCAAAATAAAAAGCTTCTGCACAGCCAAGGAAACAGTCAAAAAAACTAAGAGACAGCCCACGGAATGGGAGAATATATTTGCAAAGGACACCACAGATAAAGGACTGGTATCCAAGATCTACAAAGAACTTCTCAAACTCAATACACGAGAAACAAATAAACAAATCATAAAATGGGCAGAAGATATGAACAGACACTTTTCCAATGAAGACATACAAATGGCTAACAGACACATGAAAAAATGTTCAAAATCATTAGCCATNTGTTCAAAATCATTAGTCATCAGGGAAATTCAAATCAAAACCACGCTAAGATACCACCTTACGCCATTTAGAATGGCAAAAATCAAGAAGACAGGAAACAGCAATTGCTGGAGAGGATGTGGAGAAAGGGGATCCCTCCTACATTGTTGGTGGGAATGCA
>NC_048219.1:62704043-62704294 GCF_002007445.2 Ailuropoda melanoleuca | reverse complement strand
GGAAGGAACCGAGATGCCCTTCAACAGATGACTGGATTAAGAAGTTGTGGTCCATATATACAATGGAATATTACTCAGCTATCAGAAAGAACGAGTTCTCAACATTTGCTGCAACATGACGGCACTGAAGGAGATAATGTTAAGTGAAATAAGTCAAGCAGAGAAAGACAGTTATCATATGATTTCTCTCATCTATGGAACATAAGAACTAGGATGATCGGTAGGGGAAGAAAGGGATAAAGAAAAGGGGG
>NC_048219.1:62297497-62347274 GCF_002007445.2 Ailuropoda melanoleuca | reverse complement strand
GGGGGTGACACCTCAGAGGACCAGGGGACCAAAGCAGCAGTACATCTCGAAGATGGGCTCACTCTGGCGAGCCAGCTCAAGACTCCAGCACCTCTACTCCCTTTCTCTCAGAGACGGCCCATTCTGGGGAAAATCTTGGAACACTAGTGTAAAAAGGTGGGGGTATGGGCGGAGGTCTTTTCCAGAAGACCCAGGACAGAGATGGGACGCTCTCGGCCTTCTCTGCCCTGGAGACCTCCGCTCCTGGCGCAGTCTTTCGGGTGTGCTCCGCGGGCCTTAGTGTGGAACCCTGCAGAGGCTCAGCTGTCAGGGTGCAAATGTGGGAAGAGACCCTCCTTCCTACCTGCGGCGTTTCGGGAGGCGCGGGGAGGCCGGGCCTTGAGGCGCGGAGAGCGCTGCCCCGCGGAGTCAGCCATGGCAAGCGTCGTCAGAAGGTCAGGCCTGGGCCTGGCGTCTCCCTCTGAGGCTCCGCCTCCCCTCGCGTAGCGCTGGGCGGGGCGGGGACCGGAGAGAACCCTGCGCGGCTGGAGGAGGTGGTGGTAGAGGGCCCTGAGAGCGGCTGGAAGTCTGGCTGGTAAGTGGGCGCACCTGGGAGTCCGGGAAGGCCCCGGCTCACGGCTAGCTGTGAGCCGCTGAGGACCCGGCGCCACGGCCTGTAAAGCCCGGCGAGGTCATGGGGCCCGAACGCCTAGGCAAATAGGAATCGGGAGAAATGGCTTCCCAAAGATGCAGTCCGCACGCGCGCTGGGGTTTTATCCGCCCTGGAGCGCGCGGCCGTGAGGACCCGGCTGACCCGTGCTCGCGCTGCGGGCCTGGGGCCGGATCTTCCCGGGGGGACAAACGATGGCCTACGGGAACGGAACGGTGTCCTGAGAGCTGCTGGTTGCTTCGTCTCCGTGCGCTATAGGGATTACACCAACTAGATTATTTGGGGGACTGCATCTCTTACAGAAAAATGTCCTGGTCACACTTGGGACGGTGGGCATCTGAACTTTCACCCACTCTGGGTGAGTTGTATCGGCTCCAGTTTTTGTCAGGTGGGACATTAAAAAAATTTTTTTTAATTCCCTAATGACTAGAACTGACTTCAGGAACACTTTCCAGCAATTTTTTCAGAAAAGAAATACTTTGCCTTTTTAAAGGCATTTACTTAGTCTATATTTGCCCTCCTGTTGGGCGTACCCTAGAGGATTTTTTTTTTCCAAGTGTATCTTTCAAACCTGTTCTCCTAGAAAACTTAAAAGATGCAAGTTTTTTATTTTTCAGGCTAAGATGCTTTCAGTAAAAGCATTTCAGCTTTAAAACTTCACATTTTCCTTATTGTATTTACTAATAATTCATCAGAATGAAACATAACTTATTAATACTTTAATATCACTGATAGTTAACTGTTTTATATCTCAGCATCAAAACTAGGAAAAATAACGAGGAATGGCTGTGGAAGAACTTCAATCTATAATAATGAGATGCGTAAGTAACTTTCTTTTTATAAAGTTAAATACCAGATTATTTTTAGCTATAATTACAGTCACTCAAATTGCTTATCTTATTTAATCCTTGCTTTGTTTGACCTGTGAATAAATAGCAGGAGGGCCAGAAAGCAGATTGGATTATTTCTCCAAGTGACCTACTTATCTAACTTTAAATTTTTTAATACTGATCCTTACCAATTTTTTGGCGGACTGGATTCAAGATCATTCATTAAAGTACTTTTTAGGCTTATTCTAATTTTCACACATATGCTTATGTGCAACTTACCTAGAATCAAACAGATTTCTTTTTTTCCCCAAGGGAGAATAAACCAAGTAGTTATTGAATTTTTATTCACCAAAACATGTTTGTTTTGTCTTCATTTTGCTTCTGTCAGCAAATCCTAGAAGAACAAGACTTTAAAGAAGAAGATTTTGGCCTATTTCAATTAGCAGGCCAAAGATGCATAGATGAAGGGCATATAGAGCAGCTATTAGAAATTATTCAAAATGAAAAGAATAAGGTAAGTACAATCTTTGAGTACTTTTTAGTCTTTACTAGGGAGATAACAGCCATGTGATACTATTATTTGTCCAATCATTTATTCTTCAAACATTTAGGAATTAAATTTCTACAGTAAGAAAGTGGAAAACAAAAAAGGAATTATGGCTATTCATATACTTGAAGGTGCTTATAGTCTGGTGGAAGAGATAAACAATTAGCAATAAGAATGCAGAATAAATGAAATAAGCGATAGTTGAAGTATAAGTAAAGTGCTTTGAAAGAGCAGGGATTATGTCTGGTTTAGGGATCAAAAGTGGCATTTGGATTATTTACATTTGGTACTGTAAGGATCAGGCAGTGTACATACTCATTTTTGGTGATCCGCACATTCTCTTCCTTCAGCCAGATGTATATGAAAAACCAAATATTAAGTAAGATAATATTTGGTGGTGCCTGGGTGGCTCAGTCAGTTAAGTGCCTGCTTTCTGCTCAGGTCATGATCCTGGGGTCCTGGGATTGAGCCCTGCATGGGGCTCCCTGCTCAGTAGGGAATCTGCTTCTTCCTCTCCCTCTGCTCCCTCCCTTGCTCATTCTCTCTCTCAAATAAATAAAATCTTAAAAAAAAAAAAATTTGGGTGCATAGAATCAGAATAGGAGGAGACCTAGAAGGCCTTACTGGCTGATCATACAGCTATGATTATCTGAGAAGTCATTCTCAACAATGGGGAAAGGATCTTTTGGGGATCAGGAACAACTTTTTCCTGGGATGCAGTGTTGGCAACACTGCCAAATTTTGTCTTTGTACTTGTCTTCTTATTCAAGAAAAGACCATCTTCTTTCCAGGAACACACTCTTTCTTCATTTACAGTACTGTTTATTTACATGAATGTTTTCTTTGTTGATATCACAGTATAGTCATGCTGGCGTCTGATTATAACCAGGGCATCTTGATTGTGTTTAGGAGATTACTAAAACTTAAATCACACATAGTAGTTAAAGGGCTTATTCCTTTTTTATTAAAAATAATCTTTTAAAGAAAAATTAGGACATTTCATTTAATACATTTGTTTTTGATATGTGTTTATGGAACCTTTGTAGCCCCAAATACAGTAAATTTAATATTTTCTTTAACTCCTTAATGTTTCCAAATTGTGTTCTCAGAGGATAACCTTTGAGAATACCTTACATATAGCTAATAATAAAAAATTTAATAATGGCTAATATTTGTTAAGCATTTACCACGTGCCAGATGCTGTCCTAAATGCTTTACATCTGTTAACTCATTTAGCTTCCCTAATCCCGTAAGGTACTATTAAATTCATTTTGTAGATAAGGAAACAGTCACTGAAAGATAAGTGACTTGTCCAGAAGTAACTCAGTTTTTATGTAACATCTAGGTTTCAAACTTGTACAGCCTGGTTTCAGAGCTCTTCACCACTCTCTAGTTAGCACTGTGTAACACTTACAAGGAAGTTTTGGAGTGTTACAAGGGACTAACTGATTGTGGGGCTGAGAGAGAGAGCTGACAAAGATGACTGGGTTTCTAGCCCCCAGGTTAATAACATTATATCCTGAACAGAAAAAGGCAACCTAAGAAGAGAGAATTTCTTGAAGGAGTACAAGTAAATTTACTTTGGAAATGTTTTCGTTTAAGATGCAGCAGGTAGTTGAAAAGTAATGTTTGGAGCTCAGTCAGGAAACAGATTAAAATGCAGATTTATGCATCACTATTAGAAATTAGGTGATTGGGGCACCTTGGTAGCCAGTCACTTAAGCATCTGACTCTTGACTTCATGATCTCTGGGTTGTGGAATTGAGCCCTGTGTAGGGCTTTGTGCTCAGCGGGGAGTCTGCTGGAGATCTCCCTCTGTCCTTCCCCCCATTCACTCACTCTGTCTCCCTCTCTAAAATAAATAAATCCTTAAAAAAAATTAGGTGATTGTGTTAATTAGAATTTAAATAAACACTTGAAAGAAACAAAAGAACGAAAGAAAATTAGGTGATTGTGGCATTTTTGAGCATAGTGAGTTTGTCTTAATAGCTTGAGGATCACTTTTGTAATGTGTGGTCTGCTAAATTAAAAGGTTCAGACGCTGATAAGACAGTGTTTCAAACTGACTGCGACTTCATTTTCTTGCTAGATGGCACAATCAGGATTGATCAAGATTTACTATTACTCTGCTTTGTGTAAATTTAAAATGAAAAGCCGTGCGAATAGTTTGTCCTACAGTACAGGGCTTCTCAACATTAGTACTCAAGATATTTTGTAGCAGCCGCCCCGCACCCTACTCCGTAATGAAAATCAAAATTATCTCCAGATTTCCAAATGTTCCTTGGTAGATAGGGAACAAAATTGCTCCCATTGAAAACTACTGATGCAGTAGGAAATGCATGGCTTTGGAGCTGGACAAATTTATATGCAGTTTCTGGTTCTTTCACATTTTAGTTGATATTTGAGCATGTCAGTAATCTCTTAAATTTTGGCATTCTCATCAGTCATTTGGGGATAGTCTTACTCTGTAGATGTATTAAACAAGGTATAGTTTATAGATAGTAGTGATTCCCCTTCCTTATAATTATTCACTATTTACATAATGAGTAGATATCTTGCAGCTGAAATGTTTGTAAAATATTTTATCAAAATTATTTTTTTTCATTTCATATATGCAAAATCTTATTCAAATCTGGAATTTCCCATATAGTTAATTATTCTCAGAGAATCACAGGGTAGAAGTACACCAATGGAAAGGGAAAGAAGTGCTTAGTTGGAAAAGTAGAGTCTAACAGAAGCTAGTTAAGTTTTAAAAAGCAAGTATAGTCTCAGTAGGTAATGGTGAAACAAATAGTAGTTTGGAAAAAAAATTAATAAGCTCATAATATAAGTTTCTGATTAAAGACCTAAATATTAGGGACGCATGGGTGGCTCAGTTGGTTAGGCATCTGTCTTCGGCTCAGGTCATGATTCCAGGGTCCTGGGATCGAGTCCTGCATCAGGCTCCTTGCTCAGCGGGGAGCCTGCTTCTCCCTCTGCCTGCCCCTCCCCCTCTGCGCACACACTCTCTCTTTCTTTCTCTCTCTCTCATTCTGACAAATGAATAAAAAAGACCTAAATATTAAAAGTCTAGCCACACACAAAAAATAGAAGAAAACAGAACAGAATATCAAATCTTTGGAGGGAGGATAATTTGTTACACTTTAAGATAATAGACATCATTTAACCTGTATTTATGGAGCGCCTGTTTTGTAACAGGCACTTGTCTAAATGCCGGGAATAAATATAGCAGTAAACAAAAATCACCGTCCATATGGATCTTAAAATCTAATGAAGACAGGTATCTACATGATAAATTATATAGTATGTTAGAAAGTGATAAATACTGTAGAGAAAAGTAAAGCATAGCTGGGGGGTGGACCATGCTAGGTGACATTGCAGAGATCTGACGGAAGGAGGGGTAGAAACCATGGGGCTGTCTGGGAGAAGAGTGTGCCAGGCAGAGGAAATAACTAGTATGAAAATATTGAGAGAGAACAGCTGGACCGTCTTTCCCATTAGATGAAAAGGATGATTAGTTTGCTATTTATTTTTAAAAATCAATTTAAGTCTTCATTTTATGCAATTTTTTTTTTACGATTTTATTTGAGAGAAAGGGAGCAACTGCACATGTGCATGGGCATCAATGGGGGAGGGGCAGAGGGACAAGCAGACTCCCCAGTGAGCACAGAGCCTGACATGGGGCTGGATTTCATGACCTGAGCCAAAATCCGGACCTGAATATCTAACCAGCTGAGCCACCCAGGTGCCCCTTACTCAATGTTTTTAGCATAAATTTTACTGAATAAAAAGGTGAAATGTGTGTATATTTAAATGTAAATGAATGTTTATGAATCTCTAAAAGAGGGAATCCATTGTAGACCTAAAAGCCAGTAGGAAAGGAACCAAAGAAAAATAAGTATATTTTGCTGTATAAAAAATAAGGACAGCCAAAAAACCAAATAATTATTTGTTGTAACTACAAGAAGGGAATATTAACATGTAGGGAGCTCATGCAGATTGATTAAGACAGACGCTAAAATGTCCAATTGATAAATGAGCAAAAATTTAAACAGTATTTCCTCTTTTGTGAGCTATATGTTCATGTACCCTAACGTATTCTGTTGCTAGTTCTCTAGGACATGTTAAATCTTACACCTTTACACATTGCTGATTCAGAGCCTTAAATGTATTTCCCACCTATCTATGCCTGACAGATTTCCCTAACAAGCCTTATCCCAGCCATTGCCTCTCTTGGGAAGCCTTTCTTGCCTTTCCTAGATGGAAGTGACAAATCTTCTGCTATACCTTATACTCTATCTTGATTATCTTATAAGACTGGGGTCATGGAGGGGGTTATTGTACTTAATTGTCTTCTTCCTAGATGTGGGTTTTTGCTTTGTTTTGTTTTGTTTTTTTTTATGAGTGAACCTACAATGTAAATTCTATCAGGATGGAGATCTTACCTTGCCTTATTTCTAGCACCAGACTATTTTAGGGACTTGAAATATAGTAGTATATTCTTGATAAATACTGATGAGTTGAAATAGAAAGCAGGCCAGAAAAGTGGAGTATGTTGTTGCTACTTCCGTAAATAGTGGTTTTGATCATGAATGTGAATCATTAATTAAAAAGATAAACTTTTACTTGTGTGGTAAATATTCTGAAGTATCTTTGAAAATAGAAGCAGGAGAGAATGTAGGAGAGAAAATAACTAAAGTGGCATCCCCTTCTTTTATGTAAGTTACATAATCATCATATATGTACACATTTTCCAAGGAACTTTAAAAGGTTCATGAGCATTGGGTAGATTTCTTCATGAATCAGGAGAGCAAAATTCTCCATGAAAATTAAGTATTTGCTCACCAATTAACTCTCTTGTTGGAAATAGAGGAACTATTTAAATTGTGAAAAAGACCAACTTACCTGATTTAAAGTAAATGTCCATTCACCTTTCCTCAGTGAGAGTATTAAACTATCTTAAAATGTTGAGGTTGTTAACCCTAAGAAGTCAGGGTGAGGTGCTGTAGGTTTCATTTGCCTCCTCTTAGCTATTTGAGAGGAAATTCGAAGCTACTTCAAGTTAAGAAAGCTCACTGTAAGAGTCCTGTAGATGGCAGTATTTCTTTACTTTGAAAATGTTTTTACAGGTCATTATCAAAAATATGGGCTGGAATCTTGTTGGTCCTGTTGTTCGATGTCTTTTGTGGAATAAGGAAGATGAGAAAAGAAAATATTATTTTCTGATGCTTGATTTATTGGTAAAGGTAAGTTAACAAAATTGGGTTCTTTAGGTCACAATAGCCAGCAATATTTTGTAATTCCCTTTAATGTTTAATGCTCATTTTGGGTGACAAAGCTTGTTCATGAAAATATAGGAGAGAATTCTTTGGAGAAAGGGCCCAGTTTTATTGATTGGATGGGCAAGTCCATTTCAGGTTTTCCAGATTTCTGGATATAAGAATTATCTAACCTCATCTCAGACCCACTGATTCAGAATCTCCAAGAAGATACCTAAAAAGTTCTAAGCTATTTTTAATAATAGCTTATTGTATAGATGTGGAATTCAGGGTTTAGAGAGGCAGTTAGTTCGAGGCTACCCTGTTCTTTTAGCAGAATTGGAACTAGCAAATCTCAGTGCTCTTTTCTCTGTGGTATGTTTCTAAAAAAATATCAAAAACCTAGAATGCAGGGGCACCTGGGTGACTCAGTCATTAAGCGTCTGCCGTCGGCTCAGGGTGTGATCCTGGAGTCCTGGGATTGAGCCCCACATTAGGCTTCTCCTCTGGGAGCCTGCTTCTTCCTCTCCCACTCCCCCTGCCTATGTTGCCTCTCTCGCTGGCTGTCTCTCTCTCTCTGTCAAATGAATAAGTAAAAACTTTANGGGATTGAGCCCCACATTAGGCTTCTCCTCTGGGAGCCTGCTTCTTCCTCTCCCACTCCCCCTGCCTATGTTTCCTCTCTCGCTGGCTGTCTCTCTCTCTCTGTCAAATGAATAAGTAAAAACTTTAAAAAAAAAAAAAAACACCTAGAATGCAAATGATCACAGGAAATAGGAAGAGGACGTAGATTAGTTGCAACCAACAACCTTAGAGACTCTTGGTAAAAGGTTACTAGAGTTATTAGTCAAAACTGATGGTATAGGAGGATAAATTCTAAGGATAAGGACATTATAAGAAGCTACTTAGAGATCAGTGCAAATAAAAATATATACTTGGAAAGAGGAAACCCCATCTAGATAGTAGTTATTAACTATGAGGACTTTTTAAAAAGGCAAGTGAGGTAATTCTGGCTATTCAGAAGGCAGTGCAAAGTTTTATCTGTTCAGAAAGTACAAAAGAAACTGTACTCATTTAAATGCCCTGGCAGTGTGAGATAGAAAGAAAGGTCCCACCTGCTGAAATCCTGGGAAACTAATGTAGCTTTCGGAGTAGGCAGGCAAAGCTCAAAGAAATCTCAGTTCTGATAATCAAGTTCTTTCTCCCTATTTTTCTAACTTTTCCTTTAGTCAGGAATTTAAGTCTCCAAAATATAGTTGTCCTTTTTTTTTTTTTAAAGATTTTATTTATTTGAGAGAGAGCACGCGCACAACAAGGGGGGAGAGGCAGAGGCAGAGGGAGCAGCAGACTCCCTGCTGAGCAGGGAGCCCAATGTGGGACTCAATTCCAGGACCCCGAGATCATGACCTGAGCCAAAGGCAGACCCTTAACAGACGGAACCACCCAGGCGCCCTTGTCTGTTTTTTTTTTTTAAAGCTTTTATTTATTTATTTGAGAGGGAGTGAGGGAGAGTGAGAGAGAATCTGAAGCCAACTTCACACTGAGCACAGAGCCCAATGAAGGGCTCGATCACACAACCGTGAGTTCATAACCAGAGCCAAAACCAAGAGTCAGAGGCTTAACCAACTGAGCCACTCAGGCACCCCAAATACAGTTGTCTATTAAAAGACTTATGACTTCTTGCTTCTTTGTAGTTTTACAGTGATTTGACAATCAGATTCTATGTTTTATTAGTGTATTTTTTAATTTTTTTTTAATTTTTAATTTTTTATTTTTTTTTAAAGATTTTATTTATTTATTCGACAGAGATAGAGACAGCCAGCCAGAGACGGAACGCAAGCAGGGGGAGTGGGAGAGGAAGAAGCAGGCTCATAGCGGAAGAGCCTGATGTGGGGCTCGATCCCATAATGCCGGGATCACGCCCTGGGCCGAAGGCAGACGCTTAATCGCTGTGCCACCCAGGCGCCCCTATTAGTGTATTTTTTTTTTTTTTAAGATTTTATTTATTTGACAGAGATAGAGACAGCCAGCGGAGAGGGAACACAAGCAGGGGGAGTGGGAGAGGAAGAAGCAGGCTCATAGCGGAGGAGCCTGATGTGGGGCTCGATCCCAGAACGCCGGGATCACACCCTGAGCTGAAGGCAGACACTCAACTGCTGTTGCCACCCAGGTGCCCCAGTATTAGTGTATTTTTTTAAACAATTATATGAGGTTTTTTACTGTTAAGCAAAAATAATTATATTTTCTCAGTATATCCTGCCTTTTAAAAATAGTAATCATGTGGCTTTAAATACAACTTGTATTAAACAGGTTCAATTGTGAATATTTTTATAGTTATGTAATCCAAAGGAATTATTGTTGGGTTTGCTTGAACTGATTGAAGAGCCCTCTGGAAAACAGATATCCCAAATTATTCTTCTTTTACTTCAGCCATTACAAACAGGTAATGAGTATTTTGATATCTAAGAGTTTCTTATTTTATCTGTGTTAAGTTCTTGATATTACTCCAAAATGTCAGCACTATACCAGAGTAAAATTTATGACTAATTATTGAGTACTCTGTTTAAACTAGCAATAGCAGTACCAGTTTGAATCCTGCTACCTATAAAAAGATGACAATACCTGGCACAGATGGGTACCTATTGTATTTTGTTGAATGTCATGCTGTTTTTCAGGTATAATGTTACAATCTGTAGCTTTCTGCCTAACCTTCCTATCTACAACATGTCTCGAATTTTCCCTGTAAACATATTTAAAGGATTGCCTCTGTGATGTCTGCTTTACTCAGTCTGTTAGCATTGTGGTAGGTCCTGTATCTTGGTTAAGAGGAGTATTGCACAGGCATTGTTCATCCTCTGCACTGGGAAGTTGAGGCTGGGAATAGCAAAAGAACTACTGAATCAAACAAGTATAGAAAGAAAATGTCACTGCACCATGAGTGAATGCAGTAATACTATTGTTAAGCAGTGGACCTTGGCAACCAAAGCAGACAGTGTTTATCCATGGGAACAGACTATTTTTTCATTACTCAGAGTCTGATAGAATGACCCAGACTCTAGAAGTTAGAGTAAATTCATTTTAAATGAGAATGAAGCAGCTTTGTACCACTTGAAATACTCGAAGTCTCCTAGAAAGGAAAATATAGTAATACCACCTCATTTTTACAGTGCTTTATATTTTACAAAGACACTTTCTTTTATTTGATACTTAAAACAACCAAAAAATATGGAAAGAAGTGTTTGTCTTAATTATGTAAACTGTTAGAAACAAACAAGATTTCATGGCATCTATGGTAAGGTGCCATGATTGTAAGATGATCCAATATTTCATGCACCACTAAGAAGGAAGAATAAAAACATTATCAATTAAGTTATATGTCATCCTGATTTCAAAGTTATTATAATGTTTTTTTTTAAACGTGTTATAATTCTACATTTATTGGACTTCTGGTCCCACGTGTAACGTATTTGATGAAGCTACCTCAAGTCACAATTTGGTCTCTGTTTTAGTGATTCAGAAACTTCGTAACAACAAGGCATATTCAGTGGGATTAGCGTTGTCCACCCTTTGGAGTCAGCTCTCTCTCCTTCCTGTTCCATACTCAGAAGAACAAATACAAACAGATGACTATGGCCTTTGTCAGTGTTGCAAGGCCTTAATAGAGTTCACTAAGCCTTTTGTGGAAGAAGTCATTAATGACAAAGAAAACTCACTGGAAAATGAAAATGAAAAGTTAAAGGATGAATTACTGAAATTGTAAGTATATTTTTGGTTAACATTTCATAATGGAATTAAGTAATCCATCAGTTATTTTATGTTTCTTTATTGTATTTGTTTGCCATGGACATATAAATTTAGTTTCAGGTTTTGAATTTTAGAAGATTATGGGGTTAGTGGTTAGTGCCTCATTAAATGCCATGTTCTACATTTTTAAAAATTAAAAACCAAAATCTATTTGTTTAATTTACTTTATATTCTTCCGTGACTTTTATTCATCAGAGTAAGTGAATAATTAAAGTGGGGGAAATAGGTGTAGCTCAAAAAATCTAGTCTTTTGTGGGGGAATTGTGTTTTTACTCTCCTTTTGAAAGCAACAGAAGCAGCACCAGACAGTTGAACATCCAGCTTGACCACAAAAATGGTAACAGAGTACCCAGTAGCATTCATTCCAGGGGTACTATACACTAAACGTGTGTGCCCTGTTCAGTGTGGCTGTCAAGTACTTGAGATATGGCTAGTCCAGAGTAAGATGTGCTCTAAGTATAAAATGCTCCCTGGACTTGAAGACTTGTTATTTAAAAAAAATACTAAAATACTTCAATAATATACTGATATATTGAGACAATATTTCAGATATATTGGGTTAATAAGATAAATTATTACTTTCCTTTGTTTCTTTTTTAATGTGACTACTAAAAGATTTTAAAATATTTGTGGGGCTTGTATTGTATTTCTATTGGATAGTATTGGACTAGATTATTGAATTATATGGACTAGTAATTTTATCTTTTAAATTTGGAGACTAAAACTACCAGTTAGCTTTCTATTTTTTCAGGTTAGGACATTAAAATTTTTTTTGCCATTTATAAAACCCATTATTTCGTGAAAGTAAAGATATTTAAACTAAAGAAATTGGGAAGGCTTGATCACAGAATAAAGTTTGGTTTTGTAAATAAAACAAATAGAGCTTTATGAAAAAAATTACATTGTCCCGATTTTTCCTTGAACTAATGAAAACTACATGATGGAATAGCACTGGTCCTTAAACCCTCAGTAACCATTGACACAGTCTAGACATGGAAGTGAATCTTACCACATGGAGTCTAGCAAGGTGTTCTCATGCTTTCCCCAATACTAGTAGGAAGGACCTTTTTTTTTTTTTTTTTAAAGATTTTATTTATTTGACAGAGAGCACAAGCAGGGGGAGTGGCAGGCAGAGGGAGAGGGAGAAGCAGGTTCCCCACTGAGCAGAGAGTCCCAACGTGGGGCTCGATTCCAGGACCCTGGGACCATGACTGAGATGAAGGCAGCCACTTAACTGAGCCACCCAGACGCCCCTAGTAGGAAGGATATTACATCAGCAGTTTTACAGGCGGTTGAGTTATTTTTCATGTAAAATTAACTTTGATATGTTTATAGAACTAGATATTTTATACTTAGGAAATACCATATTCACAGTTACCCATTTCTTATATCTTAGTTGTTTCAAAAGCTTGAAATGCCCTTTGCTGACAGCACAATTCTTTGAACAGTCCAAAGAAGCTGGAAATGATCCTTTAAGATGTTTTGCATCTGAAATAATAGTAAGTACAGCTAATTTAATCTGCCATAAAATCTGCTATAATTTAAAATGTTATCCTGCTGCATACTCATGTACTGCACATGGGTGTGAAAATTGATACATTATTAATGCGATATGTATTTTTTGTAGAACATAGATAAAAGGATGGAAAAGAAACAGCAATGTTATTTGGGTAATGAAATTAATACCTTCCAGATTTTGCTTTGTAGTCAGAAATAAATATATACATAGGTATAATTTTTTAAAAAGATTCTATAGCATTATACATACTCTTCCGTAACGTACTTTGTTTCTCTTAGCATATTAAGAATATTTTTCCATTGTCTTTCCGTTTTTGTTTAACTTGGGCCATCTAGCTCTAGATTTTCTCCAGTTTTTCAGTATTATAAAACAATTCCAACTTTCTTTTTTTTTAACTTAAATCTGTGGTAAGTATCCTTTTAACCAAATCTTTGCATATTTCTTTGGTTGTTTTCTTAAATTCCTAGAAGTGGAATTCCTGTGCCAAAGGATCCTCACTTTTAAGGCTTATGAGAAATATTTTTAAAATAACTCCAGAAATAAATAAATTTTATTTTAAAAGTAATTTGGCTTAAGGCATCAAGAGTATTTTTAAGTGTGCTGGGATTCTATATTAGGGAACTAATCTGAAATATGGAAAATATGTACTTGAGATTGATAGTCATGAATTTCAGGTTAGAGCAGTCATTGTGGTTGTGGGTTTTCTTCAGCCATCTTCAACTGTATGAGTGTAGGTGCAACATAGGAAGAAAGTTGGATTTAATTAGGTCAGAGTTTTGAGAGCTGTTCTACAAAGCAAGGGAGGGGGAAAGACCTGTATGCAAGGAAGTGACTGTGATGGACAATAGAATTAAGCTGAGTAAGGAAGGAAGTTAGGACATAGTAAATGAGAGAGACAGTGAAAAAGATGATGGGATCATTGGATTGTAGTTCCTGGTGTGACTGACAAGTTGTTGGAGCTAGGTTACTAAAAGGAATGAGCTGAAAAGACTGGAGGTTAAAGAACAGGATGCTTGAAATAATACTGTGGAAAAGTTCAGTTACTAATAACAGTGTCTGGGGTATGACCAGGGAGTGAGTGTTCTAAGGAGCAGGTGGAGGCTGAAATCATCGGACTAGACAGTGAAGTACCTGAGATTCCATGGTATTAGACGATCTTTGGTTGTATATTTAAGTCACATGGAATTATCAGAATAATGTCCAAAACCCAATTTATGGAGTGAACTTGGGGTAGATGTTGGGTAGTCATATGAAATGAGTTTCAAAGCTGAGGGGTTCAGAGAGGATGGAGGAGAATGGTCTAGAAGCAGCAAGGAGAACACGTATTTTACTTCCAGGCTTGGTATAGTGGATATGGGTGAAAAAATAGCAACCCTTTGAGAGGTCTGCAGAGAAAATAGTTGTTTTCAGAAGAGTCAGATTTCTTTTAGAGCAAAAGAGGTAAGAGACCATTTCATGAAGAATGGATTTTGCTAATAACCGTGAGTTCCACAGGCCGTACTTTGAAGGGTACCTGAGATCTGAGAAGAGGTAGGAGAAGGGTTTAGAAGAGGAGATGCCAGAAATTTAGGGGAGCTAGATTCTGAGGATAAGAAATGATTTGGTAACTAATATAAATAGGGTTACATAGTTAATGGGGTTAATGCTGATGGTTAAGATAGTAGGGAAAAGGCTATGACTGATGTAGAGGGAGAGAAAGGAGGGATTTTCCCAGGAGCACATAAGAGACTGGGGCCTCTTCATTGTTGCCGGTGTTAGAGTGCAGTATAATCCCCTAGATATAGTATAAATATATTACCATATTTGATAAACGTACCCTATTTTGAAAAGATAGCTATGAAAGTTGGTAACTGTTGCAGGATTTTAAGCCTGGGAGTGATGTAATTGTTTTGGATTCAGTGGAGGTTAAATTTAACCGAGGTAAGATTAGAAATAGGGAGATCCTTAGGTGTGTTTTGGGAGTTAAGTGAGAAATAATAGGATCCTGATTATGGAAATGGTGGTAGAGATGAAGAGGAGAGCGCAAAATAAAAAATTTTATAGTAGGTAAAATCAGCGAAATTTGGTCATTAATTGGATTTAGAAAACTAGTTAAAAAGTTGATTCATGGATGAAGTTTAATGCTTGGGTAGCTGGGCAGATGAAGGTACCAGTAATTGTGAGAGAGAATACAGGGCAAGGAACAGGGTGTTTTGTGCTTTCAAAATATTTTTTATTAAGATGATTTGAAAACATTCAGAAAAGTGGAAAGAACAATATAATGTAACCTCATGTACCCATTACCCAGCTTTAACAATTTTTGACATTTTGCCAGTTTTGTTTTATCTAGTCTCCTTTTTTTTTACTGTAGTATTTTATAGCAAGTCCTAGGCCTATCATTTCATCCTTAAGTCTTCAGTATGCTTCTCTAATTAGTAAGGACTTCTAAAAAAATAACCACAATCCATTATGACATTTAACAAGATTAACAGTAATTTCTTAATATATATTTAATTCCCAGAGAGCAGGCTTTTAAGGGGCAAAGTCTGAATGATGATCAAATTTTGATGAGATCATCTAAAGAGGTAGATAAGTGTGGGAAAAGAAAGGGGCTTAGGACTGAACCCTACAGAGTACCAACACTTAAGCCCACCAAAGAGACCAAGAAAGAAGGGTCACAGAGGTGGTACAAATACCACAGAAACTGGGGTAGTAGAGTTTCAGGGAGAAAAAACTGATGGGTCGTGTTAAATGTAGCCTATAAAGTAACAGTTGAAAAGTATCCATTGGATTTAGCAAGATAGCATTGATAATCTTAGCAAGAACAGTTTAAGTGGAGTGTTGGAGCCATAAAACAGGGGAGTGGTTAAGGGAGTGCATGAATAATGAGAAAAAGATGCCAACTAGTATAAGGTGTTCTTCAAAAGAGGATGAATAAGAAGAGGAGTGGGAAGACATGGGCCTGGGGTAGGAAGGTAGTGGGGGAGATGGGAGTTTTGAGCATGCATATTTCTTTATAGACTGAAGAGATAGGAACCATTAGAGAGGAAAAGAGAAGTGTTATGGGATAATGAAATAATGTGGCTTGAGAGCATACAGCTGAGCACAGGATTAAGGACACCTAGAGGAGGTAAGAATGCGTATGCATGCAGGGAAATGTGAGCAGGAATGGAATTTTAAAACTGAAGGGAATCAAACCCACTGGCCTCAGATTTCTAGGTGAAGGAGATCTTTTAAGAATCTAAGAATTAGAAATGGAGGCTTCAAGCAATTGGTAAGGATTTGGAACACTGAAGGGAAAGGAAAGAGAGATGGTAGAAGATCATGAAAGCATTAGTGAGTAGTCTGAGCACTCAACTGTGGTTGGAGACCACAACTGTAGTGATAACAGTTTGTATTTGTGTATGATTTTTCGCCAGCAGTACTTAACTGCCTGGGTGTAGAAGTAGAGAAGGTGCATTTTAGCTATTTTTCCAGAGCTGTCATTTTTTTGGGTAGATGGAGCTAAAGGAAATATAGGGTATAAGTAGTTCAAATGACCAATGATGTGTTGGTTGGATAGGGAAAGAAGGGGAGTTAGGAGGGGACAGATAGGTTAGATGAAGGGATCCCAGAACTAGAGAAGTCAGAGGTAGAAAAGCAGGTTGGTGAGAGAGACAGGATAAGAAGTTATGGTCACAGAATGAGGTGTTGGAGTTTAGGTATCTAATGTGGAATAGCTGCAAATGCTGGGATTATGTGCTGAAATGAACTAGAAATTAAGGTCACTGGAATTCAGAAATCAAGAGCCATGAAGCTGGCCTATTAGAGGAGTTATCCGTGTGAACACTGAATTTTTCCCCATAGGGTAACAGGAGCTGGATAGAGAAAACGATTGTGAGCACGTACCAAAGTCTTCAGGAAATGTGGGGAAATGACCAGGCAGTCAGCATATGGCAGAGATGAAGACAGATAAAGGGCAATATGGCATCTGCCTCAGGAAAATGTGCTTTTGCTTGAGAGTGCAGGAAGAACCAAGATAATACCCAGCCTCTACCCATACCACCCTTCCCCACTGCCTCCTCCCTGGCTGTGCTTTGTAAGAGGTGTGCAAGGATGAGCAGCTTGCACCAGAAATCAAATCAGGTTTAATTACAGCAGTAAGAGAGCAAGTATCCTATGAAGAGGTTGAGGGTATAGGGAAGAGGTTTTAAGACCTCAGCGGAAGGAGTATTACAAGTAGAGACGGAAGTGAGGAAGCACAAAGCAGTCAAGAAGTAGAGGTGAGCTCTTTTTTTGCCGCTTGCTGTGCCAGCCACACGCACACCTGCCCCTTATAGCCGTTTTCAGAGAATTGAAGAAATGAAGGACTTTCTGCTCATGGCGTGGTGAAAGGATGCCAAATCGTCAAGATCCAGGAAAAGAAGCATAATGTGAAGTTAAAAGTTGGATGCAGCAGATACGTAGTATACCTTGGTCATCACAAAGAAGGCAGAGAAGTACAGCAGTCTCTGCCCTCAGTCTTGGCAGTGAGGAGCTGACATGAACCTGGCACACTGATTTGAACTGTATTAAAATTTTAAAAATTAAAAAAAAAGTAGAGGTGAAATCAGGGTAGGAGATGAAGTGAGGAGGTGCCTTCTGTTCTATGCTGGAGAAGTTCAGGTAAGTGTGGCGTGCTTGAGATTGATAGCTTTAGCTATCCCTCCTTTGGCAGAAATTATTTTGATATAGGACTGCTTGAATGTCCCAGGGGTTTCACCACAGAAACATGCCTAAAAGGGCCAAGGCTGCCGTGAGAAATTATAGAGTCAGGTATATCCTGGGAATGAGCAAGACTGCTGGACGGTGGGTGGGTAGGATAATGAAAGCCCTAATTTGGACACAGGTGGACTCCAGATATCCTAAAGCAGCACTGAAGAATCTGGTTATGTATAATGATTTTTTAAAAGGCTAACCTTACTCTGGGAAAAAAATATATCTAGTATTGGCCGAATGAAGAAATGGAGCTTCATGATTAAGAGGACATTGAGAATCCAAGTACAGTAAACTTTTTGTCTTATAGCTATAACAGGAATGCGTGGCTCTGAAAATCAGCACAGCAAGTATATATTTAGCATCTGGTAGCTGAACAGCAGTCTCTTGTGACTGAGGATGATTTCCCATGGTTCTTTTTTGTGTTCTGAAATGACTAATGGAGCCATCTGGGATCAGCAGATTTTACTTCCTGAAGGCTAGAAAAGTCTTATTTGACTTTATAATTCCCCACAATGTCAGGCCCAGTGCCTGACACTCAAATATTAAATAAATGAGTGAATATGTGGAAGGTCAGTATTCATTCTGATTTAGCTGTTTTTGTCATTCCCTTTTGACTTCTATATAGTAGTTTGTTATAACCTTATCCTCTTTTTGTAGACCTTCTCAATAAATATTTGACAGACATTATATCATTTTCTAGATAAGGAGACTGGCTTTAGAGAAGTTAGGTGACTTGTCCAGTATCTCACAGCTAATAAGTGGTAAAGCCAAAATTCAAATCAATTTCATTGGACTCTGAAGATCAGATGCTTTCTAGTATACTATAGTTAGAAATAACTGGGGCGCCTGGGTGGCTCAGTTGTTAAGGGTCTGCCTTTGGCTCAGGGCGTGATCCCAGCGTTCTGGGATCGAGCCCCACATCAGGCTTCTCCTCTGGGAGCCTGCTTCTTCCTCTCCCACTCCCCCTGCCTATGTTGCCTCTCTCGCTGGCTGTCTCTTTCTCTGTCAAATAAATAAAGTTAAAAAAAAAAATAACATAAGAGGCATGGGCATGGCCTTATGTTTCCTGAGTGTCTCTTTTCCCCTCCTTTATTAAAAAAAAAAAAAAGATAAAACTATATTCTAGTCCAGTCATGGTTCTCTTTCTGTTATGACACAAGAACCCTTATGACCTGAGATAGCAGCACTGTTTTCTGAAGCCTCTGGTGCCACTGACAGTGTTCCTCCTGCCAACTTCGTATCTCCGCAGACAGTGCTCAGTGGAACATTGTTCCTGGAGTAGTCTTTACCTGAGTAGTTAGTTTACTATCATTTCATGATATTTGTATCTCTCATATTTTTAGATTGCTCTCAAATACCTCTGAAGCACTTTTAAAAAATTGTGATAAAATATACATAACACAAAATTTACTATTTTAACCATTTTCAGGGGTACAGTTTAGTGGCATTAAATACATTCACATTCACACAACTATCACCACCATCCATCTCTAAAACTTTTTCATCTTCCCTCCCATTTCCCTCAGGTTGTTGGCAGATTTATCTCCTTGAAGCCATAGATTGAGGTCTATAGCTTTATTTTCTTGTTGGTGTTTGGTCAGGGACCAGTTTCAGGTCCTAGAGGCTGTCTGTAGTTCCTTGCCACACAGCCCTCTCTGTAGGCCCTCTCATAACATGGCAGCTTGGTTCTTTAATGCCTACAGAGTTGTTTCTGACTCTCAAGGAGGGCCCTGGCCCCTTTTTAAAAGACTTCTACCTACTTAAGTCAGGCCCACCAAAGATACTCACCATTCTGAATAACCCCAAATCAACTTATTTGGAACCTTAAATACATCTGCAAAAATCCTTTCACTTTTTTGTCATAACATAATCTCATCATGGGGTGACATCTTGCCATACTCTGTTAGTTAGAAGCAAGTTCAACAAATCCCACCAACACTCAAGGGGAGGGGATTATACAGGAAGTGAATATGGCTGGGAAAAGATGGGAAGAACATACTATAGCCTGCCTGCTATAGCTTACTTTTTTATCTTTCACAGGGCTTTTTATCAGCAATTGGACATCCTTTCCCCAAAATGATTTTTAATCATGGAAGGAAAAAGAGGACTTGGGACTATCTTGAATTTGAAGAAGAAGAAGACAAACAGTTAGCAGACTCTATGGCTTCTCTGGCCTATCTGGTATTTGTACAGGGCATCAGTATTGATCAGCTTCCAATGGTCTTAAGGTAGGAGTTAATGTTTGGTTTATTCATGTAATTTTTCTAAAAGGAGTATGAAACTCATTAATCTAATTTCCAGTATATGTTTATTAATGTACTAATACATTTTAAATGAAGTATAAACAAAAGCTGTTTTTATTAATACTGCCTTTCATCTATTAAAGCCAGTGGTACTCAAATAGTGAAAAGGTGTTGGAGGGACAGACATAGTGATGGGGACAAGAATCAGAAAGTGTGAAGCCAAACCCAATCAAAGGCTTGGTTTTGAAGCTGTTGGGATCACCCTGGTCCATACAGGAGGGAACTGGTCACTTACCCATGGGGTGGTCTAAATTGCCATAATCTTTTAACTGTATTAATCATGTAATCCTGAGTATTTATATATCCAGCCTCAATCCCTTTTAATCCAACTCTTTAAAAACACTAAGAATAGTCCCTAATGAAAATCCTTTAGTGGCTACTTATTGCTCTAAAGTCTAAAAATCTTCACATGAGACTAGCTTATGCATAATCTGGTCACTGCTTGATTGTCCTGATTCACCTTCTACTACCTTTTCTCTTATTTATTACTATGCTCCAGTAACACAGACCTTTTTTTGATTTCTTATTCAAATGTGTCACGAACCTTTCTGCTGTAGGGCCTTTGTTTATGCTTAGACCATCTCTAATCTTAAATGTCACTTTATGAGGAAAGTCTTCTCTCATCACCCAATTTAGGTTGCATCTTCTGTTGTAATTATCTTGACCTTGTCCTCCTTTTCCCATAAAGTTTATCAAAATTATTTTTTAAATAAATACATAATTTTATAATGTAATACCTTTTGGACTTTAATATCCATGATAAGGATTACATGCTTGTCTTGCAGGCCACAGGTGTATTTCTTCATGTGCATTTATATATTTATGTATGAATATACCTGGGGATATATTTCTATGTAAATATTGCAATAATGGTTACCACTTTCCTGTTCACCATGTATTAAACAATATGCGGACAGCTTTGTAAGCATTATCTAATCTTTACAATACTGTGAAATAGAGCATTCTCATTTTATGGATGAAAATAACAGGCTTAGACAAATTAGGACACCAGTCAACATCATACAACTTAACTAGTGGGATAGGTAGATTCAAACAGTTCTGTCTGAGTAGGTGATGGTACAGTGGTGAGCATAGCTGCCTTTCAAACAGTTCTGTCATAGTACCACCAAAATGACTTAGGTATGTATGTTGGTTTGCTAAGGCTGCCATAATAAAACGCCACAAACTGGATAGTTTTAAAATAACAGAAATTTGTTGTCTCGTAGTTTGGAGGATAGAAGTCCAAGGTCAGGGTGTGGGCAGGATTGGTTCCTTCAGAGAACCTGTTTCATGCCTGCCCGTTTGCTGGTGATTTGCTGGAAGTCCTTGGTGTTCCTTGGCTTGTACATCTGTCACTCCATTCTGCCTTCAGGTTCATATGGCGTTCTCTCTGTGTATGTCTCTGTCCACATTTCCCTTTATTAGAAGGACACCAGTCGTACTAGATTAGGGCTCACACTAATGACTTCACTTTATCTCCAGAGTGAGGAGGTTCTTGTTCTGCCCCTGCCCATCCCAATTAAAAAAAAAAAAAAAAAGGTGGCCCTAACTCCAAATAAGGTCATATGCTGAGGTTCTTTCTGGATGTTAGGATTCCAACATTTCTTTTTTGAGGTGGGCACCATTCAACCCTTAACAGTATTTATGTATGTGAAATTTCTAACAATGTACATGTATGTGATATATACATATATGTGTTGTCTATTTTAGCCCATCGTACCTTTTGCAATTTAATATGGGGCATATTGAAGTCTTTTTGCAAAGGTAAGATCATTTAGATGGCATCTCAGAATTAAATACTAGTATTAAAGGAGTTCTTGTTAAGAGTGGGGGAGACTGCCTTCTCTTTGCCAGACCCTAATTAATTGGTTATTTTATAAAACAGTGATGTAAATATGAGACAAAAATGAGTAAAAGAGGTTTTACAACAAAAAATCTCTTTTAAATATTAAAATACTGTCTTCTAAGGGAATTTCCAGTCATCTGCGTCTGAGATTTCTTCTCTTATTTCAAAAGTTGGTAAGTTAAAACACCTCTGTCCCTCTGCAGCCTCCTCGATCTAAGAGGTGGTCAGTAAAAGAAATTCATCCATGTTTTTGCTTCGTTGACACGATCTGAACTACATTGAAAGGAAGGAGGTGTCTTGACCCCACCTTTTTATAACTTACAGTATTAGATTATTGACAGTGATTATATCCAGTAACTTTTCTTATCCGAGGCACTAAGAATGCAAGTCTTTCTCTTTAAAAAAATTAAAAAGTAACAAATATGTATAATTCCAGATATTTAAGAATTTTGCAAAATTCTATATGCTTTGTGTTTTCTTGTAACATGTTTAAATTATCTCTTGCGATAAATCAGGACCTCTCAGTAGTATTCCATAGGAACATTAGTGACAGTTTATCAATCCCATCTCTTCCCAGGTGAAGGAAGATTTGTAACATGGCAAATGTCCAAAGCCTCGGCCTACAAGGCAGGAATTTCCAAGGGTCTCCTGGCACAAGTAGTTATTAACTCTGTAAATTTACTGTATTATGTATGTCTTAATGGTTTTACATTCTTTTTAGTCACTTATATTCATACATTGAGAATATATATTGATTTGAATCTTAAATTCTATATTCTTAAGATTTCCAAACTATTTAGTCATTAAACAAAAACACTTTTAACTCCTTGCATGGTTAGAATAAGAACTTAGGCATTAGGTAATATTTTTTGCCACAGAGCTTAAATATTTAGTTAACAAAGATTATACACCTTTAAAAAATTATTATCACAAATGGAAAGCATTTACTTCTTGTATAAAAAGAATTGAAAAGATTTTACAGATTAATCAACTGGAATACATAGTATATTAAAGTCTTTAAATTTCAATTTTCCTTTATTTTTCCTAAAATGAAGAATCATTCTAAAGCAGTTTAGAAAACCATGTTGATAAATTTTAATATTCTCTTCCAGAACAGAAGAGTCTGTTTTCTCCAAAGGAGTGGTAAGATTTGTTTGCACCCATTGTAATTTACACACAGCTGCTGTCAACAAATACAGCTGTTGATTTTGCTATATATGTATCTCTGCATATATTTTAATCTGTAGGATCTGTTGGAGAATGGTTTATTGAGAATAGAAGACAACAGTCTACTTCACCAGTACTTAGAAATCAAGAGCTTTCTTACTGTACCTCAGGTAAGTAAAATGTGTATTCTAATTTTGACATAGCCCCTTTCCTATTCTGAACTTAAGGTCTTTTCAGACTCCTCTCCTACTTCCTTCTCCATATCCTTTGAAAACTCTAGTGCCATGTGTTCAGTAAAACTTGCTGTGATGAAGGAAGAGTTCTAGCTCTGATACAGTATGAAAGCCACTAGCCACACTGAGCACTTGAAATGTGACTAAAGTTGATTAAGGAACTGAATTTTTAATTTAATTTAAATTAATTTAAACTTAAATAGCTGTATGTGGCTAATGGCCATCATAGTTGATAGCATAACACCCAGTGGAAAAACATAATTTTCTTGACACTTTGTTTCTGTAGGGACCTTGGAAATGAAGCTCCTTTACTCATAACTCAAGTCCTAAGGACTCCATCAAGGCGTGCCTGGACTCATTACTAAAAAGACATTTTGTTTTTTCCTCCTGTGATTTATTTTACTTTGTACTATTTGTTAGTTATCATAGCCAAGTAGGTCTTAAGATGTTGATGTAGAAACATGTTTTTCCACTATTTAAATAGAAAAACATGGTGATTGTTACTAAATTAACACTGATTGTTTTTAATGAGTAGATTATGTTTTTGCATGTCTGATTCCATTTTTTGCTACCCTAGACAGAATTGTAAATTACAATTGACTTCTAAATTTACGCTTTGTGAGACCCACTCAGTTTTAATTACAAAATGGATTGAATTTAGCTTCCTTAGATGTAACAGTGGAATGAAAGGCTCGGGGAGAGACACCTAGGTGGCTCAGTCGGTTAAGCGTCTGCCTTTAGCTCAGGTCATGATCTCAGGCTCCTGGGATGGAGCCCTGCATCTGGTTCCCTGCTCAGTGGGGAGTCTGCTTTCCCCTCTCCGTCTCCCCCACCCCCGTTCATGTCCTCTCTCCCTAATAAATAAAATCTTTTTAAAAATAGAAATAAAGAAGCTCAGGGGAAAATTTACTTAATTTTTAAATCTCCTACCTTCACATCTCTGAAATTTCAGTATCTACCATTCATAATATCATTGTCTATTGTCAGTGTAATCTATTAACATCTGAATTTTATTTTTTAATTTCCAGGGCTTAGTCAAAGTAATGACACTTTGCCCCATTGAGACATTGGTATGTAAATGTTTTGGGACTAAATAATAATGAATTACTTGTGAGAAATTTTAATGAATAATTTATAATTGACTCTTGCACAACACAGGGATTAGGGGTGCTAACCTCTAGCACAGTTGAAAAGCCACGTATAACTTTTGACTCCCTAAAGACTTAACTACTAATAGCCTCCTATTGACGAGAAACCTTACTGATAACAAAACAGTTGGTTAACATATCGTTTGTATATGTATTATATACTATATGTATACAATAAAGTAAGCTGGAGAAAAGAAAATGTTAAGAAAATTATAAGAAAAAAATCATAAGGAGAAAACATTTACAGTACTGTATTGTATTTATCGAAAAAAATCTGCTAAGTGGACCTGCACATTTCAAACTCATGGTGTTTGAGAGTCAACTATAATCTTCACTTTATGTAACAATATTATTTGTTTTATTTTAGAGGAAAAAGAGTTTAGCTATGCTTCAACTATATATTAACAAGTTGGATTCACAAGGCAAATATACGTTATTTAGGTATGTATCAAGAATGGTTTTCAAGGGGCGCCTGGGTGGCACAGCGGTTAAGCGTCTGCCTTCGGCTCAGGGCGTGATCCCGGCGTTGTGGGATTGAGCCACATCAGGCTCCTCTGCTGTGAGCCTGCTTCTTCCTCTCCCACTTCCCCTGCTTGTGTTCCCTCTCTCAGTGGCTGTCTCTATCTCTGTCAAATAAATAAAATCTTTAAAAAAAAAAAAAAAGAATGGTTTTCAAGTATGTAGTTGATTAAAAACCCAAATTAATGCCATTTAATTATTCCAGGTTCTAGTATTTAAGTATGTTTTACATTTAAGTCGACTCTACTTGGAAGCCTTATTATAATAAATTCTCTTATCCCTATAGGTAGAGGAGGGTTCGTCAAATATTATGGACACATATTATATGAATAATAGTATTTCAGTTCAACTAATTGAAATATTCTAAAATTAAAAGACTAGACAGAGATTAGAGATTGATAAGGGTCCTGCTAGATAGACCTTTACATGTCAATAATCTCCATTATTCACTGCTGAAATTAATTGCTCTGGAGTTATAACTTTGATAGGCTATTCACTGTAAGTTAATAGTAGAGATTATTAATAGTGCTGTTTAAGGGGGAAAAGATTCTCGCAACTTTCCCAGTTAAAGAGCAGCAAGCTTTTGTGTGAAGGGCCAAACAGCAAATACATGCTTTATGCATCACAGTCTCTGTTGCAACGACTCAACTTTGTCTTTGTAATGGGGGGTGGATGTGTTCCAATAAAACAGAACAGGCACCAGGCTGAATTTGGCCTGCAGACCTAGTTTGTTGACATACCTGGCAGTAAATAAAAATGAGTTAAAAATAGATTTGGGCAATGTCAAACTGCCAAGGAGTCTTTTTTGAGGATTGGCCAATACTAGCACCCTTGATCCCATCTTCACTTCTATTGATAAGACTTACATCAAGTTTATGAAATTTTCATTTCATGCTTAGTTCTTATACCAGCTTTCCTGTTCTTATCTACCTATTATCCCTACGAAGAAATCCCCCCTTTCTTCTTAAGCTAGTCATACTGAGTTTTCTTTCTTTGTAATTAAGTTAGTCTAAAGACTAGTCTACTTTCACAGGGAGTAATTTTGGGAGTTTTTAGGCTATTATACTAGTGCCCATTTTTGCCATGTCAAATCATTGCAACTATATGCAAAAAAGATTCACATTTGGTTTAATAGAAATTTCTTGTTGGAAAGATCCAGTTAAAATAGAATTTGCCAGTTAGAGCAGTACCCCAAGTAACTTGGTAATTGATCACCTTGCTAGCTGACTTCACTGCTTGTTGTATTTCTGGAAATAACACATGGCCCGTTTGAATTTGTTAAGATTTTCATCATCATTTAAGTATAATGCAGTCGAGGACAAATTCAAATGTTTTGTAATTTTGCTTTTAAGGTGCTTATTGAATACAAGTAATCATTCAGGTGTGGAGGCTTTCATTATTCAGAATATCAAAAATCAAATTGATTTCTCATTAAAGGTAAGAGCATAGCTAAGATGTTGATTATCTTATTTTGTAGGATATATTTATTCATTTGTGCAATACATCAATGTGGACTTTGTCCTGTGGGCTTTTTCTGTATCTGTATTAGGTCATATTTTTTCACCATTTCTGTTTTTTAAAAACCCGAATTTTGAAATTTTGTTAACTATATATTTAAATAGTATTAATTCTTTGAGCTGAGAATATGACTTTGTTTTGCTCTATACTTATGAAATATTAATGGAAACTTAAGTCTACTCTGTTTATGAACAGTCAGTAATTTTACATTGAAAAGAGAGAGAAAGAATGAATGTATCGATGTTTTCAAACTGGTAGTTTATTCCCAGTGTCTAGAAAAAGTGTGAAAAAATGGAAATGAAAGTTTAAAAAATATATTTTAAATATGTAGTGTTTATTTTTATGGTATGAACATATTAGAAAAACACATGAATTAATCAACTGTTACTTAAAATCTTTCCCAATTTTTATTTTGCTTTTCAGGGAACACACAACAACAAATGGTTTACAGGCCCACAGCTGATTTCACTTCTAGATTTGGTACTCTTTCTCCCAGAGGGTGCTGAAACAGATTTACTCCAAAACTCAGATAGGTAAGGTGACCATTACTAAGGTTCACATAGTAAATTCACAAAAAAATGTGAAACCCCTGCTTAGTGAACCTGAACAAATAAGATGTATTTTCCTGTTATGTTATGATCTATGGCTAATTGATAAAATTACATAAAGATTTCCTCTTTCCAAAAGTATGACCAACAGAATGATTTTATACCTACGATGTGCCCTGCATTCCAATATACAACTCATAGGGATTTGTAACTATAGCACTGGTGACTAAAAACTAAGAATTTCATATATATAACTTATATAAAAGACATGTGGTTTGAGTTTTATTGTTTTGTTTTCTAGGACAATATATATATATATAATTTCTATCTCATGTAATTTTACTTTCAGTCTACTAGCATAGATGATGACAAGTGGTTGTAAGCTTTTATAAAAGGAATCTTAAAGTCTAGGCAGTAAGTGATGTTACTCTCAAGTATTAGAGATAACAAGACTCTCTCAGGGAAAAAGAATAGTGATTTTCACAATTGTATTTTGTGAACTTGGAGAACAAGAGTGGTAATTACTACTCCAAAAGGTGTGTTAAGGGAAATAACTAATAATGGCAAACATAATTGTAAAAATATACCCTAGGTTTTAACTTATTTATTCATTAAAATTGCTGATTATACAAAACCATATTATAAGTAACAAATTGTATATTTTTAATTAACAGGATAATGGCTTCATTAAATTTACTGAGATATTTGGTTATCAAAGATAATGAAAAAGACAATCAAGTAAGTGAGTTTTTTTTTAAATACACAAGCCAATATTTAATATCTTACCCAGCTACAAAGGCTAAGAGAAGTACCAGCAGTTATTCTAAAACCTGAAGTTAATTCCCAGGAGGCCTTACCACCCACACCCAGCTTCCCTTTCCTTTTCCTACTGAACCTCTGCCATCTTGCTGCAAGCATTGCTTAGCTCTGTCAGCTAGATATATTGCAGGTCCTGAGTTAACTAAATTTTTGGAGTGTGCATGTGTTTGGGTATCTTGTTCAGTTACCTCCACCTGTAGGTCATGGTTTAAGTCTAAGCTGTCTAAAAATCATCTGATAATTTGATACCCCCTCACCAGATATGACTAATTGAAGCATTTTCGGCACTAAAACTGAAATCTGTTAAAACCACCTTTTGGATAACGTGTAGGAAGTTTTTTTTGTTTTTTTCTTAATAGTGCATCATTAGAGGTATTCAGTGAAGACGAAACTATTTGAGGGAGATTTGTCATACAGTAAAATTAGATTTGCTTTTTATCTTCTCCTTTCTTTCTACCTATTTTCTATTCTAATAGTTGCTTTCCCATGATGTGTCATCTCTATTAACTGTAACTGCCTGAATCACATATGTAGTTCATCTGTTTTTTGTTTTTTTTAAGACAGTAATAAAAGAAATGAAAGTATTTTTTCACAGGACTTGAGCTCATGACCCTGAGATCAAGACCTTGAGCTGAAATCAAAAGTCAGGACACTTAACCGACCAAGTCACCCAGGAGCCTCTGATTTTTATATAAGAATGCCAAAGAGCTTTTTGAAAGAAAATTTAAGTAAATCATGATTTGGAATGAAGAGTTTGTAAGAAAAGTAGCAGTTTCCTTCCCTCTTAACTGAATTTAGTAGATTCAGTGAGTTGACCACCTGTTCATCCCTCTTCAGCCAAAAAGTTATTTGCTATTACTGACTAGTGTTTATTCTTCCCCAATATCTTATTGTGAAGCTTTCTAAACATACAGCCAAGTTGAAGATAATTTTACAGTTATCACTCACTGATTTAACCGCCACCAAGATGCTACCATTAACATTTTACTCTACTTTTATCATATATCCATCTCTCTACCTTCTGTTCACCAGTGTCTTGGTTTTTTTATGCACTTCATAGTAAACTACAAACAACATACTTTCCCCTAAATATTTCAGTAAACAGTTAAATATGTCTGCGGTTTTTCTGAGATAAAATTTACATAAAATGAAATGCATAGATTTTAAGTGTGTATCTCTGAGTTTCAACAGATGGATAGATCTGTGTTATTCCAAATCTTTATCAAATATAAAACATTGCTGTCATCAGAAGTTCCCTGTGTTCTTTTTAACTTTTCTTTTTTTTTTTTTTTTTTAAGATTTTATTTATTTATTCTACAGAGATAGAGACAGACAGCGAGAGAGGGAACACAAGCAGGGGGAGTGGGAGAGGAAGAAGCAGGCTCATAGCGAAGGAGCCTGACGCGGGGCTCGATCCCATAACGCCGGGATCATGCCCTGAGCCGAAGGCAGACGCTTAACCGCTGTGCCACCCAGGCGCCCCAACTTTTCTTATTTTTTACTTTTCCTAGATAATGTAGGCACTGAAAGGATCTTTAACTTGCACTGGGGCACATACCTACTAAGTGGTAGAGATAGCTATGACCTCAGGCAATGGCCTGAACCTTTGAATCACAAAGTATATCCTGACTTCTAAAGGAGCTTCTGGTAAACAATAGAAAAGATGGTAAGTGAAATTCAGCAGCGGTGGAGGCCCTGAGGCTTCAGGAAGGTGTCCTTAGAGTAAGGTATGAGTTTACTTTTTTAGTAATCAGGAAAGGCCATACCTAAAGATCTGATTTGCCTGATAGGGAGAGAAAGAATCTTTTTGATTAAGAGTGATAAATTTATTAGGTATGGAACACAGTGTGCTAGAGGGGCAGCAAATGGGCCTTTGCCTAGAGAGGGAAGACAGAGCTGTTTAGCGTTGTGGAATATCTCCTGTCACACCTACAGATGCCTCACTTTTATTTGGCTCAAACACTGTATGGTAAAGAAAAGGCTATAACCAGTTTATAAGATTGTTTTCTTATTTAATGGTTTAAAAAAATTTCTTGGGGGAGCACCTGCGTGGCTCAGTCAGTTGAGTGCCTGCCTTCAACTCAGGTCATGATCCCAGGGTCCTGATCGAGCCCTGAGTTGGGCTTCATGCTCAGCGGGGAGCCTACTTCTCCCTCTCTCCCCTGCTCGTGCTGTCTCAGTATCTTTCTTTCTCTCAAATAAAATCTTTAAAAAAAAATTTCTTGGGAATCAAATATTCCAAAGTTATTACCATGGAGAATTATTATACCAAGGAGATTAGCAAAAAACCTGAATCCAAGATGGCAACCTGATATCTTTGAGATGTCTTAAGAGCCTATTTGTTCATCACAGAAGCATTTCTCCCAAGTGCAATTATAATAGGTCATATAGAAACATGACCGGTAAATCTGTCTGCTATAGTTAATCGAAAATGACAGCTTCTAAGTTTTTAGAAATTTTGATTAAAGAAGAAACAAAATGATACCCTATGAGACTGAATTATGGGGAGTTTTATTCAAAGACTCCTCCCAGTACCTTTTTTTTTTTTTTTAAAGATTTATTTGAGAGAGAGCATGAGCCTGGGGGTGGGGAGCATAAGGAGGGGCAGGGGGAGAGGGAGAGAATCTCCAGCCAACTCCTTGCTGAGGAGGGAGCCTACCACAGGGCTTGATCCCAGGACCCTGAGATCATGCCCTGAGCCAAAATCAAGAGTCATGCTCGGGACACCTGGGTGGCTCAGTTAAGCACCTGACTTCAGCTCAGGTCATGGTCTTAGAGTCCTGGGATTAAGCAGTGCATCGGGCTTTCTGCTCAGTGGGGAGTCTGCTTCTCCTTCTCCCCCTCCTTATGCTCTCTCACTCACTCTTTCTCTCAAATAAATAAAATCTAAAAAAAAAAAAAAAAAAGTCAGATGCTCAACCGAGTAAGCCACCCAGGCACCCCCTACCACTACTTATTTTTGACCAGTTAAGCATCTGAGAGGTGAACTAGTCAGATGAAAAGCTAAGAAGCAATCAGAAAGGTACACAGGAAAATTAAGAACAGGATCATTTCAAATACAAAACAAAGTGATTCATAATTAAATAATAATCCATTTCTTTTCCTGCTATTTTGGGTTGCTGTCAGCTGACTTATTCTTTTCATAAGTCATTCCCCTCTTCACCCTGTTTCTCTTCACCCTGTTATCCCTCTGCATAAGTTATAAGCACCTTCTCCCACACTTCAGCTTCACAAAACTATTCTTGAGCCTTCATCTCTACTGGTAAAACCAGCTTAGTTTTTATACCTAGTGTTCTGTTTGGTAGGTATCTTTATTTATTTTGATAGGTATCTTTAATTTTTTTTTTTAAGATTTTATTTATTTATTTGACAGAGATAGAGACAGCCAGCGAGAGGGGGAACACAAGCAGGGGGAGTGGCAGAGGAAGAAGCAGGCTCCCAGCGGAGGAGCCTGATGTGGGACTCAATCCCTGAACACCGGGATCACGCCCTGAGCCGAAGGCAGTAGATGCTTAGCGCCTGATCCACCCAGGCACCCCTAAATGTTGTTTTGAATTACAGTAATGTGTTCTACACACCCCATAATAATTTTATCCCTCACCTTCTGTCCTGTCTACTCATACACTTTCCCATCTGCCTGCTTACCCATTTTTTGTCCTAAATTGATACTGTAATATGTAGAATGAAAGCAGGGTCAAGGAAAACCATGGGAGATTGTAAAGGCCACAAGTATCAGGAATTTTTAAAAACTGAATTATGTAATGTATGTAGATTTGCTTTTCATTTAGGAAAAAAACTATAAATATCTGGCATGTATATATACACATACCTATAATTCCATATAATCCATATATTGGGTTTTCATTTATTGAAACATATGCCTTATGTATTATTTGCAGAACCAGATGACTTCAAGGTGATACGCATTCCCTATTATTACAATATTAATAATAGAAACAATAGAAGTTCTACAGTATTACTTGATAAATACGAATTTTCTGCAAATAAGGAGGAGGGAAATTGGGTGTTACTCATTTTCTTTTATTTCTTCATGATCATGGTTGACTATATCCTTTACAGGTCCCTGTCTGTTCCAGCAATAAATTTCATTATCTTTTAGAACTGCTTAGTCTTCCTTTTTTGAGATAGGCTACAGTGCGTTTTGAATTATATAGGTAAGTTTTAAAACTGAAAAAACTTCCATTACTACATAAGTGAGTCTACTTGGGAAAAATTAAAAGCAGACATTTGTGAAAACTTCACATTTTTATTTTTATCCTTACAACTATTTTTTTAATTTTTAAGTTACTTTTTCTCGACATTGAAGATAAGTCTTAAAATGATTTTCTTTGTAGTATCTTTTAAAGATCTAGTAACCTTATAAGAGAAAATATTCTTATTTTCACAGCTTCTACACTCCTACATGCTTCTAAAATTATTACAGTACATCATATGAAAGATTTGTGGAATTATGCGGGACAGAATGCACAGCATATTTTCTGTAGCCTAATTTTGCCACGATTTTATTGCCTTTTAAGTTTTGGGATTATGGGCCATATATTAAATTATTGTCATTAAAAACAACTAAGCTCTTGGGTTGCCTGGGTGGCTCAGTTAAACGTCCAACTCTTGGTTTCAGCTCAGGTCGTGAGATCAAACCCCTCATTGGGCTCCATGCTCAGCACAGAGTCTCCTTGAGATTCTCTCTTCCTTTCTCTCTCAAATCAATCAATCAATCAATCAATCTATCTATCTTTAAAAATAAAAACAAGGGGCACCTGTGGGTGGATCAATCAGTTAAGCATCTGCCTTCAGCTCAGGTTGACTTTGATCTCAAAGTCCTAGGATTGAACGAGTCTGGTTCCCTGCTCAGCAGGGAGTCTGCTTCTCCCTCTGCCTGTTGTCTCCCTTCCCCCGATCGTGCTCGCTCTCTTTCTCAAATAAATAAATAAAATCTTTATTTAGTAGCCATATCTGAATATTTAAAATGTGAGTTAAAAATTTTTTTAATTAAAAATTCAGTTTCTCATTGGCATTGGATGGGGCCATTTTAGATCGTTGAATCTTAACATATGGTCCTAATCAAAATCACCTGGGGATTTGTTCTTTTATGCATATAAATGCAAATTCCCGGATTTAGCCCTAAATCTACTCAGTCTCTGAGTAAAGCACAGAAATCTACATTTTTAACTAGCATAGTGAAGTTTGAGAACCTCTATATAATTATGAATAAAATCTATTTTATGAGATGTATGTATACATGATAAAAGATACTATTTAAAACTGAATAATCAAAAGTTGATTACAAAATAGGTTTTCAAGTAGTCCACTTCTAGTTAAGGGTAATTGGGTTCCTAAGTTTCTCTTTTCTTACCTAAGATATTTTCCTTTGTAAAGAGTACCTGGAAACTTAATACTACTGAATTTTCTCTTTCCTCTTCCGTCTCCACTCTCTCTCCACTTGTTTCATTCTTTCTCTCCCCCCTACCTCAGCCCCTCTCCTCCCATTTACCTTTCTTCCTAATAAAATTAAGACTTTATGACTCTCCTACTTTAAGTACTATAGGAGGAAGTGCTCTTGGAGTAAAAACTTCTAATATGGATGACAGAATAACCCTAAGCTGTCTTAGGTAAAATCTCTGTCTACATTGATCACCAGAAAGTTCATAACAACTCTGTTAGAAATGTCTCCTCAGTGGGTGCCTGGGTGGCTCAGTCAGTTAAGCGTCTGCCTTCAGCTCGGGTCATGATCCCAGAGTCCTGGAATCGAGCCCTGAGTCGGGTTTCCCACTTAGTGGGAGGCCTGCTTCTCCCTCTCCCTGCTGTTCCCCCTGCTTGTACTCTCTCTCTCTCTGTCAAATAAATAAATAAAATCTTTAAAAAAAAAAAAAAAGGAAGAAAAAGAAAAAAGAAATGTTTCCATCAGGGCACCTGGGTAGCTCAGTCAGTTAAGTGTCTGCCTTTGGCTCAAGTCATGATCTCAGGGTCCTGGGATCGAGCCCCACTCAGCAGGGAGTCTGCTTCTCCCTCTCCCTCTGTGATCTCTCTCGCTTTTGCTCTCTCATATATAACCTTAAAAAAAAAAAAGTTTCCATCAATAGGAAAGGGAAGGAATCCTCTAGAACTAGATCTGTGACAAGGATATCAAATGAAAGGTCATGAGTTTGAAGGAATATATAATATAGTCATTGTAGGGATGGTTTTTACAGGAAGGGAAATGTCTCATCATATTGATTTGTCTCAAATAATTTTCTCATGAGTAGAACTTGTAAGTTACAGACCTCAAAATCAGGAGCTGTCCATATGGTATATTAATGAGTACACTGTCCAGGGTACATTTTTGTTTTTATTGGTATTCACATAGAATAGCTAGATGTAATAGTGAACGTATTATTAAAGAGTAAACTATCTTGGAAGGTAAGGATCAGATTTTATTTTTATTTCTCCAACTCTCAACACGTGTTTAATAGTAATAGACAATCAAGAAATGTTGAACCAAATAACTAATTATTTTATTAATTCTTCTTAACAGACTGGATTATGGACAGAACTTGGAAGGATTGAGAATAATTTCTTAAAGCCACTCCATACAGGACTTAATATGTCAAAAGCACATTATGAAGCAGAAATTAAAAACAGCCAAGAAAATAGCCAAGGTTGGTAATGTGCAATTTCATTTTTGGTTAGGTCTAAAAATTAGTCAAATTTTAGAACTGTCAGTTATATTCAAAATAAAGAACTTTTTAATCTCATACTTGTTTATTTTCTAACAAACAAGGAACCATGACAGTTAAGTCATTTTATTTATAATTAAAATGATTTTTAGGAGATCTGTAAGCCAGTTAACACTGACATTGGGTTAACAAAGATTTAAACCAAATCGAAGCATATTCTGGTTTAAAACCAGATTAAAATCAAATTCTGATTAAGAATCTAATTGTATTAAAAGTATTTTTGTTTGGATATTACACTAACTTGGGTATGGCTCTGTCCATCCTCACCCTCAAGTAAATCTATATAAATTACAAAAAAGAATCTTAGATCCCAGAATTACTTTTTAAAGTCAGCAAGCAATTCTATAATAATCTTCCGCTCTTTTCTGTATAGCTATGGGGTATTTCTTATAGGCATTCCTAGAAATTTTTTTTTAGTTGTAATGGGTATAATAATGTAAGTAGCTTATAAATTGATAATTGAAGTCTGAGAGTTTTTAAGGTAAAATGTGACACATTTTTTTTCTTCTCTTACAGAAGTCCAGAAGTCTAAAGATCTTTGTTCTGTAACTGTAGGTGGAGAAGAGATCCCTAATATGCCTCCTGAAATGCAGCTTAAGGTAGATCTAAATTTTCCTAAGCTGTATCCTGCTGAAGACTTGTTTTTTTGCTTTAACAGCAATATTAATATAACACTAATTTCCCTTGGCACTGCAGGTCCTACATTCAGCTCTTTTCACATTTGATTTGATTGAAAGTGTTTTGGCTCGAGTAGAAGAACTCATTGAAATAAAAACAAAGTCTGCCCCTGAAGAAAACATTGGGATAAAGTGAAACCTCCACTTCCTAAATAAAAACTAGTAAAATACTGTATTTTCCATTATGATTATTTAATACCTTTATAAAAACTTCTCTGTAAAATACTGCTAGAAAAATAAATGTAGCTTTTCTCATTTACTGGTTTCTGTGATGACACATTATAGATCAGTAGTATTCTTTAGTTTTAAAAAGATAATTTACATGGTAAATAATGCCCATATATGTATTCTAAATCCTACTGTTGAAAATCCAATATAAACTAATAATCTGATACTATAATCTCATAAAATGTAGTTAGTTGTATTGCCTTCATTCATACAGTTGTAGTAAGTTTATAAATACATTTTACACTTTATGTTCCAGTTAGATGCTTTGTTACACTTCAGAATTCCTGGTGTCAAATAGGATATCACACCACTGTAAAAGTGTACAGAGAGGTTTTCAATTAGGCAGTTGGCTGCTTCTCTTAATTTCCCTTTCTTTCCCTACCTCAGGAGGAATCTTAGGGGGCAGAGTCCCATCACCACCTCTCTAGCAGCAGTTATAATATGAAAGTATCTGCAAACATTAACTTTAGAAATACTGGCAGCCCTTGTAGAAAAGCTAAAAAGTGTAGGTGGCTTTTCCTTTAGTCTAAGGGGCTAGTTAGAAAATGCTGTGTTTTTAATTTGTAGTAAATATTTTCCATCCAACTTAATTTGTATCACTAAGAAACTGCATCTGAGTTTTATATGTATGTACCAATTTTTTCTAAACATTATTAAAGGAATTACTCAACAAAACTGAAAATCATTTTTAATCATATACATTTTATTATTTTAAAATTTTAAAAAATCTTTAAATATATATTTGAACATTATAATTTAGCTGGTCTAATTATTTTAACATTCTTCCAAAAGAACTTTTGTAATTGATATTCTAATTTGGGTTAAATGAATCACTACTCAGTTTTAACTTTTGAAGTGTTTTCCAAACAGGACTTTGCTCAATGATGTAAGCCTCAGTTGTAATCATTCTATAGCAAATGCTATCTGTGTATGGTTTGGAGGCAGTCTGTAAGAAGTTATAAACATGCAACATTTACAGAAATTAGTAATTTTTACAGGGTCATATGAAAAAATAAACTTTCACTTAACAAATATCAAATCACCTTCTTTGTGCTAAATACTACATATGAGTTAACTATGAGTAATAGAAAAATGCTTGGTCTTTGTCTTTAAGGAATTTCAAACAAGCCAAAAGTAGACTACTTTAAGAACTGCTTTAATATGGAGATCTGTTCCAAGTACAAGAGTAAAACACACCTAACTCTGCCTAGGGCACACTTCACAGAGGAGTAACAAGCATGAAAAGACAGTGGACAACTTGTGAAGATCATTCTATAAAATAGTATGTTTGCACTTTGACAGTTCCTGACTACAACCTGATAAATAATTATATTTTAGAACTTGAAGNTTGTGAAGATCATTCTATAAAATAGTATGTTTGCACTTTGACAGTTCCTGACTACAACCTGATAAATAATTATATTTTAGAACTTGAAGGAAGACTTTTTTTTTTTTTTAAAATTTTATTTATTTATTCGACAGAGATAGAGACAGCCAGCGAGAGAGGGAACACAAGCAGGGGGAGTGGGAGAGGAAGAAGCAGGCTCATAGCGGAAGAGCCTGATGTGGGGGCTCGATCCCATAATGCCGGGATCACGCCCTGAGCCGAAGGCAGAGGCTTAACCGCTGTGCCACCCAGGCGCCCCTGAAGGAAGACTTAAGAAACCTGTAGGGCCAACACAATGTATATATGCCAAATGCTCTTTTGGCCTAAAGTTTAGTCATTCTTGTAATGACTACTGGAAGTAAATTAAGAAGACGATAGGCTGAGTTCAGGCTTCAGAGAGTTGCATGCTGAAAGAGCAACTTCTCTGAGGGGAACAGAAGCAGAGTATTTGTTAATCCTGCTCAAGAAGGTGTGCATTTTGAAGTTAACCTTAAAATCTATGAGTGCTATGTATGCGTCATTTTCCTAGGTGACTCACCTTAGCTATAGTGCACATAAGATTAATAGCATTTACTGTGTTGTGTACTGGAAGTATCCGTAAATTACTACCCAGGAATCTGAAAAATAATTCATAGGTTAAATAGATCATATAACTTCTATAGGCATCTGTTAAGCTGAAAGGAGACAGAAACCTCTTATTTTCTGTCATTTATTTATTCGTGCTCTGCCCTATTCCACAGAGGATATGATACAGCTTTATACCCAGAATTTAACAGACTAAAAGGTGTTCACTTCTGTTTTGGTCTTGCAGGAAAGTCTCAGAAATCAGCATGAACTCTGAAAGTTCACCCTCATTCTTGGACTAGCCATTAGGCCTGCATTTTATTAAATATGACAAGTTAACATTATAATGTTTATCTTTTGGCAAAACATAACTCACCTGCTTAAAAGGATTAAGAACTAAAGTAAACACATGTGATTTAAGAAAAGTCTTACTATTCTTTCATACCTCTGCTGAATCCTGAACATCAGTTTCCATTCCTCAGGTCCATGAAGGGCAGCAGACAGAACCAAAAAACTCTTTCGGTGAATACTAATAAACTTCTCAATTTTGGCTAGAAATATTTCTTCAGCTGATATAAAGCATTCTTTAGCATCCATCAATAAAAATGCAAGTCCTAGGAAAGTTGAGCATAATATAAAACATCACTTTGTTGTAATAATCAAATTTTTTTATAGAATCAACACAGATAGCTATAATACAGCTCTAAGTGTCCAAGACCCAAACCCATGAGGAACAGAATTTACTATAACAAAATTCTTATACTACAAAATGATTTAGGTAATTCTTTGAAATGCTCTATATAAAAGGATGACTTATTCTAGAGGAAAAAACTTTTCTGGTCAGTAACGATTTTCAAACTAAGGCACTGTACAAAATGAAAGTAATGCCTAATTTTAGTTAAAAGTTGGGTTTTTTTGTGTGTTATAATGACTTTTTTAAAAGCTGGAAATCAAGGAAATCTAATCTTAAGCCTTCAACTATTTTTTGGAGAAACCTTTGTAAAGAACATTAACTATGATTAAATTAAAACAGTGAGCAGATAATCTAGGATTTTTTATTAAATATTTTATTTATTTGTCAAAGAGAGTATAAGCAGGGGAAACGGCAGGCAGAGGGAGAAGCAGGTTCCCTGCTGAGCAAGGAGCCCGATGCAGGACTCAATCCAAGGACCCTGGGATCATGACCTGAGCTGAACGCAGACACTTAACTGATTGAGCCACCCAGGCATTCCATAATCTAGGATTTTTGAAACAGTGTCAGGCCTGTAAGAATAGTCCTGAGTGGAAATTTGATCTAATTATAGCTCCTTAAAAGAGAAGACAATCTGAAGAAAGTGATTATATGATTTTATGCTAATGAACTTGGGCAATTTATATAAACCTTCCTGAACCAAAGTTCTCCTATCTACAAGAATGTAATAATAATTCTTTCATAGGTTTGTTGAGAGGTTTAAATAAGATACTGTATATAAAGTAGCCAAGGGACACTGGAGGTACTCAAAAACATTTCACTTTTCCCTAGAGGGCTCTCTATTCAATCAGGAAGGATGAGTTTAAAGTTGGACCACTTTCAGCCTGGAGTTTTTTTTCTAGGAGCTTTTGAAAGCTGCCTGTTTTCCAAAACCTCTGCTAGAGTTACCAGTCTATCTGCAACCCTCCCGGGTAATATCCTTTACCTCTGCCTCTTTTATCACTTTTGTCATTTCCCTACCACAAACCTACGCTTTGTGCTGCTCCCTTCCCATCACCTTAGCCTTCTCATACCCTAATCTAATTCCTTCCTGTATTTTGCCCATGACAGTTGTACAGTTTTATGATTTGAGCAACTTCTATTTGTCTCTATTTGGTTCTTTTCTTTTAGTTAGTGTTTCTATTATATTCACAGCAAACTCTTGTACAAAATCCTGAAAAAACATTCTCCTATATTGTTTTCATATATGGCTTTTGACCAGTGTTGTGATGTTGGCCTCTTTGTTAATACTGGTAACGCTTTAAGTACTGACTGTTGGAGAGATGGCTTTGTTCTATTTACATCTTAGTTCCAAAGCATGTCGTTTTTACTGTCCTCTACCAGAAACCCCAGATATCCTCTACAATGATAATTTTTGTCTGTTTGTTTCAAGATGGAGCCAGAGAGGGGGAGAGGGAGAGAGAGAATCTTAAGCAGGCTCCATGCCCAGCACAGAGCCCAGTGCAGTGCTTGATCTCACAACCCTGAGATCACAACCTGAGCCGAAATCAAGAGTCAGATGCTTAACTGACTGAGGCACCCAGGTGCCCCCAATTACAATCTAAACAGGAATGCAAGTTGTAGTTGGCCACGTGCACCACTTTTGCAGCAGTACTAAAGTTTTATACTTTAACTTCTCCCAAAAGATAATACCTTAAGCTTATTACCTGGTTACTGAACTACCACTATTAGAATTTATACTCACATATTTTATAAGAAACTTAAGACAGCAAATATACCATACCAGAAAGAGAAAATATAATTGATCCGTTTTCCACTGAATCTGAATACCGAATCTTGTGACTTCGATTTTCTAGGGCAGTTGCAATTTCACAACTCTAAAACAAATTTTTTTCAGAAACACAAGACATGCTTAGAATGAATGATTTTTTTTAAAGCTAATGAAAAAATTAAGTTTAATAGCTTCTTTTATAACCACTTAAATATTTGACCATCAAAGGTGACAGTAAATGTGCTCTCTGGTGAAAAAAACACTTTAAAAAAAGCAAAAATATTTAGTTCTACTGAAACACACTGTGTTTGGACGTGAATTGTGCACTAGTTATTTAGCGACAGAAACTAAGGACAGTATTAAAGAACTGTAAGAAATGGAGCAAATGCAAACTTCGTTAAAAAACAACTTAGAGACAGATTCTCACATGCATTAATGAAATTGGAAGGTGGGTGGTGGCAGATGGTTCACAATACCATGAAGTGCCGGACACATAGAATACCACAAGGAGACAACCAATTCTCCAATTCATTTCTGTACATGACAGGTACTTTTATACTTTAAAAATTTTTTAAAGATTGTATTTATTTGTTAGAGAGCAAGCACAAGCAGGGGGAGCGGCAGGCCGAGGGAGAAGCAGGCTCTCCACTGAGCAAGAAGCCCGATGTAGGACTCAATCCGAGGACCCTGGGATCATGACCTGAGCTGAAGGCAGATGCTTAACCAACTGAGCCACCCAGGTGTCCCTACTTTTATACTTGTAAAAAATATTTATTTATTTTAGAGAGCGAGCACATGGGGTGGGGAGGGAGGTAGGGAGAGGGAGAGAATCTCGGGCAGACTAGCTGCTGAGCGCAGAATCTGATATGGGGCTCGATCTCACAACCCTGAGATCATGACCTGAGCCGAAACCAAGAGTCAGATGCCTAACTCACTGAGCCACCCAGGCACCCCTTTTATTATACTTTTAAAATGTTTTAAGCCTTAGACGAGTCAGAAAACATGTATAAACGTAGCAACAGGGCTTCTATTTTAAATACCATTTTATTCATCTCATTTCCTATTATCCAAGTAATTACTTAGATCATTTTATTCAAGCCACTAAGATATAAGTGGTTCATAGTGTTTCCTGATTGGTTACAACTCAAGCTAGTTGTTCTCTAAGTAGACAAAAACTTCTCAGGTACATTAATTTTATATTTTGCTTTAGAACATGTATATTTTAAGTATACAGGCTGGAATTATGTATAAAATACATAATCTTGCTTTCTGTCCTAAAGAGAGTATTTTGTGCCAAACACAGCCTGACCTAGAGTACAACTATGGCTCTTCCCATGAGTTTTCTTCTGTGGTTTTAAAATTACACATTGATTCCAGCAATGGCAGACTAAGTAATTTAGGCCAAACCTCCTGCTGAGGCAACTAGAAAAGCCGGACAATTTTAAAAATCTGTTTGAATGCATCAGAGAGCTAGCAGGATAGTGAAAAATTATAAGGCCAAAATCTATACAGAAATTCAGAGATAAGAGACCAGCATTCAGGCCATCTTTTTCCTAAGGGGATCTGCCAATTCAGAAAGAGATGAGAGGCTGAACATGGCTTCTGACAAAAGTAGAACAGATCTCACAGGGACTACAGCCTAGCTTCAAAGCATTTCAATCCCTGAAATTGTTTTTAGGTGATACTGTATTACTTGCACCTTGCAGAAGCACTCCCTAGAGTAACCTTTCTCAATCAGGATTACTCATATGAACTACAAAGAAAATTATTTGAGTGACCATTTTTTCAATTCTCACATAACTAGTACCATTCTAATCGTAGTTCATTTATTACATACAATAGATGTTTTAGGGCTTGGATTGCCAGATTTAGCAAATAACACCCAGTTGAATCTAAGTTTCAGGTAAACAACATAATTTTTTAGTATAAGTATTTCTCATGCAATATTTGGGATGTACTTCTACTAAATTCATTGTTTACCTAAAACCCAAATGTTGTAACTGAATATCCGATTTTTTTTAAAGATTTTATTTATTTGACAGAGAGAGAGACAGCCAGTGAGAGAGGGAACACAAGCAGAGGGAGTGGGAGAGGAAGAAGCAGCCTTCCCATGGAGAAGCCTGACACGGGGCTCGATCCCAGAACTCCAGGATCACGCCCTGAGCCGAAGGCAGACGCTTAACGACTGAGCCACCCAGTTGCCTCTGAATGTCCTGTATGTTATGTGGCAACCCGTAGGGCTTTGGGGATTTAATTCTCTTGTGAAATTAAGAATTCTTAGAGGAACAGAACACTATTCTAGGCCTCAAATTATTTCTACAATTTTTCAAATACAAATTCCAAAAATAATCAGACATACCAAGAGACAAAATTACTTGAAAGGGAACTATGAGAAAAAATAGGCAATAGAAACAGACTCACAGGGGATGTCACATATAGTGAGGTTACATCAGATACATGCCTTAAAATAGTGATGTTTATGATGTTCAAGGATGAAAGACAAGACTGAGAATTTTGGCAAAAAAAAACAAACTATAAAAGAATATAACAGATGTGGAAGAGTCAGGAAAGCTTCACAAAATATGAGTAAACTTTTAAAGTGGAAAGGAGTTTATTATGCAGAGAGGTGAAGGAAGAAGGCAAATGTGAGAAGAGCATTGAGAGAAAGAGTAAAGGAAAAGGCATTCAGACCCCAAAGTATGATTCTTATATGATAAGTGTGGAAGGTGTACACAAGTCAGTTAATTTTGAGATGGTATTAGGAATAACTGCTGGCATACCCTAAGGACCCAGGAATGCCATGTTAATGAATTTCAATCATATTCTATCAGTAGCAACACCTGTGTTGAGTATGTAGTAATGTAAAGGCTTGTCAAATCACTATGCTGTACAACTGGAAACTAATGTAATATCGTAGGCCAACTATACTTCAATTAAAAGTAATAATAAATTTTAAAAAATCATACTCTGGGGTGCCAACTAAAAGAATTATAATAAAAATAATAAAAGAAAATAATAAAGATAAAATTGAAAGTACTGAATTAAGGGAAAAAACAGCCAAATTCAAGAGTTAATTTTCAAAATAACCAGGATCTAAGACTAGATTTTCCAAAGCATGTCTCATGGAATATTAGTCCCCTGAAATATTAAAAGATGTTCCTTGTATTCAAATAATATTTGGGAACACTGAACATTATTGTGTCTCCTTCTGAGGATTTACCATGCATTTAAGCATATGGAGGTTCTTAATAGTGCAGTAAAAAAAACTTATATAAATTTGTTTATACACGCATTCCAAATATAATCCAATACTTCCTTCTACAAATTTGATTTTAATTTTATTAATATTAATATTCTGTAAAAGTATTCTACCAAATCTACTCATAAGAAAGGAAATATAAATAAAAACAGAAATGAGGAAGGGTACTCAATAACTGATACAGAGTTTATTAGAAAATTTAAAAGACGGGCGCCTGGGTGGTTCAGCTGTTAAGCATCTGCCTTTGGCCCAGGGCATGATCCCAGGGTCTTGGGATCAAGCCCCACATCGGGCTCCCTACTTGACAGGATGCCTGCTTCTCCCTTTCACAGTCTGCTTGCTTGTGCTCCCTCTCTCGCTCTCTCTCTCTGTCAAATAAATAAATAAAACATTTAAAAAAAAAGAATTTAGAAGAATGTCAATATGAAAATTTTAATCACAGAAATGGCAATTTCATAAATTTCAACTTAGTAAGTTCAACCACCTCAATGACTTAGGTAAATTTTTAAAAAATATATAATTTATGAAAACAGACTCATAACATAGTATAAAACTTAATAGAACAAAAAGCATAGAAATCACTATTTTTCTAGAAAATTCATAGAAAATTACCAGCACAGAAAATTTAATAGAAAACTTTTACCTTAACGAACAAATAACTTCCATACTAAGTATGGAAGTATACTATATAGTATACTATATAACTTCACAGATATAAACAAAAGGAATGAAAAAAAAGTATGGAAAAGGAAACCCCCTATTGCCTACAAAAACAGCACAGAAAGAGAAAACCACAGCCTAATCATTAGTAAATAAGGATTCAAAAATAAAATATTAGAAAACCAAATTTTAAGAGAATATGAAAGAAAAACCCATAACTATCAACTAGCTTAATCAAGAAATGCAAAGATCAGTCACTTAAGTTCTTCTCAACAGACAACAAAAAATAATGCATTTGAAAAACTGAGTACCTATTTTTCTTTAAAGATTTTATTTATTTATTTCAGAGAGAGAGAGAGAGAGTGAGAGAGAGAGACCACATGAAGGGGGAGGGTCAGAGGGAGAAGCAGACTCCCTGCTTAGCGGGGAGCCTGATGGGGACTCAATCCTGGGACTCCAGGATCATGACCTGAACCAACGAAGGCAGACGCTTAACTGACTGAGCCACCCAGGAGCCCCTGGACACCTATTTCTGATTAAGAGAAAACCTTTATAAATTAACCTTAGATGAATATTAACATGACAAATATTTTATAGCAACAGGTACACCATATGTAATAAAACACTGAAAGTATTCCCATTAAAATAAAAAAACACTGTTTTAGATGCTCTGGTCACAGCAAAAGGCCATGAGATAAAAATAAGAGATATAGCTGTCAGAAATTCTAATCACAAATTATGACTGCTTCCCTTGAAAATCCAATAGAATCAACTGATAAATGTATTATGAAAATTCACTGAAGTGATTAAAAATAAATTACCACAAACACAAAAGTTTCTACTCATAGACTGAAAACATGGGGAAACAAAATTTTATAAGAGCAAAAAAACATCAACTATCTATGGTACTTAAAATGAAACAGGAACGATATGAAGAAAATCTTTTTAAATCATACCTGAGAAAATAAAGGCTTAAAAAAAAAACAGTGATATATCTTGAATCGATTTAACTGTAACTAACATGAAAATAAATGTGGGAATTATGGCTATAGAAAAAGTATATGTGTTGTACACATTTGATATAATTAATAAGTTATAAATATCTAATATAATTGGTATTTGATCATTGATATAATTAAAAGTCCTGAGGAGATGAGAGAATTAGTAATGTTCTATTTGTTGACCTGATTTGGCTACATGATATTCTCTTTATAATAACTCTATTAAATGGTTCATATATACTTTTATGTACTTTTCTCTATGTACATTTCATAAGTTGAAAAAAGTCAAAACAAAACAAAAAAACAAAAAACCCTCAATGGATGAGTTTAATAGGAGTAGTGAGAAATACTGACATGGAAGACAGAACTGATGAAATTACCCAGATTGCAATCTAAAGACAGAAAAAGTGAAAGAGAGGTCAAAATGCATAGAAAACATTGTGAAAAGATCTAACATACATCTCATGGGAGTTCAGACAGGAAGGAGCAAGGGAGTAAAACAGAGGTAATATTAAAGGAGATGATGGATAAGAACTTGATAATAACAACAATTTAAAGATTCATGAAACCTCAAAAGAAAAAAAAATCTATACCTTAAAACTACAGAATGCCAAAATCTGAAAGGTGGTCAAAAAGGAAAGAGAGGTAATCTTCAAAGAAGTGACAAACTGACTGCTATCTTACCAACAGCAACAATGGAAGTCAGAATCTAGCTAAATGAGTTCCTCAATATGCTGAAAGAAAATATCTGTAGATCTAGCGAAAATATCTTTCACTTTGGAGCAACTGGAATTCTCACACATTGCTGATGGGAGTGTAAAACCATAATCCCCACATTTATTTTTATTTTAGTTACACAGTTAAATAGATTCAGTGTTCATCTGTAGTGAACCTGAGAAAAGTTTTACAATTTCTTATAAAGATAACCATATGACCCATATGACCCAGCAATTCCATTACTAGGTATTTTCAAGAGAAATGAAACCATGTCTACATACAGACATATACTGAGGTTAACAGCAGTTTTAATTTATAATAGCCAAAAACTGGAAACAACCCAAATGTCCATCTACTGGTAAATAGATAAATAAATAGAAGTATACGCATACACTAAACTACTCAGCAATAAAAGGGTACAAATTATTGTTATACGTAACAATAGGAAAGCAAGACACAAAAGTACCATTTTATTCCACTTATATGATGATCTAGAACAGGCAAAACTAATTATAGTGATAAGTATCAGATCAATGGTTGCTTGAAGCAGGGGGCTAGAAAAGAAATGACTACAAAAGGGCATGAAGGAACTTTCTGGAGTGATGCATATGTCCTATATTTTTATTGGGGTGGTGGTTACACAGGTATACACATTTGTCAAAACTCATCAAATTGTACATTTAAAATGTGTGCATTTTATTGTATGTAAGTTATACTTCAATTAAATTGACCTTCAAAACATCTTTCAAGATCCAGGGGAAAACAGAAATACTTTGATATTAACAAAAACTGAGAGTAAGTTTTTACCTCTAGAAGATCCTCATTGAGGTAATTTCTAAATTACGTTCTTCAGACAAAAAGAAAGTGATTTAAAATGGGAGGTCTGAACCAAAAGAAAAAAGGACAGCAAAAACAGTAGCAAAGACATGAGTATATCTAAACAAATGCTAACTTCAGAAAAGTTAAAAAATGGAATTAAACTAAATATGGTAACAGGATATAACATAGAAAGGGATGACTGGAATTAAAGTCTTCTAAGATTCTTCTGTCACTTAAGAAGAGAATAAAGGTAATTATTCACTGTGGATTTTGTGGAGATTAAGTATACATGTTAAAATTTCTAGGGAAATTATTAAAATAGAAATAGAGCATATAATTTCCAAAGCTAATAAAAGAGGGGGAGAGGGAAGGGAGGGAGGGAAGAAAGTAGAGGGACACAGAAGGAGGGAGAAGGGAGGGAGAGGGGTAGAAAGAGAGAGAAACCAATCAATTCAAAAAGTGACAAGAAGGGAGATTTAAAAAAAACACACAGAAATAGGACAAGGCAAGATGGTTAAACATAATAAATGAATTATGAAGAGTTGTTCTTGGCAAATTAGCATGGGTTGCTGGCTCCCTCTCTCAAAATCAGTCTGAAAAAGCTATAGAATTAAGAGAAAAACATGAATTCCAGAAACCTAACAAAAAGAAACATGAAAAAAACCAGTGAGACTTAAGGTTGTCTTAAACTGGTTTGTGTTATGGAGCTAGATGGCGAAAGCCAATAGGGCAAAGTGAAGCTTGAGGTAGCACTGGGAGGATAGAATGGATTAAAAAATCTTATTTTTAGTCTTCTTGCCTCTCTCATCTTTCCTGTGGAACAGTCATTTCTTGCCTCTTCCCTCCAGACATCAGCTAGTGTCCATAGATAAATACCATGGTAATGAAGAAATCCTGTTGGCTAAGGAGCTAAAAATGGTTGTGGACTGACCAGCTGCCTTTAGGCATTCCACTTCCCATCTCTTCCCCATCCAAACTGTATGGAGACAGCCTCCCTCTAATACCACCAAGGTACACAGATCAGTTTCTGTGGTTTATTTCTTCAAAAACATTAAATAATATATATGTGTGTGTTAAAATTTCTCAAATCCTTTAACATCTCTATTAGAACAGGCTTATAGAGAAAAAAAAAAGAACTTTAAAAAATTTCCAGGGGCGCCTGGGTGGCGCAGCGGTTGGGCGTCTGCCTTCGGCTCAGGGCGTGATCCTGGCGTTATGGGATCGAGCCCCACATCAGGCTCCTCTGCTATGAGCCTGCTTCTTCCTCTCCCACTCCCCCTGCTTGTGTTCCCTCTCTCGCTGGCTGTCTCTATCTCTGTCAAATAAATAAATAAAATCTTTAAAAAAAAAAAAAATTTCTAACCTTCAAATATTTAGAAAAGTAGGATGCTGAAAATGGATGCAGTGAAGTTTAGAATTTATCTTTAAAATACATTTCATTTATATTCTTGTGGATCCACATAACTTTGGATAATCAAGCTAAGTATCTTTTAAAATATTGTTCTATTGCTTTTAATTTTTAAGTTAAAGATCAATGGCCCAAATGCCTCTTCACCTTAAGAGATGAGCTAATAATAATAGTGGTTGTCCATTTTATTTTTTCTTTTCTGCCATTTTCAGCCATCTGTCTATCTCTGGATCAATCCAGCTTCTAATGGTGCCACAATCTGAAAAAAAGAAAGAGCAAACAGAACAATGTAGAAATGTTTGATGAACGAAAATTAATTATAGAAATGAAACCAGGTTAATGGAGACATTCTAAAGAATATTTAAAAGTTAAAATTTGACATGTCTTCTTATACATTAAGCTTATTCAATACCGTGCTTCCTATTGCAATACCATGCTTCCTACTGTTAAAAAGGAGACAGAATACTCAAAATGGAGTCACTTGTGCTAAACCCCACATCAGTAAACCAAAACTTAATATCTAACCTAACTACAGTTTCAACCCCCTCGAATGTATGTAGGAAGCCTTCGCAACCAGTCAACACCAAATTACCTGGTCAGCACGAGTAAAATAAATAATTCACCCATTAAACCCCTTCCTTTCCCCTCAGGAAGATGACCTTTCCTGAAACAATGCATTCTTTGCAAATAATTTTTTTCCACCTGTCTTTAAAAACCTACCTTTTTCTACAGCTTGGTGCAGTTCCTTTCCCTTGCTAATTAGAATGTTGCCCAATTCATGATTCACTGAATGAAGCTAATTTGATTTTTAAATTTACTCGATTGAATTTCTGTTATTTAACTCTATTAACAATTACCAAAAGCAATGGTTCCCATTTCAGGGTAGTAACTTCATAAAAGACGACTTGTGTCAGAATTGTGAAAGGTCTGAGGTTTTATTGCATTTGCAAGCTAAAAAAAAGTTAGCCTGCCACAGTTTCATGGATATAACAAAAGACATAAGACTCTTAGAGGACAAAAAAGGGGTTTTTACTTGTTTTTTTACTAACAGCAAGAGAAGTAACCTCATTATCTCTCTTTTTTAAAGATTTATTGTTTTAGAGAGAGAGAGAACATGGGGGAGAGGGGGAGAGGGAGAGTGTGAATCTCAAGTGGACTCCCCACTGAGCACAGAGCCCAACATGGGGCTCAATCTCACGACCCTGAGATCATGACCCAAGCTAATATCAAGAGTCAAATGATTAAATGACTGAGCCACCCAGGTACCCCAGTATCCTCATTCTCTTGCAGCAATTCCCCAAGTCCAATTCCCACACAGTTATGGGGAAAAGGCCAGGTAATATCAAGAGAAACAGTGAGCTGCATTATAGGAGAGGAACCCTGAGCTTAGAAATCCCTAATTTTTATAATGGGCTGCAACCAAAACTGCCCTGTGCTCTAGAGGAAAATACTATCTCTAACCCACAAAACTATTCACTACACAAACATTCTTGAAAAGATAGTTGAAGGGTGGGGCCAGCATATGTATATTTCTGCTGATGCTGTTAATGCCTGTCTGGGGACCATACTTTTAAAAGCTGTTGAACTAAAGGAAGGAAGAATATTCCAGGCAAGAACAACAGAAAGTACTATACACACTGGCAACCAGATAATAAAAGAAAATGATATAAGAGAATTTCAAAAAGATCAGTGTGCTAAAGTTTAAAATACAGTTGTCTGAGGTAGGCGGGAGGAAAGGTAAAAATTAATTACAGTAAATCTAGTAGCATTAAAGTGAGTTTCACTGGGGTCTAAATTTGGCACTTTTCTGATTATTGACACTGATACTCTTAAGCCATGTTTCTATTTCTGTAAAATGGGTATGTTTTTTGCCCATTTTTCTATTAGATTTTCCTTTTCTTTTTCTCATGCATTTTGTAGGATCCTTATATATTCTAGATATTAATTTTTGTCAGCTATTTGTATTTTCTCCCAGTTTAGACTTCCCTTTCCCCTTCTTTATATTATTTGATACACAAGTTAAAATTTTCAATATTGTCAAATTTATCAATGTTTTCATTTATTCTCAGTGCTTTTTATTTCTTAAGAAATCCCCTCTAAACAAAAGTCACAGATACTCTCTTTCTAAAGAGAGTCTTCTAAATTTTTGGTCTGCTCTTTCACATTTAAGTCTTTAATTAATCTAGAATTTTGTACACAGTCTGAAGTAGGGATCCAATTTCATTTTCTAAAAATATGGCTACCTAGTTGTTACAACACTATTTAGTAGTCTTTTCTCCCCTGGTTATTTGCAATGCCACCTTAGTGACCCATTGTTTTCATATATTCATAGGTCTGTTTCTGGGTTCTCTATTCCACTCCATTTTTCAGTTTGATTATTCCCAACTCAATGTCATACTGTTTTTAATTTTTACAGTTTTATTTATTTTTTATTTTT
>NC_048219.1:62254884-62293042 GCF_002007445.2 Ailuropoda melanoleuca | reverse complement strand
GGACTTCTCCTTCTCGTCATTCTGATGAGGAGAGATTGCGGGGTTGTCCAGAGCCCAAATTATTGACTGGGACCCAGGCCGTGCACCCTTGTTTTATATTGATCTTAGGGATGTGGGCTTCTTCTTTAAAGATTTTATTTATTTATTTGAGAGAGAGAGACAGTCAGCAAGAAAGGGAACCCAAGCAGGGGTGGGAGAGGAAGAAGCAGACTCCCAGCGGAGAAGCCCGATGAGGGATTCCTTTCCGGAACGCTGTGATCACGCCCTAATCCGAAGACAGGCGCTTAATGACTGCACCACCCAGGCGCTCCGGGTTGTGGGCTTCTTGATTTTTCAGCCTGCCTTCTGGGGGAGGGGCCTGCCACGCCGGTACTCAGGAAACCCTGTTTGGGTAGAGTCTCCGTGTCTCCTGCGAGGGGGATGGGGATGGGCACCCTGCGAGCTGGTATTTCCGGGCTTTTGTTCTCTGGCGGCTTTCTCTGGCGGTCTGCTGGGCCTCTTCTGAGAGAGCAGCAGCGGCTGAAATTCAGCCTCTGTCTCAGAACAGAGGGATCGCGGATCGTTCTCCACTGATGTTCTGGCCACTTTAACTCTGTTTCTGTTGGTGCTGCTCAACCCTGCAGCGTCCTGGGATGTGCGCCCCACACCCGGCGTCCCAGCCCTTACTTCCAGGGCCGGCGCGTCTCTGTCCTTTGTGTTTCTAACCCCGCCAGCCGCCAGTTGCCAGCCGCCCCGTGCGCGCTCCCGGAGCTCCCGGTCTCAGTCTGCTGTCTCACAGGTGCCATCCGCGAGTCCACCCGCTCCCCCATGCAGGTGCCCCGCCAGCCGCCCCGCGCGTGCTCCCAGAGCTCCCGGTCTCAGTCTGGATCCAGTGAGCACTCTGGAGTTCCAGAGTTCCGTGAGATGTTTGGTAGCGCGCGCCCCCGGCTCACGGTCTCAATCTGCTGTCTCAAGGGTGCGGGTCCACGGTCCGCCAGCTCCCCCGTGCAGGTGGCTACCGCTTCCCGGGGCCCAGACACGGCGGCTCCCTCCCCCTTCCGTTTATCTTCCGATATCTTTGCGCGGTTTCACGGGTCCCTGCTTCGTACCTCAATACTCAGCTCTGGAGTTGTTCATTTGTAGAGATCCAGATGTATCTTCCTGCGTCTCAGGCTGATTCCATGGATGTTCCTGCTGATCTGGTACCTATCCAGCTCAACTCAGGGGACTGGCTGAAAAAGGGGTCCCTACTCCTCCGCCATCTTAACTCCAATTTTTTATGTTTTAAAAGATCTTATTTATTTGACAGAGAGAGACAGCGAGCGAGGGAACACAAGCAGGGGGAGTGGGAGAGGGGGAAGCAGGCTTCGTGCTGAGCAGGGAGCCCAATGTGGGGCTCGATCTCAGACCCCTGGGATCTATGACCTGAGCTGAAGGCGGACGCTTAACGACTGAGCCACCCAGGTGCCCCTAATTTTTATAGTTTTAGAAAAAGTCTTGATTTCTATATGGGAAGTCTTTATATCTTATTCTTCTTTTTCAGTAGTGCTATATGTGTTCTTGGGTCTTTTTCTTCCCTACAAACTTTATTTTATTTACTTTTTTAAAGATTTTATTTATTCATTTAGAGAAAGAAAGAGAGATCACGAGTTGGGGGAGGGACAGAGGAGAGAGAGCACCTCAAGCAGACTGTACACTGAGTGCAGAGCCCAACACAGGGCTCCATCTCATGACCCTGAGATCGTGACCTGAGCCAAAACGCTTAACCGACACAGCCACCCAAGTGTCCCTCTGCCCCAAAATTTTAAAATTATGTCAGTTGCTTTTAAAAATTGTTAGAGAATCTTTAAAATTAGAAGAGCATTTATCTATAAAAGAATTTGGAAAAAACTACATTCTTTATGAAATCAAGTCTTTCCATTTATGAATATATCTTTCCATATATTTAGGATTTATACTCCAGTGTTTTTATTTAATATCTGTCGTAAGTTTTTCCTTACATATTTTTAAGAAATATGTAAAGGCTATAGAATTTTCTGTTGTATGGATATGCCACCCTTTATTTGACCCTTATGTAGGGAAGGAAAATAATTTTCCTTTCACCCTATGAGTTCTTGGCTGAGATCCCCTATAATAAAAGACAGATTAACAAGAGAAAAACAACCATCTTATCAACATGTATACCTCACATATACATGGGAGATAACCAGAAAAAAATTAGTTAATTCCTTCAGAGAGCCTAAGCCACCGCGTTAAATACCATCCTCAGGTAAAGACAAAAGAAAGATGCTGTGTGAGAGGCCAGTGTTGGGAAGGTACCGGGAAAAACACAGTAAACACGAGTAAGGTTTGTTATGCAGATTTAAGTCAGTGCCATCTTTAAGTTCCTTGTGATATAGAGTCATCCTCTTCCTGATAGAGGAAGATACTTAAAAATGGAGCCTTTCTTCATAAGAGCAAATGTACCTTACAAAAGGGAAACTTCTACTCTGTTTTCAGAGCTTCTCCTATGTCTGTATTTCTTAAAATAATCAGTTCGAAATAGTCCTTATGTCAAATAGGCAAATTCTGCTACACTTCAATTTTCCCTGGTAATTTACACTGGACATCTGATCTGGTCCCAAACTTTTCCAATTATAAATAATTTACAACATGGAATTATCTTACAAAACCACAAGTATCATATTCCTCCCCAATTAAAATTCTTTAATGATTCACCATGGTCCACTCAGGTGTATGAATTCTTTCCTTTTCAGCCTCATGTCTTACCATTCCGTAACATATTACACGTGCTTTAGCTATTCTGAAGAATCTGTAGTCCTAAACAAGATATGCTTTTTCACACCTCATCTCTTTATGTATTCTAACTAAAATTCCCCTCACTTTGTCAATTCCTAGTTATTTTTAAAAATTAGTAGTTTGTGTGTTACTTCCTCCAAAAAACTTTCCCTGTTCTCCACAGGCAATCAGGACTTTCCTCTTCTGTTGGACCTATAATACCCCAAGCATATCTGTTAAAGTATTCATTGACATAGTTAAATTTGTTTACGTAGTTGCATTCTCAATGAAAATACTTCTCACTGGAGACTCCTCAAGGAGACGGACCATGTTTTAGTCATCTTTGTATTCCCAATGTCTAGCATGGTGCCTGGCACTTTTGCTAAATACAAAAGGTAGTCCAGAAGTCAGAAGCAAAATAAAGGTTATGGCAAGTTGGGAACAAATAAGGTTAAGTCCTGGATGATTGCCATTAACAGTGCAATGTTTTTGCCGTGTGTCTTTATGTGTTAGAAATACGTGGCAGAGATGCACCAACCTAGCTTAAAAGGCACCATCTCTCACAATGTCATAGTCTTTGTTCCTAGCAAACAAGGCAGGGTTTGCTGAGTTCACCTGGTTGAGACTCTTGAGTATTCTGGTATCAGATTCTTAGGAATAGACTAAAATCACATGAACTCCTCTTCTGGATCATACCTACCCTCTCACTATATCTGACTTGCAGCTGCCCAAGGCATCAACAAGAGCTCACCTATCTATAATGAACTCTAGTTCTCTGTATCAGGTTGACCAAAGGGCTAGGGTGTAAAAGAATGTGGGGGATTTTATAAGTAAATATATGTGGCAGGTGTGTGGATGAATCCATCACTTTTAGCATAAGAAGTAAGGAAGCCAAATTGTTCTACCATGATCTGGCTGATGATTTGTTGGGTGATGGGTCATGGTGATAAATAAATGTGGATATGTTAGGCAATAATGCATTCAAAAACTATGCTATGAATACAGATCTGTGGTTAGTGTACAAGTGAAAAAGTAACCTGTGGAGGCAGAATTCTTAAATTCTTAAGTGGTAATGAATAAACTTAGATTCTACAGAGGCTGTGTTCTTGGTGAGAGCTCTTCTTATTACCAAATCTCTAGATAATCAGAGTCCCTTGAATAAATGGAATGATGTGTAATCAGAAGTGAATTAAATGACCTTCTGGGTCTTTACCCTGAGCACATATGTCATAGTTCACAATAAATATACAAATAGAACTACATGCTTACAAAACATCTTGTTGGCTATCAAGAAACGTTTTGAAGAGGATGTACTGACCTGACTTGGTGGGACAATGGCAAGAAGCAAATGGCCATTAAGAAAGTAGGTACCTGGTACTCCGTCTATTTAAGGATCATCCCTGAAGAACTCTGGAAATAGTTGCCAAATGCTTATTCTTTTCTAAAATAAGGCCAATTAGATGCAAAGTTGTTTTAAACCTAAAGAGGTATATGCGGTTGAATTACATGAGTTGCAGCAGAGTCTAGTCAGGAATAAAAGAGAAAAAGAAACTGCATGCATTGTTAAATATATAAAAATAAATTTCCAAACACATTTAAAAAAAAATTTAAAGAGAAAGATGGAATTCAAAAGTCAGGGGGATCAATATAAAGACTAATTCTAGAAGCAGAATGAAGGTTCCTAAACTGTGTTTAGCTTAATGTCTGGTGAAAGGTAAAGAAGTAAAAATGTTAGCAACAAAAAATCTATGTTAGAATATTCGTGCTGTGTCTGGGGGGGAGGGGCAGAACTGCAAAAGATAAAATGGGTGCTTATGGCTTTTATGATTCACTGAGGATGTGGCATGTATGTGGAATATATGACAAATATAAGCCATACATTCAGACCTTTTGGTACAAGATCCATAGTATAGTAGAAAAAATACAATGGGAGTTAGACCAGGGTTCTCGTCTTACCTCTAATACTGTAATCACTCAATATCTTTAAGCCTATTTTCACACATATAATTACATACAATGAGACAAATAATACTGGCTTGCCAATATCTGCGTCATTAAGAAAATCAAATGACATAATGCATATTAAAATACAAATATATTATCATCATTATATACTTTAGTCAACCCTTTCAACCAAAACAAAACAACAAACTATTTTCATAAGACTTTTGGTACTTTTTTCAAATGTTCCAACACAAATAATCCCTCAGTTACATTTTTCTCCCTAGAGATCCCTACCCATTCCTGCAGATATAAACTGGATATTTCTCTGATTCGTTAGCTGTCATCCTGGGACTTACCATCACCTCCCTTTCCTTGATTTATTCTTTTGTTTCACTGAAGCATTCTTTAGTAGTTCCCTTAAAAAGAGTATGCATGACAAATTATATAAAGATATAAATGTATTTTGAGCCCTTCCATGTCTGAAAATCTTTATCCTATCGCCATATTTGATTGATAGTTATAAATATATGTATGTGTGTATTTACAAATGTTTGTGCCTATATATCCTATTAGATATGTGTTCTTTCAGAACTTTATAAATATTACTCTGTTTTCTAGACAACCAATGTAGCTGTGAACATACCATATTGATTCCTAGTCCTACTGTGTAAATGACTTATTTTTCATTAGTTTTCTCCAGAAGCTTTCTTGGTAACTTAATGTTTGGTGTCTTTGGGTAGATCTTTTTATCTGCATTGTGCTAAGTACTCAGCAAGACCTTTTAATCTGGATACTCATGTTCTTCAATTCTAGAAAACTATTTTGTAAAACTTATTTAATATTCCCAATATTTTTTTTTGCAACTGCTATTAGTTGGTTATTAGATCTCATAGCTTGATCTCAGTCTTCTACTATTTTCTTTCTCTTTTTTCTTTTTTTTTGGTCATTTTCCAGGTGATTTTTCCTAACCAGCTCTAGGGGTTTTTCCTTAAACTTTTTAATCACTGGTTTCCTGCCCTAGAGTGTGCAATATACATTTACATCCAACCCAAGTTTATTTTCAAATAACAGTATACCACTTCATAAATAGCACAAGTATCTTATAATAAAAAATATTCCTAAATTCTCTGTCCTATCCCTTATGTCACTGCTGTCATTCTTTTCACTTTTATATAAGCTATAACCATCAAATACATTGTTGTTACTATTATTTTGAATGAGCGTTTATCTGTTAGATGAATGAAGAACAAGAGAAATAAGTTTTTATTTTACTTTCACTTATTCCTTCTCTATTGTTCTCCCTTTCTTCATATAGATTGAGTTTCTGACATGATCATTTCCCTTCTCTAGAAATTTTTTTAGGTTGTACAATGTGTTTTTATTTTATTTTTATTTTTTAAGCTTTTGTGCATATTCCAGTTAGTTAACATACAGTTAACTAACATATAACCCTCAAGAAATTCTTAACATTTCTTGCAAAACAGATAAACTGGCAACCAAATCTCTCAATTTCTGCTTATCTGAGAAAATCTTTATTTCTCCTTCACTTTAGAAGAAGGACACAGCAGGACAGAGAATTACAGGTTGGTAGTTTTATTCTTTCAATAATTTAAGTATTTCACTCCATTCTCTCGTATGCATGGTTTACATGCAATTACATCCAAGATCAGGGTGCCATCCTAGGTGGCTTCTGGTGAGAACTTTCGTCCTAGCCTGCAGACAGCTGGCCACTTTTTTACTGTGTCCTCACAAGGCACAGAGAGTGATGGCACCAGCAAGCTCTGGTGTGATGTAATCTGTATCCTTGCTCCTCTTACAGATAGGTGGTTTCTTTCAAGATATTTTATCTTTGATTTTCTGTAGTTTGAGTATGATAGGTCTAGGTGGGGTCTGTCTTTTTTTGGGTGTGTGTGTGTGTGTGTATTTTGTTTTTGTTTTTTGGGGGGTGTTTTGTTTTGTTTTTGGCATTTACCATCCTTGGTGTTCCCTGAGATTCCTGGATCTGTGGTTTGGTGTCTGGCATTAATTTGGGGAAATGGAAATTCTTAGTAACTGCTTCAAATATTTCTTTTGTTCCTTTCTCTTTCTTCTCTTTTTGGTATTCACATTATACATGTTACACTTCTTATAATTATCCCACAGTTTCTGGATGTTTTGCTCAGGTTTTTTTTCAGTCTTTTTCCTCTTTGCTTTTCAGTTTTGGAAGTTTCTATTATAGCATATCCTCAAGCTCAGAAATTCTTTCCTCAGTTTTGTCAATTCTACTAATGAGCCTATCAGATGCATTGTTCTTTTCTGTTACATTCTCTTTTATTTCTAACCCTTCTTTTTTTATTCTTTCTTACAATTTCCATCTCTCTGCTTATACCACCCATTTGTTCTTGTTATATTGTCTATTTTTTCCATTACATCCTCCCACATATCAATTATAGTTGTTCAAAATTCCTAGTCTGATAATTCCAAAATCCCTGCTATATCCGACTCTGATGCTGTCTCTTCAAATTATGTTTTCTCCCTTTTAATATGCCTTTTGGTTTTTGTTGAAAGCCTAACATGACCTACTTGGTAAAAGAAACTCTGGTATATAGGCCTTTGGTGACATGGTGGTAAGGTATAAGGGGAGGAGAAGGATTCTATAGCCTTATTATTAGGTTGCAGTCTTTTCAGGAGCCTGCACCCCTGAGCTGTGAATTTCACTAGTGTTTTTCAGATTTTTCCCCTGCTTAGGTGGGAAAGGATGCCTGGAGGGGGCTAAAGCTGGGTATTTCCCTTTGCCCATATTGATTAGTCTATGATAAAATACCAACAGGGTTAGGTCCTGGTAAAGTAGCTTCTCTTGAGGGCAGACTTTTTCTTAGTTTTTAAAGGTTTTTTTGTTTTTGTTTTTGTTTTTTTGAGAGAGAGTGTGTGTGTGTCTTAAGCAGGCTTCATGCCCAGCACAGGGCCCAACACGGGGCTTGATCTCACAACCCTGAGATAATCACCTGATCCGAAATCAAGAATCAGATGTTTAACCAACTAAACCACCCAGGTGCCCCACCTTGAGGGCAGAATTTTTAAGAACAGGATGCTCTCACATATTTCAAAAAAAAATTTTTTTTCCCCTCCTTCTCCCCCTGCCAAAAGCAAAAGGAATTTTTCTTCAATATTCACTGTGAGAACCTGGTAGAGCTCCCAGAAGTAGAACTCACAAAAGTGTGGGGGCCTGCTATGGACTGAATGATGTTCCACCAAAATCATAAAATGAAGCCCCAATCCCCCCATGTCATGGTATTTTGGAATGGGTCCTCTGGGAGATAATCAGGCTTCAATGAGGTGAGGTCAAGAGAGCGGGGCACTCATGATGGGATCAGTGCCCATAAAAGAAGAGATGTTACAGCAAAAAGGTGGCCCACTGTCTGCAAGCTAGGAAGAAAGTTCTCGCCAGAACCCATCCAGGATGGCACCCTGATCTTGGGACTTCCAGCCTCCAGAACTGTGAGAAAATAAATGTCTATTGTTTAAGCCACCCAGTCTATGGGATTTTGCTATGGCAGCTCACACTAAGACAGGACCCCCTAATTAGTGGGTCTCCCAACTTACTGACACAGTGCCTCCAGCAATTCTTCAATTACACTTTAGGATGGAGTTACTAGTTCCATGCTCTTTACATGCTAGACTAGAAACCAGAACCCAAGAGTTTTATTTTTTAAATTTTAAATTACCACATGTATGTGTATATTTTTTGTTACTAGGAGCTCTTTCTTATTCTCTGATCATTTTTCTTAATCGCATCTCTTTGCTTTATGAATTCAGTATCTCCCATCTCTCTGAGGTACCTAAGTACATTTTTTTTTAAGTTTTCTTCTGTTGTCCACATTGTCTCAGTTTTCTACAGATCTCCTTTTTGGTTTAATCTAGTTTTCATGTTGGAAGTTTTCCTCAAATATCCAGTGATCCTTAACTCTCTGTTCTTACTTATGTATTTATTAATCAAAAAATATTTATGTATTTGATATTATAGGAACTAGGGACACAATAGTGAACAAAATAAACAAATCTCCACCCTCACAAAGCTTCCATTCTAGTGAGATGATTCCAACAATTAAAAAAAAAAAGACAAATATGGGTGATAAGGAGAGAGTGATGGAAAGCAACAACATGTGCCATGGAGAAAAATAAATCAGAGTACATGGGGAATAAGCGCCGGAGGCTACTGTTATTTTATGTTGGATGGTTATAAAAGACATCTCTTGTAAGGTAAGAGATATGCCTGGCATTCCCAAATCCATCTTCCCAGACGAACGTCTCCAGAAACAAACCTCCAGCCTTTCCAAAGGAGAATTGTAGGGTGAATTTGCCCGAATGTTCAGGATGGAGAAGAGAACCCGAGGAGGTTCTAATATAAACTTTCATATAAACTTTCAACAATCTTTTCTCCTTCCACACTCTGCTCTTGATGTGCACCAATACCTGATGATTCCAAGTGCAGTACTCAGCCTTTCAGAAGGTCCATGAGGCAAAACTCCTCTGTCTCATTAATTTCTCCCTCTGTAGGCACTTAGATAACTTTCTTTTATAATCAAATTGATTACCATTCCGCTCTGTCTTCCAGTTTCCTCTTATTAAATTTCTCACTTGCTATTTTACTCCTTCTTTGTGTTTGTAAATTAACAAAAAAATCTTTACTATCATTTCAAATGTTTGGAGAAGAAAAGATAAATGGGGTTAATCTTCCATTTTAGACAAAAAGCCTGTGGTATTTTGATTAATTCCTTTTTTATTTCCATTGCCATCACTTATATAGACCATATTCTAAACTTTTCCAAAATTCTCTCAGGTTTTCTCATTAAAATACTCCCTCTTATCTCTGCAAATGCAAACTTCATATCTCAATCTACAAAACCTTCTCAGACAAATATTATCCCAAAATTACCTTTCCCTAAATAGTATTAGAGGATTCCCCTCTACTTGTTTGAGATATGAATTCACCTCCTTACTATATTCCCTTAACACTTAGCACAGTGGTGTTTACTAAGTAGTTGGTCAATGAATTATGTTCCTATAACATTAGTGATAAGAGATGCTGACAATATCAACAGTAGGCTTCTAGTAACAAAAGAAATTATTTTGGTTGTAAGCAACATCTTATATACTTAACTTATAACATCCCTCAGTGGGAGAATCCATTTTATAGTGCCTAGTAGAAGTATTAATCTGAAATAATAATAAAATGCATATTATAATCCCAAGAGAAAGCACTAAGAAAATAACTTAAAAAAAAGTTTAAAAAAATCAACAGAGAAATTAAAGTGGTAAAACTAAAAAATATTCATATATCACAAAAATGGTAGTAAAAAAGCAACAGAGGAAAACAAGAAAGACATATAAAGAACAAATAACAAAGTGGTAGATTTAATGGTGGTGGTTGTATAGCATAGTAAATATGCTAAAAATCACTGAGCTTAAAATTCACTCTAATTCACTTTAAAAATTCATTTTAATTCACTTTAAAATGGCTATTTTTGTGTTACGTGGATTCTCTCTCTTAAAAAAGCAGGCATAAATTCAGCCATATTAAATTACATTAAATGTGAACAGATAAAATATTCCAGTCAAAGCAAAATCCACTCTATGCTGTCTTAGATTCAAAGATATAAACAGAATGAAAATCATAAAATAGAAAAAATACACCATGCAAACAGTAACCATAAGAGAGTTGGAGTGGCTATATTAATAAAAAACAAAACAGATAAGAAACATCACTAGAGACAAGGAGAGATGCTTTACAATGATAAAAGAGTCAATATATTAGGGATATATAACAACTATAAATGTACTTCCATCTAACAGAGACCCAAAACACATGAAACAAAAGTCAAATAAAGTATGTTCTCTAACCACAATAGAATTAGAAATCAATATAAATAAAAACAAATTTCTTCATATAAAGAAATTACACACAAGAAATGCAGGAGTCAAAAACTAATCACAATCGAAATTAGACAAAATTTTGAGCTGAATGAAAACATAACATATATCAAAATTTATGGGATATACCTAAAGCAGTAGCAGAGGGAAATTTATAGCTTTAAAAGACTAAATTTAAAAGGTCTCAAATTAGCACCTTACTCCATTTAAAAAAATGAGAAAAATCAAACCCGAAGCAATAAGAACATTAAAGCAGACATCAATAAAATAGAATACAGAATAACAACAGAGAAAAATAATGAAATAAAAAGTTGGGCCTTTATGTGGAGGTCCCTTAAAAAGTTAAAAATTGAGCTACCCTATGATCCAGCCATTGCACTGCTGGGTGTTTACCCCAAAGATACAGACATAGTGAAGAGAAGGACCATATGCACCCCAATGTTCATAGCAGCTTTGTCCACAATAGCTAAATCGTGGAAGAAGCCAAGATGCCCTTCAACAGATGACTGGATTAAGAAGTTGTGGTCCATATATACAATGGAGTATTACTCAGCTATCAGAAAGAATGAGTTCTCAACATTTGCTGCAACATGGACGGCACTGGAGGAGATAATGCTAAGTGAAATAAGTCAAGCAGAGAAAGACAATTATCATATGGTTTCTCTCATCTATGGAACATAAGAACTAGGAAGATCGGTAGGAGAAGAAAGGGATAAAGAAAGGGGGGTAATCAGAAGGGGGAATGAAGCATGAGAGACTACGGACTCTGAGAAACAAACTGAGGGCTTCAGAAGGGAGGGGGATGGGGGAATGGGATAGGCTGGTGATGGGTGGTGGGGAGGGCACATATTGTATGGTGCACTGGGTGTTGTACACAACTAATGAATCACTGAACTTTATATCAAAAACCAGGGATGTACTGCATGGTAACTAACATAATAAAAAAATATTTTAAAAAAAGTTGGGCCTTTAAAAAGATCAACAAAATTGACATGGAGCTAAACTAACAGAGAGAGAGAAGGAGGGAGGGGATATAAACTACCAATCTGGAATGTAAGAAGGAATATCACTGTCAACCTTTCAATAGGTAAGATTATAAAGAAATACTATCAACAACTTTGTGTCAACAAATCTGATGACCTATATGAAATGGACGCTTTTCTAGAAAGACACAAATTACCAATAATGAAAAAATAGAAATAAGAAAAGAAAAATCTAAACACGGGCATACTGTGGAGAAAGCGTGAATTCGATTCCAGACCCACCACAATAAAGCAAATATCACAATAATGTAAGTTAAATGAATTTTTTGGCTTCCTAGTGCATATAAAAGTTATGTATACTATATTGTATCATCTGATAGATGTGCAATAGCGCTGTATCTAAAAAAACCCCAATGTACATACCTTACTTTAAAAATACTTTCTTCCTAAAAAATGCTGACCATAATCTGAGCTTTCAGTGAGTTGTACTCTTTTTGCTGTAGGAGGGTCCTCCACAGTGATGGCTGTTGACAAAGGGTGACTGAATGGATAAAAATACAAGACCCACCTATTAAGCTGCCTACAAGAGACTCACTTCAGACCTAAAGACACATACAGACTGAGAGTAAAGGGATGGAAAAACATATGCAAATGAAAGGAAAAAAAAGTGGAGGTAGCAATACTAGAGAAAACAGACTCTAATATGAAGACTGTAACAAGAGACAAATGAGGGCATTACATAATGATAAAGGAATCAATCCAACAAGAGAATATAATTATAAATATCTAGGCACCCAACACATTAACACCTAAATACATAAAGCAAATATTAACAGACTATAGTGAAAAACTGGCAGTAATACAGTAACAGGGGATTTTAACACCCCAGTTATGTCAATGGATAGATCATCCAGACACAAAATCAACAAAGAAACAGTGACTTTGAACAACACGTTAGACCAATGTACCTAACAGATATATACAATATGTCATCCCAAAACAGCAGAATATCAAATTGAATCAGTAATCAAAACATTCCCAATGAACAAAAGTTCAGGACTAGAGAGCTTCACAGATGAATTCTAGCAAATATTTTAAAAAGAGTTAACAATATTTGTTCTTCTAATCCATGAGCATGGAATGTTTTTCCATTTCTTTGTGTTGTCTTCAATTTCTTTCATCAGTGTCTGATAGTTTTCAGAGTACAGGTCTTTCACCTCCTTGGTTACTTTTATTCCTAGGTATCTTATTATTTTTGGTGCAACTGTAAGTGGGATTGTTTTCTTAATTTCTCTTTCTACTGCTTCATTATTGGTGTATAAAAATGCAAGATTTCTGTACACTGACTTTGTGTCTCTTGATTTTACTGAATTTGTTTGTAAGTTCTAGCAGTTTTTGATGGAATCTTTCAGGTTTTCTATATAGAGTACCATGTCATCTGCAAATAGGCAAAGTTTTACTTCTTCCTTACCAATTTGGATGCCTTTTATTTCTTTTTCTTGTCTGCTTGGTGTAGCTAGAACTTCCAGTACTACGTTGTACAAAAGTGTTAAGAATGGACATCATTGTCTTATAACTGATCTTAGGGAAAAAGCTCTTAGTTTTTACCCATTGAGGATGATGTTAGCTATGGGTTTTTCATGTATGGTCTTTATTATGTTGAGGTATGTTTCCCCTAAATCTACTTTGTTGAGGGTTTTTATCATGAACTGACATTATACTTTGTCAAATGCTTTCTCTGCATCTATTGAAATGACCATATGGTTCACATCCTTTCCCTTATCGATGTGATGTATTATGTTGATTAATTTGCAAATACTGAACCACCGTTGCATTGCTGGAATAAATCTAACTTGATTGTGGTGAATGATTCTTTTTAATGTATTGTTGAATTTGGTTTGCTAAGATTTTGTTGGGTATTTTTGCGTTCATGTTCATCAGAGACATTGGTCTATAGTTTTCTTTTTTGGTAGTGTCTTTGTCTAGTTCTGGTATCAGGGTAATGCAGGCCTTGTGGAATGAGTTTGGAAGTTTTCTTTCCTCTTTTATTTTTTGGAATAGTTTGAGAAGAACAGGTGTTAATTCTTTTCTATATATCTATGTATTTATATTTAGAAAGGTTTTTTAAGTTTTTATTTTAATTCCAGTTAGTTAACATACAGTGTTATATTAGTTTCAGGTGTACAGTATAGTGATTCAGCAACTCCATACATCACCGAGTGCTCATCATGACATTTGTACTCCTTAATCCCCATCACCTTTTTAACCCATCCCCGACTCCATTCCTCTCTGGTAACCATCAGTTTGTTCTCTAAAATTAAGAATCTCTTTCTTGGTTTGTCTCTCTGTATCTCTCTTTTTTTTCCCCTTTGCCCATTTGTTCTGTTTCTTAAATTCCACACGTGAATAAAATCATGTGGTATTTGTCTTTCTCTGACTGACTTATTTCGCTGTGCATTAACTCTACTCCATTCATGTCATTGCAAATGGCAAGATTTAGTTATTTTTATGTCTGAATAACATTCCATTAGTGTATATACATATACACACACATACACACACACACATACATCCCCACATTTTCTTTATACATTTATCAGTCAACGCACATTTGGCCTGCTTCCATATCTTGGCTATTGTAAATAATACTGCTATAAACATAGGGGTGCATCTATCCCTTTGAATTAGTGTTTTTGTATTCTTTGGGTAAATACCCAGTAGTGTGATTGCTGGATGATGACGTAGCTCTATTTTTAGCTTTTTGAAGAACCTCCATACTGTTTTCCACAGTGGCCACACTAGTTTGCATTCCCACCAACAGTGCACGAGTGTTCCTTTTTCTCCACATCCTCACCAACACCAGTTCTTTCTTGTGTTGTTTATTTTAGCCATTATCCCTGATAAGCATAGATGCAGAAATCCAGGAATTGATTGGCAAATCAATCGATGTGATACATCACATTAACAAAATAAAGAATAAAAAGCGCATGATCATCTTGATAGATGCAAAAAAAAAAAGCATTTGGCAAAATACAATATCCACTCATGATAAAAACTCTCAATAAAGTGAATTCAAAAGGAGCATATCTCAACATAATAAAGCTCATATATGAAAACCCACAGCTGGCATCATACTCAAAAGTGAAATACATAGCTTTCCTCTGAGGTCAGGAACAAAATGACATCCACACACAATACGTTTATTCAACATAGTACTGGAGTCCTAACATCAGCAATCAGACAAGAAATAGAAATAAAATACATCCAAATTGGTGAAGAAGAAGTAAGTCTCTCACTATTCACAGATGGCAAGATACTATACACGCAAAACCCTAAAGTTTCCAGTAAAAAAAAAAATTAGAACTGACAAATGAATTCAGTAAAGTTGCAAGATACAAAGTTAATACACAGAAAATTATGCATTTCTATACATTAATAACAAAGTAGTAGAAAGAGAAATTTAAAAAACAAGCCATTTACAATTGCAAAAAACAAACCAAAATACCTAGAAATTTAATCAAGGAGGTGAAAGACCTGTACTCTGCAAACTATAAAACACTGTTGATGAAATTGAAGATGAAATTGAAGATGACACAAATAGCAAGATATACCATTCTCATGGATTAGAAGAATTAGTATTGTTAAAACGCCCACACTAACCCAAGCAATCCACAGATTCAATGCAGTCCGTATCAAAATACCTATAGCATTCTTCACTGAATTAGAACAAATAATCCTAAAATTTGTATGGAAACACGAGAAAAAAGAAGGCGGCTGGAGATATCTCAGTCCTAGATTTCAAGATATAATACAAAGCAAGAGTCATGAAAACAGTATGGTACTGGCACAAAATTAGACACATGGATCAACAGAAGAGAACAGACAGCCCAGAAATAAACCCATGCTTATAAGGCCAAGTTAATCTACCACAAAGGAAGCAAGAATGTATAATGGAGAAAAGACAGTATTTTCAATAATGTGCTGGGAAAACTGGACAACTACATGCAAAAGAATGAAACTGGACCACTTTCTTATACCATACACAAAAATAAACTCAAAATGAATTAAAGACCTAATTGTGAGACCCTAAACCATAAAACTCTGAAAAGAAGCACCAGCAATAATCTCTCAGTAGCCTTAGCAACATATTTAGGTATAGATCTCAAGGCAAGGGAAACCAAACCAAAACAAAACAAAGCTATTGGGATTACAACAAATAAAATTCTTTTGCAGAGCAAAGGAAACCATCAACAAAACAAAAAGGCAACCTACTGAATGGGAGAAGATATTTGCAAATGATATATCTAGCAGGCATTATTCTAAATGAAATAAGTCAGACAGAAAAACACAAATACTATATGATTTCATTTGTATGTGGAATACAAGAAACAAAACAAAACAAAAAAACCAAAACAGACTCTTAAATACAGAAAACAAACTAGGAGTTGCCAGAGGGGAGGGGGAGTAGCAAGATAGATAAAGCAGAATAAGAGGTACAAATTTCCAGTTATAGAATAAATGTCAGGGAGATGAAAAGTACAGCATAGGTAATATAGTCAGTAGTACATAATAACATTGTGCAGTGCCAAATGGTGACTACGCTTATCATGGTGAGTACTGAGTAATGGACAGAAGTGTCATATCAGTATGTTGTACATCTAAAAGTAATATAACACTGTATGTTAATTGTACTTCAATTAAAACATTTTCTAAATGAAATTAAGAAAACTGCATTCACAACAGTATTAAAAAATACTTCAAATAAACTTAACAAAATAAATGGGAGACTTATATTTTGAAAACAGCCAATCACTTTTGAAAGAAGTTACAGAAGACCTACATATATAAAGATATTCCATGTTCTTGAATTGGAAACTCAGTATTAATAATGGGAATTCTTCCCAAATTGATCTACAGGCTTAATAAACACAATCCCTTTCACAAATCCTACTAGTTTTTTTGTTTGCTTTTGTACAATTTGTCAAGCTGACCCTAAAATTTACATGAAAATTCAAAGGACCATGAACAGTCAAAACAATTTTGAAAAGAACAAAATTTCACTTTCACTCCCCAATTTCAAAACTTACTATAAAGCCACAACAAACAAAGGACTGTAGTAGCACTGGCTTAAGGGTATACATATGTATCAGCAGAATTACATAAGGAAATAAACCTTACACTTACAGTTAAATGATTTTTGACAAAGCTGCCAAAGCAATTGAATGGAGAAAGGATTTTTCAACAAAGGGTGATGGAACAATTGCATTTCCGTATGTTAAAAAGAAAGAAAACTTGGATCCCTAACTCACATCATATACGAAAGTTAACTCAGAATGGATCACAGATCTACAAGTAAAACATAAAACTATAGTAAATGTTTTAGAAGAAAAGAGGACATCTTTGTGCCCTGGGGTCAGGCAAAAAATGTTTAGATGACACCAAAACCACAATCCATAATAGAAAAAAGTTGATAAACTGGACTTCATCAAAGTTAAAAAAGTTCTCCTCTTCAAAAGACACGGTTAGAAAAAAAAAATTGAAGCCACAGATTGAAAAAAATATTTGCAAAACATGTATCTGGTAAATGACTTTTATCAAGAATTCTTGATAAAACTCCAGAAAATGCAAACTCATCTACAATGACAGAAAACAACCGTGGTTATGAGGAAGGAATAATGGGGACAGAAGGGACAATTACAAATAGGGATGATGGGCATGTTCACTATATTGATTAGCGGTGATGGTTTCACAAATGTATAAATGTATCAAAACATTACATCATACAGTGCAATTCCTTATACATCAATTATATCTCAAAAAATATTTTTATTATGTATATGTATTACATTATATATAAATATGTATTATGTAATTATTGATATGTGATAAACATGATAAATAACATAATTATACATCACATATAATATATACTAAGTATATATTACATAATAAACATATATTACATAAGTACATATTCTATAATAAACATTATGTATTTAATGTGCATATTAAATATATATATGAAATATGGCTGAATCTCTTAAAAGCTTTTAAATAGCTCCAAAAATGTTTACAAATGATGTGTATCATTTTTAAATTAAATTCTGTTGTGTAAGAAGCACAGGTGTTTAACATTGGAGCTATGAAAAATATTTCTCACACTGAAGTTGTGAAATCAGCAGCAATTCTAGCTACTCCATTACCAGTAGCTTACTCTTGCTGCTATGGAAACCAAAATTAATGTCAGGCGGCTAAAATCAAGCAAAGAAATCAGAACTAATCCTTTGTTTTGAAGTGAAAATTAACTTTTTTGAAACACCTTGATAGTCACTGAAAAAGGTCCCAGAAGTTACCTCAACCCAATTATTTTCCAAAAGGAAAAACACATTCAACTTATAAAGTAACCTGCACTGCTTATAAGGCTAGAAAGAACATCTTTACTTTTATAGTGTCTTCTTTCAGTGGTAACATCTTTTACAATAGTATGAGAAAGAAGAGTTCTAATTATCAAACAGGGTTCTCCTACATTTTTGTAAGAAGTAACTGTTTTTCATTTTCTTAAAGCACAGAAATCACCAAGGTGAGGATATATTGATAATAAGTTTCTATGTACACGGAGAGAAAAAGAGGGCAGCACTAAAGTGAGTCCTTAAAGGAAGAAAGGAAGCCCCAGGAAGCCTTTCTGGACTCGGAATCGAGACAAACTCAGGAGAGCACAATGTTTATCTGGTTTGGCAATCAACCCAGCATGGCTTTGGGAGGTGCAGATACTGGGAATTCTCAAACATTAAATCAAAACTTAACTTCTCCACACTGCAGTTTCTCATCTGTAAAATGTGGGTAACACTTCCTACCCCAGAAGGCTATCAAGAGGATTATTGGGGGCGCTGGGTGGCTCAGTCTGTTAAGTGTCCAAGTCTTGATTTCAGTTCAGGTCATGATCTCGGGGCCCTCGGATTGAGTCCCATGAGGGGCTCTGCACACTCAGCAGGTAGTCTGCTTAGGGATTCTCTCTCCCCCTACTCATACTCTGTGTGTCTCACTCTCTCTCAAATAAATACATAAATCTTTTTTAAAAGAGAGGATTAATGTATTATTGTGCATAAAGCACTTAAAACAGTAGAGCACATATGTGAAGTAGTCATTATTGAAATGCACTTTGCAAACAGTGAGCTTCAATAAATGTTAATTACTATTAAACGAGAGACACACATAAAATTGTTATTTCTAAATGTATAATTTTTACTTTTTAAGAAGAGAATGCTTGTGGTCAATATAGTAAAAGGAGAGCTGGCCCTTGTTTTATAAATAACAAAATTTGATGTCTGTTATTTCTACTCCTGTTACAATGTTCAAATCCTATGGTTACTTTGTAGTTTAGATTATACCTCAACATCTCCATGAAGAATTCTCGGACTATATTTCAATTTTTGGTCTCCTTCCATACTAGTCCCACAGTAGATATTTAATTAACATTATGTTATTTAACTGGGTAACCAAGGCATCCATATCCCAGGCTTTTCCTTCCAATGTAGATTCTTTAGGGAGACAAGATGGGAGAGAGAAAGCTGAAATGATTTAAACTTGGTAGTAAAATTAAAGTCTGCACAGAGTGGAGACATACTAACACAAAAGATCAGTTAGAAATGAAATGAGAGTGGGTGGCTTAGTCAGTTAAGCATCTGACTTCAGCTCAGGTCATGATCTCAGGGTCCTGGGATTGAGTCCCACATCGGGCTCTCAGCTCAGCAGGGAGTCTGCTTCTCCCTCTCACTCTCCTTCTGTGCTCTCCCTCTCTCCCTCTGTCTCTCTCAAATAGATAAATAAAATCTATTAAAAAAGGAAATGAAATAAGAATGGTGCATAAATACATTTAAATATATGTATTAGTGTGTGGAATGCTCGAAAGAGAACACAAGCAACTGAGCACTAAACTTCATTTTTGGCTGGGTTTTGAACAACCAATGTGAAAAAGAAAAGAGAATATTTATGTAATTTTACATTTCAGGAAATTCTGGCTGAGAGAGGCTGGCACCAACAGTCACATACACCTTTGGGTAGTATGGACATCTTAAGAATAGTAAGTTGTCCAATCTATGGACACAGAATGTCTTTCCATTTATTTGTGTTTCCTGTAAAGGGCCAGACAGTAACTATTTTAGGCTTTGCGGGCCTCAGAGTCTCTTGCAATGACTCAACTCTGCCACTACAGCATGAAAGCGGTCAGCCACAGACAGTAAATAAACAAATTAATGTGTTTGGGTTTCTTAAAATTGCATTTAAGGACATGAAGATATGAATTTCACATAATATTCATGAGTCACAAATTTTTTTTCCAATCACTTAAAACTATAAAGAATTATTCTTTTTTTTTTTTTAAGATTTATTTATTTATTTATTTATTTATTTGAGAGAAAGAGAAAACACAAGTGGAAGGAGGGGGAGAGGACCTGGAGCCAAAATCAAGAGTTGGCTGCTTAACCAACTGAGCCACCCAGGCACCCCTATAAAGAGTTCTTGGCTCCAAAGTTGGAAGGCTAGATTTGACTCACGTGCCATAATTTTCCAAGCCCTCCCTAAGACATTAATGGTATATCATGGTTCTTGCCTATGCATCTAGAATGGTACTAGATTTGTACCATCCTTGGAAGAAATGAAAAAATAATCACTCAGATCATGTTCCATAGGTTTCTCTTATAGAATCCAGTTAAGAATGGCTGCATTATAAGTGACAAAAATTAAGAGTTCAAAAAAAAAACCTTGTTAGGATATGAAGCAACAAGGACTCTTACACATGGGTAGCTGAAATGTAAACTAATATAACCATTTTGGAAGATAATTAGACATTCTTGGGATAATCTCTGATGGGCCCTCAGTGTCCCTGCGTGCTTTTTTCTGAAAATGCCAAGAGTATCAAGCCCTGACTCTTTACCCAGGTCATTCTTCATATGCCAGGAGCAACACTGAGAAATGCATTGAGTAGGCTTGTCACCACTCATTAATAAGTGTTCCTCTCTGTTAACATAACCAATTGCATGTGTGTCTAAGTCCACTTGTGTTATTCCAACACATCTACCTCTTGTGGGATTTGGAAGCCAATGAAACCATTAGGAACCTTAATCTTTGGCTACTACTTTTGCCATAATTTTCTTTTAAATCCTGTTGTCTTGTCCAGGCATCACGTATCTTCTGCCAGCATCAAACAATATCAGGCCAACTTGTTAGCTTGCATGTAGCATAAAAATCTCAGACTTTTCAGAGTTCTTGACAGGAATTATCTATCAAAGTTGAAGACAAACACCCAGCAATCATATTCCTAAGTTTAAACTGAAAAATGCATGCAATGTGTATTAGAAGATTTGTGATGGGTAGTAAGGAGGGCACGTATTGCATGGTGCACTGGGTGTTATACGCAACTAATGAATTATCGAACTTTACATCAAAAACCAGGGATGTACTGTATGGTGACTAACATAATATAATAAAAAAATTTAAAAAAAAGATTTGTACAAGAATGTTCATAACAGCATTTTTAAACTTTATTCCTCGTACTTTTGCTTAAATCTTTTTTTTTAATCTACTTTTTGAGGCTAGAATGATTCATGTGGTAATGGATTAGAGTTGGTAACATCAGTATGAAATCACTGTTAGCTTAACAGAGGCACAAATGGATATACATATAAATACTTATAGATGTGTGGACATACATGGATTAGTACACACAAGTACATATTTCTTTGCTCTGTCATCTGAGAGGGGCCTACAAGAAATGATACTTTCTCAGCAACAATCACACCTACCAGCCAGACTTTGGTTTCTAGTACGATTCTCCAATATAAAGAAGTAGGGCTCCTTGGAGAGGAGTCCCTACTAGGACTGGGACAATAAATATACAAGCTGAGCCTAGAGTATTCTGTCAGAAAGTAAGGAAGTAACTGAAAACAAAAACAAAGAAAAGACTCACATTGAGAGGACTAAGACAAAAAGAGTAGAGGAATCAACTGAAAGAGACTCCTATGGCCAAAGCTGGAACAACGTGAATAGCAAAATAAGTAAAATAATATTATAACTCAAAGTATAAAACAAATATCTACACATCCATACTGATATAAAGGATTGAATAAATTAATGAACGGGAAAAGAGACAAATCTCCTGACACTGCCTCCAAGAGACACTGGAGAAACATGATAGGTACTACCTCAGCCAGGTGGTCAAAGTCTACATTAATAGTCATCAATCATATTGATAGTATGTATTACTGATATAATCTAACCTTCCTCTCAATAATCCACAATACTAGTCCTACCATGAGGAACACACCAAATTCCAATAGTAGGGCATCCTACAAAATACCTGACCAGCACTCCTCAAAGCCATCAAAATCATCGAAAACAAAGAAGATGTGAGAAACTGTCACAGCCAGGAGGAACCTAAGGAAACATTATAATTAAATGTAATGTGCTATACTGACTGGAATCCTGGGACAGAAAAAAAGGACATTAAGTAAAAAACTAAGCAAATCAGAATAAACTATGAACTTTAGTTAATAATAATGTAATAACAATGATTCATTAATTGTGACAAATGTACCATATAATACACAATGTCAGTAATAGGGGAAACTAAGCAAACAGTATGTAGGAATACTCCAGACTTTCACCTCAATTTTTCTGTAAATCTAAAACTATTCTAAAAAATAACATCTATTTAAAAAAAAATTTTACCTCTCCTTTAAGGCCCATTAAAAATCCTGTCTCCTGCAAGAAACTATGCCTGATCCCCTCCAACTTAAAAGAGACCTCTCCTTCCTTAGAATTCACCTTACAGCACCTCTGCTGAGAACGTACCATATTTTGCCCCAAAAAATTATTTATAAACATATTTCATTTCCCCTAAATCATAAGCATCTTAATGTCAAATTTCTATTTGTCATGATATTTAATACAAAATTAGTTCGAAGCAAAATTGAGAAACCAACTAACCCAGATGAAAGTCACATTTAGTTACGTTTAGTATCTCCTAAGGCAGTTTAATTCCACTTCTGAACAACTCTAATAATTAGAAAGTTCTTCCTGCTGGGTTGAAACCAAATGTTCTACAATTTCCTCATTTATTGCATGAATGAATGAATGGCAACTAGCTCTATGAGAGCAGGGAACACCTTCTGTTTTACCTAACACTGTATCTCCAGCACCTGGCACACAGTAGACACTCAAAAAACATTTGTTTGGGGGCACCTGCGTGGCTCAGTAGTTAAGCATCTGCCTTTGGCTCAGGTCAAAGATCCCAGAGTCCTAGGATGATGTTCCCATTCAGGCTCACTGCTGGGCAGGAAGCCTGCTTCTCCCCTCTGCCTCTGCCCCTCCTCCCTACTCCTGCATGCGCTAATAGATCTTTAAGATCTTTTCTTAAAAATTTGTTTTTGGGGGCACCTGGGTGGTGCAGTCGTTAAGCGTCTGCCTTCGGCTCAGGGCATGATCCCAGGGTTCTGGGATGGAGCCCCACATCAGGCTCCTCCGCTAGGAGCCTGCTTCTTCCTCTTCCACTCCCCCCTGCTTGTGTTCCCTCTCTCGCTGGCTGTCTGTCAAATAAATAAATAAAATCTTTTAAAAAAATAAAAAATAAAAAAATAAAATAAAATAAAAATAAAAATTTGTTTTTGAATGAGTAAATGGCTACCTGGCTAGAGAAAAGGCTGCAACTTTTATTTCCCCTCCCATGCAATTTAATTTACTGTTTAGCTAATGACCACCCTCCTGATAATACACTCACACAATACAAAGTCATTTAATTCTTAACACCCTTATATGTAGGTTTTAAGAACAATTTAAACTAATTTAACAGAAGCTATAAGAGGTTTAGTAATTTTGTGCAATTATAAGTGCGAAAGGAATTGCGATCAGCAGATCCCCAAGAGTGTACAATTAACGACTGGAAATGAATCAGAAAACTAGGGCTGAGGCAGCAAGGCTCCCCCGGGATCTCTGGGAACAGGCTCCTGGACTAGCAGCCATGCGGGCGGCTCGTCCACTCCAGAGCTCCGCGACTCTGGGCAAATCACTGCACTTCTGGTTGGCCTGCTTCCTCGTCTGAAAATAAAAAGCTTGGACTCAAGGCCTCTTGAAAGTCTTTACTGGTTCCAAGGCCCTAGTATTCTCCGCTATTAGGGTTCTGTTTGTTTTCCCCAAGTTTTCAAATTCAAATAGGTTTAACCCTGCACAAAAATCTCCCGTAAATCACGTTCCCGCTTGGTGGCCTCAACCGACAAGTGAGAGGTTGGCCTACAAGATCTTCACGGCCATTTCCATTCTTGAGATTCTTTTCGCTGCGCGGCAGCTGGGGCGGGGAAGCAGGGGGCAGGTTACAAACAACACCTAAAGTAAATAACATATAAATTCACAAGCTACACGACGACAGGGCTTCTGAAAAGGAAACACTTCTACAACCCTACATGAAAAACATGAGGAAACCCCTTTCCACACAACCCTCAAAGGAAGAAAAGGGTGGGGTTGATCCTCTCTGACCCCGCCGAAGCTCTGAGGTAAAGGCTAGACCTCTCCAAGTCTGAGGAAAAAACACAGTCGCAGGGGAAGGAAGCACAAAAACGTGAACAGCCCCGTCCTCAGCAGCTGCAAACAAACCTACCAGATCAGCAGATCCCCTGGTGTCACGTCGCCTCCCAAACTTCCAGAACGTTCCACAAGTAGCCAGAAGCACGGAGGGCGCAGCGCACAAGCCCAGGCGTCTTTGCGGCTACGACAGCCGCGGTGCACGCTGGGCTTCCGCGCAGCCGCAGACCTCGCTAGTGATGGCCACGCCCTTCCTTCTCTTTAGATTGGGCAGTTTGCCCGAGCTGCTAGGTGGTTAGGAAAAAGTAAGGGGCTTGTTTTGTGCGTTTAGCTTGGGCCCCTGGAGTTGATTTTTCACAACTTTCTTAAATGTAGGCCCAATTCTTTTACTATCATTAACAATATAAAATCAAAGTGGGCTCAGGTTTATCCAAATGATGAAAAAATAAAAACTCACATTTTCATTAGTGGCTGTAAGTATAACGTAAAACCCTGTGTGTTTACTCTTTCGGAAGCCATTGCTTTCAGATCTGACTGAAGCTCAGCAAATTATTAAGCGCTGGTATTCTACAACTGTAAAAATTGAAAAAAGAAAAGCCACCACTTGCCTAGAGCTTATGGTTAGGATGCAAAACTACTTATGTCTTCCTTTGTAAAACACGTAATTGTTGGGGGAAAAACAATACTGCTCCAGGAAAAATCCTTTGAAGCACAATAGCAATGTGGATTAATTATGCCCTGAAGTAACCGTAAATTGAGAGTTGTATAACTGATGTTAAAATCAGGGGAGTGCTCTTTTGCTGCCGCTGTTGAATAGAAAAGCCGGGATAGGACAGGTCAAATTAATCAAGACCTGAATCCAGCCACACCGTGTTAATTTCAGAACTCAAGGAATTGACCCAGTTGTTGGTGTGGAAGGTTGGGTCTGAACAGGCTAATTGTAGAGGGGTAGGAAAGGCATCCAAAATTAAGCCGTAGAGGGTCCCAACAAGTAAGAATGCAGGATAGCCTTTCCTTTCTACCTGTTATACTACAAGGAGACAGCTGGACTGAGAGCAGCGGCTCCAGTTCTGGCAGTGAAACTGGCAAATGCAAAGGGTCCATTCTGGGGAGGGTACTGACGTTCTGGGCAACTGACGAGAATAGGGAGGGAAAAGAAAACTAATCTTGGGGCGCCTGGGTGGCACAGCGGTTGGGCGTCTGCCTTTGGCTCAGGGCGTGATCCCGGCGTTATGGGATCAAGCCCCACATCGGGCTCCTCCGCTGTGAGCCTGCTTCTTCCTCTCCCACTTCCCCCTGCTTGTGTTCCCTCTCTTGCTGGCTGTCTCTGTCAAATAAATAAATAAAAAATCTTAAAAAAAAAAAAAAACTAATCTTATTGAGACCCTACTGTGTACCAAGTACTACACCAGATACTTTGCATACATGATTCTATTAATCTCCATAAATGCTGTAAAGTATATGTTATTCTCATTTTAAAGATGAGGAAACTAGGGCTCAGGGAGATTAAGTTACTTGGCCAAGGTAATATAGCTAGTAAAAAAAAAAAAAAAAGGGCTGGGATTCAAACCTAAGTCTATCAGATGTCTAGGCCACCACATCCCTACCTCTACAGTCCTTCCTCCACACAAAGACCCAGGTATAAGTTCTGGAAAACATCATTTAGGTCACATGGGTACAAAACTGACTTAGCGGAAAGCCACAGACTGGAGATAGTATTGATTGTTCATCCTTCCTTCCTTTAGTTTATCCTTAATTTTTTTTTTTATTAGAGAGAGGGAGAGAGAAAATCCCAAGCAGGTTCAACACCCAGTGCAGAGCCCAATGTGGGGCTTGGTCCCACAACACGAAGTTCATTGCCCAAGCTGAAATCAAGAGTGGGTCACCCAACCAAACTGAGCCACTCTGGTGCCCCAGTCCTTAATTTCTTCAGTCAACGAATATTTGTGTAAAAAAATAGTCTAGTCTCTGAAGTCAAACAGCCTGACTTCACGTCATGCCTCCACCATTTACTTAGCTTTGTGACCACAGATAAGTGATAGCTTCTTGGTTTTCCTATCTTAAAATAAGAATAATAATTGTGCGGGGCGCCTGGGTGGCACAGCGGTTAAGCGTCTGCCTTCGGCTCAGGGCGTGATCCTGGCGTTATGGGATCGAGCCCCACATCAGGCTCCTCTGCTATGAGCCTGCTTCTTCCTCTCCCACTCCCCCTGCTTGTGTTCCCTCTCTCACTGGCTGTCTCTATCTCTGTCAAATAAATAAATAAATAAATCTTTAAAAAAAAAAAAAGAATAATAATTGTGCTAGTTCATAGGTCAATATATGTAAGCTTTCTAAAACAGTGCCCAAAACATAAGCACTCAATATTTTTCTGTGCTATTATTATTATTTATATGTGCTCTTAATGTTATCTTGCAGCTGTATGATATCTGCCCTGTCCCTTCCTTCTCCCACTCTCCTAGATAAGTTTCATACCTTCTCTCCTTTCTTCAAATCTCTAGCACATTTTCCTCATCCTCACTTTCAGCTGAAGGTCTTCCTTACTATTTAAATGAGAGAAATAAAAACATCCAAAAGTGAACTTTCCAAGGAGCCTACAACCACATTTAGCCATCTACCATCTTCTTTACCCATAGATTCTGCTTTCCTCCCATTCATGGCAGATCAACTGATGAACTGTGAATGCTCTTAAAGAAGGTCAACACACCAGGAGGACACTAGATCCCATCTCTTATTTACTCAAGAACATAGTTCCAGCAGTTTTCTCTGTCTCTCTTAAAACATCAGTTTTATCCTCTCCACTGGGCCATTGTCATTAGGAAATAAATATTTCATTATTTCTCTCATCTTAAAATCTCTTGTTCCCTCTTCCCACTCCAGCTATCCTATTTTTCTACTCTCCTTTATAGTAAAAGTCAAAAGGATTGTCTATAATTTCTGTTTTTAATGCCTCTTCTCCAATTCTTTCTTAAACTTACTCCAATGAGATATTTTCATTCCCACTATGCCACAGAAATTGCTCTCGTCATGGTCGTTGTTAAATCCAGCAGACAATTTTTCTTAAACATCTTATTTATTCATTTGACACAGAGAGAGAGTGAGTGAGAGAGAGAGAGCACAAGCAGGAGAAGCAGGCCAAGGGAGAGGGAGAAGTAGGCTCTCCACTGAGCAGGGAGCCCAAGGCAGGGCTTGATCCCAGGACACTGGAGTCATGATCTGAGCTGAAGGCAGACGCTTAACCAACCAAGCGCCCAACCACAGCAGACAATTTTCAATATTAATTTTACTTAGTCAATCAGTGGCATTTGTTACAGTTGGCCACTTTTTTCTCTTGGATACACTTCTTTTCTTGTATACCCTAATAGAATGCTGTCATGGTTTTCCTGTAACCTCACTGCACATTTTTCAACAACCTTTACTGTTTATTTTTTCAATACCCAACCTCTTAGGAGCACCCCAAGTGTACTCCTTGGAACTCGTTTCTTCTCTGGCTATATTCACTCCCTTGGTGATCTATCTGATCAACTCATGGCTTTAGATATAATCCATATGCTGACAAATTCCAAATTTCTATCTCCAACTTTAGCCTTTCCCCTGGACTCCAGGTTGGTATAAGCAACTTCCTATTTAATATTTCCACTAAAAGCCTTCTCAAATTTTGCACTTTCAAAACTAAACTAATTTCCCTCTGCAAACCTGTACCATGCATAGTCTTCCCCATCTCAGCTAATAACTCACACCTTTCATGTTAAATTTAAATACCTTGCCTGTTTCTCATATGCCCTATCTCATCCATCAGGAAATCTTGTTGTCTATACCTTCAAAATATATCCAGACCCCCACCACCCCCCTGGTCTGAACCATCACTAATCGCCTGGATTATTGCAATCACCTCTTAAGAGATCTCACTATTTATGCCTTGCCCCTTACATAGCAACCAGAGTGGTCCTGTTAAAATAGAAGTCAGAATTAAAGCTTATGTCCTCCTGATGACCTACAGAGCCTAAGGAGCCAATTACCTATTAACCTACCTAAACCCCTTCTACTACTATCTTCCTAACTTACTCCTGTTGCAGACACATTGGTCTTCCTCCTTTCCTCATATCTCCAGCCCTGCTCCTGCCTCAGGGCTTTCGCACCTGCTTTTCTGTCCAAGGTGCTCTCTTCCCAACTGTATTCATAGTTCACTCTCTCTCCTCCTTCACATCTTACTTAGCTCAACTGTCATCTTCCCAGTAAAGCCCCCGTTGACTTCCTCATCTAAAATTAGAACCGCTCCTGATCCCTCTTATCCTGCTGTGTTTTGTTTCATATCATTTGCCACCTTCTAACATACTATATAATATACATACTTATTATGTTAATCATTTATAGCCTTTCTTCTCTCACTAGAATGTAAACTGCACAAGAGCATGGACTTTTGTCTGTTTTTTTTTTCACTGATGACTCTCTAGCACCTAGAACAATGTCTGCTACCTAATAGGCACTAATAAATACACTTAAATGTTGAAGTATCATTTGCCCTGACATATAAGGCACCTTCTAGTTCGAGTCTCAATAATAACATATCAGACCTCACTGAATATTAGTGGCCATAACATGAGTAGTACCAACGGGAGCTTCTATTTTTATTAAAATTCTTAGCCTTATTACTATTAGGTTTGAACTAATTTATTTCAGGCTTTGGTCTTCTGGGTGCAGGCTAACTAATTTGTCTGAGAGGCACATACTGGACATAAATGTTTAGCAGTTAACCCTGCTAATGAGTTTTCACTTGGGACGCTTATATATTACAGTGACTCATTCATTACCAGAACAAATAAGGTTGTTTGAGTTGTGCTTTTAAAGGTCCTCTACATAATTGAGGTCCAAATATATTGAAACTGACGACACAAATATATTTGGCAACTCTGTAACAGCGCAGCTCTATGATTCACTACTCCGTAGAATTCCTACACAGAAATATGTTCAATCTACATTCACCTTTAGTGTCAGAGCATTCCTAATTCAGCAGCTGTGAGAAAGTTATAATGAAAAATTAATTCCATTAATTATTTATTCCTGGATGGAAAATATAAGCTTGAACTTGAAAGCATAGAATCAATAAAAATATATATATTTCATAAACCTCGCAATGCCATATTTTCACATTAGTTGTAGAACGACAAGCTGTTATGAGACGATGAGAAGAACAGCTTAATGTTTCTGTGAGATATCTCGGTTTCATAAGCAGCAGCAAACCCTCTCATCTACTTAGTGGCTTGAATGTTTTGATAATCAATGTACTTCAATATTTTTCCCTTTTAGTCAATTGCAAATATTGAACAAGCATTTTCTTTTAGGCTCTCCTGCATGCTGTAAACTGTCAAAAGGAAACACACACACTCAAAGACTAAGAAAAATGTAGAGGAAAGCTGATGAAAGAAAAGTGGCTGCTTTCAAATCTCGCCTTTCACCAATTTTCTTTGATACAGGAACGGATATAGTACTATATTTGCAAAACTCACCATGTATATAAATTTTTATTTTTTTTATTTTTATTTTTTTTTAATTTTATTTTATTATATTGTGTTAATCACCATACAGTACATCCCCAGATTCCGATGTAAAGTTTGATGCTTCATTAGTTGCGTATAACACCCAGTGCACCATGCAATACGTGCCCTCCTTACTACCCATCACCAGTCTATCCCATTCCCCCACCCCCTCCCCTCTGAAGTCTTCAGTTTGTTTCTCATAGTCCATAGTCTCTCATGTTTCATTCCCCCTTCTGATTACCCCCCTTTTCTTTATCCCTTTCTTCCCCTACCGATCATCCTAGTTCTTATGTTCCATAGATGAGAGAAATCATATGATAATTGTCTTTCTCTGCTTGACTTATTTCACTTAGCATTATCTCCTCCAGTGCCGTCCATGTTGCAGCAAATGTTGAGAATTCGTTCTTTCTGATAGCTGAGTAATATTCCATTGTATATATGGACCACAGCTTCTTAATCCAGTCATCTGTTGAAGGGCATCTCGGCTCCTTCCATGATTTGGCTATTGTGGACAATGCAGCTATGAACATTGGGGTGCATATGGCCCTTCTCTTTACTACGTCTGTATCTTTGGGGTAAACACCCAGTAGTGCAATGGCTGGGTCATAGGGTAGTTCAATTTTTAACTTTTTAAGGGACCTCCACACTGTTTTCCAGAGTGGCTGTACCAACTTGCATTCCCACCAACAATGTAGGAGGGATCCCCTTTCTCCACATCCTCTCCAACAATTGTTGTTTCTTGCCTTGTCTATCTTTGCCATTCTAACTGGCGTAAGGTGGTATCTCAGTGTGGTTTTGATTTGAATTTCCCTGATGGCTAATGATTTTGAACATTTTTTCATGTGTCTGTTAGCCATTTGTATGTCTTCATTGGAAAAGTGTCTGTTCATATCTTCTGCCCATTTTATGATTTGTTTATTTGTTTCTCGTGTATTGAGTTTGAGAAGTTCTTTGTAGATCTTGGATACCAGTCCTTTATCTGTGGTGTCCTTTGCAAATATATTCTCCCATTCCGTGGGCTGTCTCTTAGTTTTTTTGACTGTTTCCTTGGCTGTGCAGAAGCTCTTTATCCTGATAAAGTCCCATAAGTTCATTTTATCTTTTATTTCTCTTGCCTTTGGCGATGTGTCGTGAAAAAGGTTGCTCTGGCCGATGTCATAGAAGTTGTTGCCTATGTTCTCCTCTAGAATTTTGATGGATTCCTGTCTCACATTGAGGTCTTTCATCCATTTGGAGTTTATTTTTGTGTATGGTGTGAGAGAGTGGTCAAGTTTCATTCTTTTGCATGTAGCTGTCCAATTTTCCCAGCACCATTTATTGAAGAGACTGTCTTTTTTCCACCGGATGTTTTTTCCTGCTTTATCAAAGATTAGTTGCCCAAAGAGCCGAGGGTCCATTTCTGGGTTCTCTATTCTGTTCCATTGGTCGATGTGTCTGTTTTTGTGCCAGTACCATGCTGTCTTTGTGATCACAGCTTTGTAGTACAGCTCGAAATCCGGCATTGTGATGCCCCCAGCTTTGTTTTTCCTTTTCAACAGTTCCTTGGAGATTCGGGGCCTTTTCTGGTTCCATACAAATTTAAGGACTATTTGTTCCAGTTCTTTGAAAAATGTCCTCGGTATTTTGATCGGGATAGCATTGAAAGTGTAGATTGCTCTGGGTAGTATGGACATTTTAACTATGTTAATTCTTCCAATCCATGAGCATGGAATATTTTTCCATCTTTTTATGTCTTCCTCAATATCTTTCAAAAGTGATCTATAGTTTCTAGGATATAGGTCCTTTACGTCTCTGGTTAAGTTAATTCCAAGGTAACGTATGGTTTTTGGTGTTATTGTAAATGGGATGGATTCCCTAATTTCTCTTTCTTCAGTCTCGTTATTCGTGTATAGAAATGCAACTGATTTCTGGGCATTGATTTTGTATCCTGCCACCTTACTGAATTGTTCTATAACTTCTAATAGTTTGGGAGTGGATTCCTTTGGGTTTTCCATATAGAGTATCATGTCATCTGCAAAGAGAGACAGTTTGACTTCTTCTTTGCCGATTTGGATACCTTTGATCCCTTTTTGTCTTCTGATTGCTGTTGCAAGGACTTCTAGTACTATGTTGAATAATAGTGGCGAGAGTGGGCATCCTTGTCGTGTTCCTGATCTTAAGGGAAAGGCTTCCAGCTTTTCCCCATTGAGAATAATGCTTGCAGTAGGCTTTTCATAGATGGCTTTTATGAGATTGAGAAATGTACCCTCTATTCCTACACTCTGAAGGGTTTTAATCAGGAAAGGATGCTGTATTTTGTCAAATGCTTTTTCTGCATCAATTGAGAGGATCATATGGTTCTTGAGTCTTTTCTTGTTGATATGATGTATCACATTGATTGATTTGCGAGTGTTGAACCATGCTTGCATCCCAGGTATGAATCCCACTTGGTCATGATGGATAATCCTTTTAATGTACTGTTGGATTCTATTAGCAAGGATCTTGTTGAGGATTTTGGCATCCATATTCATTAGAGAAATCGGTCTGTAATTCTCCTTTTTGAGGGGGTCTTTGCCTGGTTTGGGGATCAAGGTAATATTAGCCTCATAGAATGAGTTTGGTAGCTTTCCTTCTGTTTCTATTTTTTGAAATAGCTTTAGGAGAATAGGTATTATTTCTTCTTTGAATGTTTGGTAGAATTCCCCAGGAAAACCGTCTGGGCCTGGAGTTTTATTATTTGGAAGGTTGTTTATCACTGACTCAATTTCTTCATAGTTAATTGGCCTATTTAAGAAATCTATTTCTTCCTGTTTCAGTCTTGGTAGTTTATAGGTTTCCAGGAAGGCCTCCATCTCTTCCAGATTGTTTAGTTTTTTGGCATATAGCTGTTGATAAAAGTTTCTAATAATCCTTGCAATTTCAATGGTGCTGGTCGTGACCTCTCCCTTTTCAGTCATAATTTTAATAATCTCAGTCCTTTCTCTTTGTTTTTGGACAAGTTTTGCCAGTGGTCTGTCAATTTTATGGATTCTCTCAAAGAACCAGCTTCTAGTCCTGTTGATCTGCTGTACTGTGCTCCTGGTTTCTAATTCATTGATTTCTGCTCTAATCTTGGTCAACTCCTTCCTTGTCAGTGGGTTAGGCCTGTCCCTCTGTTGCTGTTCCAGTTTCTTGAGGTGAGAATATAGAAACTGCATTTTAGATTTTTCTATTCTTTTGAGTGAGGCTTGGATGGCTATGTATTTCCCCCTTAGGACTGCCTTTGCAGTATCCCATAGGTTTTGGACCGTTGTGTATTCATTCTCGTTGGTCTCCATAAATTGTTTAATTTGTTTTTTGATTTCCTGGTTTATCGAGTCATTCTTGAGCAGGATGGTTCTTAGCCTCCAAGTGTTTGAGTTTCTTCCAGGTTTTTCCTTGTGGTTGAGTTCCAATTTCAGAGCGTTGTGGTCTGAGAATATGCAGGGGATAATTTCAATCTTTTGGTATTGGCTGAGACCTGTTTTGTGTCCCAGAGCATGATCTATTCTTGAGAATGTTCCATGGGCATTTGAATAGAATGAGTATTCTTTGGTTCTGGGGTGTAGTGTTCTATATATATCTATGAGGTCCAACTCGTCGAGTATGGCATTCAAAGCCTTTGATTCTTTGCTTAGTTTTTGCCAGGGTGTTCTGTCTATTTCTGATAGTGGGGTGTTGAGGTCCCCTACTATTACTGTGTTCTTATCTATATGTCTCTTTATTTTGGTTAAGAGTTGGCTTGTGTATCTTGCTGCTCCCCTGTTGGGGGCATATATATTAATAATTGTCATATCCACTTGTTGAATACTTCCTTTAAGAATAATATAGTGCCCTTCTGTATCTCTCTCTATGGCCTCTAGTTTAAAATCCAGTCTATCTGATATGAGAATTGCTACTCCAGCTTTCTTTTGAGGTCCATTTGCGTGGAAGATGGTACTCCATCCCCTTACTCTAAGTCTGAATGCATCTTTGGGTTCAAAATGAGTCTCTTGTAGACAGCAAATGGATGGGTCATGTCTTTTTATCCAATCTGCAACCCTGTGGCGTTTTATGGGAGAGTTTAAGCCATTTAGATTGATAGAGATTATTGACAGATATGATTTTAATGATGCCATTTCTCTTTAAAGTCTTTGTATCGGTTGTGACTTGCTGCTCTGTATCACTCTTGGGGCCTTTTTACCTTTATAGAGCCCCCCTTAATATCTCCTGTAGGGCTGGTTTCGTGGTTACGAAATTGGTTAATGATTGGCGATTTTGGAACGTCTTTATTTCTCCATCAATTCTGAATGACAGCTTTGCTGGATAAAGGATCCTTGGCTGCATGTTTTTCTCTGAAAGAGCTTTAAAAATGCCCCCCCAAGCCTTTCTCTCATTCCAGGTCTCTGTAGACAGGTCTGACGTAATCCTGATACCTTTGCCTTGGTACGTGAGAAATTTCTTTGCCCTGGCCGCTTTCAATACTGTATCCTTGGATCTAATATTTGCGAATTGCACTATGACATGCCGTGGCGTAGGTTTGTCCTGGTTGAGCTTGGATGGGGTCCTCTCTGCCTCTTGGACACGAATGCTTGTTTCCCTTGCTAGATTAGGGAAGTTTTCAGCTACAATTTGTTCAAATATCTCTTCTAGACCTCTGTTTTTCTCCACCCCTTCAGGGATGCCGATGATTCTGACATTGGATCGTTTCATAGAGTCAGTAATCTCCCGTAATCTACATTCGTGGGCGTGGATTTTTTTAAGACCAGCTTCTATTTTCGTTTTTTCTTCTACTAACCCATCCTCCAATTCGCTAACGCGTTCCTCTGCCTCGGTGACCCTGGCCGTCAGAGCCTCTAGTTTTGACTGCATTTGGCTCATAGAATTTTTAATTTCTGTCAGATTCGCTCTCATTTCTGCCCTTAGGGATTCTATATTCTCAGCAACGCTTTCTCTGATGCTTTTTTCAAGTTTACTCATCATCTTGACCATTGTTGCTCTGAATTCCATTTCTGATAATTGGGATACATCCATATGTATTAATTCTGTGGCCGAGGCCAATTCTGTGGCAGAGGCCACAGACTCATTATCTTTTCTTTGCTGGGGGGGACTTCTCCTTCTCGTCATTCTGATGAAGAGAGATTGCAGGGTTGTCCAGAGCCCAAGTGTTGACTGGGACCCAGGCCGTGCGCCCTTGTTTTATAGAGATCTTAGGGATGTGGGCTTCTTCCTTAAAGAGTTTATTTATTTATTTGAGAGAGAGAGAGACAGTCAGCAAGAAAGGGAACCCAAGCAGAGGAGTGGGAGAGGAAGAAGCAGGTTCCCGGTGGAGAAGCCCGATGAAGGACTCCTTACGGAGCGTTGTGATCACACCCTAATCCGAAGACAGGTGCTTGGTGACTGCGCCACTCAGGCGCTCCGGGTTGTGGGCTTCTTGATTTTTCAGCCTGCCTTCTGGGGGAGGGGCCTGCCTGCAGGTACTCAGAAAACCCTGTTTGGGTAGAGTCTCTGTGTCCCTTGCGAGGGGGGATGGGGATGGGCACCCTGTGAGCCGGTATTTCCGGGCTTTTGTTCTCTGGCGGCTTTCCCTGGCGGTTTGCTATGCCTCTTCTGAGAGAGCAGCAGCGGCTGAAATTCAGCCTCTGTCTCAGAACAGAGGGATCGCGGATCGTTCTCCACTGATGTTCTGGCCACTTTAACTCTGTTTCTGTTGGTGCTGCTCAACCCTGCAGCATCCCGGGCTGTGCGCCCCACACCCGGCGTCCCAGCCCTCACTTCCAGGGCCGGCACGTCTCTGTCCTTTGTGTTTCCAACCCCGCCCGCCGCCAGCCGCCCCGCGCGGGCTCCCGGAGCTCCCCGTCTCAGTCTGGTGTCTCACGGGTGCTGTCCGCGAGTCCGCCTGCTCCCCCGTGCAGGTGGCCCGCCAACCGCCAGCCGTCCCGCGTGCGCTCCCGGAGCTCCCTTCTCAGCCTGCTGTCTCAAGCGTGCGGGTCCGCGGTCTGTCCGCTCCCCCTTGCAGGTGGCTACCGCTTCCCGGCGCCCTGACACGGCGGCTCCCTCCCCCTTCTGTTTAGCTTCCGATATCTGTGCGCGGTTTCACGGCTCCCCGCTTCGTACCTCGATACTCAGCGCTGGAGATGTTCATTTGTAGAGATCCAGATGTATCTTCCTGCGTCTCAGGCTGATTCCGTGGATATTCCTGCTGGTCTGGTACCTATCCAGCTCAACTCAGGGGACCGGCTGAAAAAGGTGTCCCCTACTCCTCCGCCATCTTAACCTCTCTCCTCATAAATTTTTATTTTTAAATGATGGGATTTAAACAGTTTATTGTATTGAAAATAACAGGCTCAATTTAATTAAGCTATATGTTTTAAAAATAGCTGGTTGTTTGGCTTCAAAAGCTTTTCCATTTCCAAATAGGCTTGGGTATGCACGTATATGGTTTAGAAAATTAAAGCAAAACATATTCAATTCTTTATTCAGGCACTAAGAAAGAATTTTTGCACTCTCCCACCACACTGGTTCTGTTCAGCCTCTTTGACTTAAATCTCTCCTGGTTCTCAGCTGACTCTCAATGGTAATCCCTTGTGCTTTGGTGACTTTTGGGTTAATGTGATTATTGAGCATAGCTCTAATTTAATGGTGGATTCCTCAAAGTTTTGACATTTTGACAGATTCTTGCTTTTGGCAAGGGAATCTGCCTTTAATTCTCAGTCGTAATGTAAAAGCTGCTAAGATGAAAACAACACATCACCAAAAACTAGATCTGAGAACATAAAAATACCAGAATTTAAGGTAATTTTGAACTGTATAAAGAAATTCCTACCCTTCAAAGCATAGTCAAGTTTTATCATATGAAAAGGTATAAAAAATACGTAATATCTACCTCTTTGCCCTGCATCAGCTCAAGGATGTGCACCAACTAAAAATTTTGTGATTATTACTTTACCAGGTATGCACTGCTTTTTGAGACAGCCAGAGTTCTTTTTTTTTTTTTTTAAATTGAAGTATAGCTGACATGCAATATTATGTTAGTTTCAGGTCTATAACACAGTGATTTGACAATTATATACATTACAAAATGCTCATCACAATAAGTATAATTACCATCTGTCACCACACAAAGTTATTATAATATTACTATTACTGACTATACTCCCTATGCTGTACTTTACATCCCCAGAACTTATTTGTTCTATAACTAGAAGTTTGACTCTTAATCCTCTTCACTTAGTCCACCCACCTCTGGTAACCACCAGTTTGTTCTCTGTATTTAATGAGTTTCTGAGTCTGGTTTTTGTTTTTTATTTGTTCATTTGTTTTTTAGATTCCACATATAAGTGAAATCATATGCTATTTGTCTATTTCTGTCTGACTTATTTCATTTAGCATAATATGCTCTGGGTCCATGCATGTTATTGAGAATGGCAGAATTTCATTTTTTATGGCTGAGTAATATTCCGGTGTGTGTGTGTGTGTGTGTGTGTGTGTGTGTGCACATACATACTGTATACATATATAATATACATATATTGTCCATTATATATAAAAATATATTCCTATATATTTAATATGAATATATATTTATAAATATTCATATATACATATATTCAATATATATTTGAATATATATTCAAATATATTCAATATATATATCACTTCTTCTTTATCTATCCCTCTACTGATGGACACTTAGGTTACTTCCATATTTTCACTATTGTAAATAATACTGCAGTAAATACAGAGATGCATTATTTTTTTGAAGTAGTGTTTTCATTTTCCTCTGGTATATACCGGGTAGTAGAATTACTGAATCATACGACTGGTTGTTTTTTTTTAATTTTGAGCAACTTCCATATTGTGGCTGCACCAATTCACATTCCCACCAATATGGTGTGAGGGTTTCCTTTTCTCCACATCCTTGCCAACACTCGTTATTTATTATCTTTTTGACACTAGCCATTCTGACTGGTGTGAGGTAATAACTCATTGTGGTTTTGATTTGCATTTCCAACCTGGCTAGTGCTGTTGAGCATCTTTTCATGTGTCTGTTAGCCATCTGTACGTCTTTTGTGGAAAAAGGACTATTCAGAGTCTCTGCTCCTTTTTTCCATTTATTTATTTATTTATTGAATTGTTAAAAATTTTTATTGTGATAAAATATACATAAGAGTTATCATTTTAACCATTTTTAAGTGTACATTAATTATATTCACACTGTTACTCAGTCATCACCACCATCCATCTCCAGAGTTTTTCATCTCCCCAACAGAAACTCCGTACCCATTGAACAATAACTACCCACCACCCCTTCAATGCAGCCCTTGGCAACCACCATTTTACTCTCTGTCTTTATGAATCTAGGGACCTCCTATTTGTGGAATCATACCATCCTTTTATGACTGGCTTATTTCCCTCAGCATAATGTCTTCAAGGTTCATCTTCATTGTAGCATGTGTCAGGATGTCCTTCCTTTTTTTT
>NC_048219.1:62163574-62199155 GCF_002007445.2 Ailuropoda melanoleuca | reverse complement strand
TGCTACACATTGCCCATATCATTTATTTTCAGGTTTTGGATTATTTCCTAAGCACATCTATTGCCGATTAGGGTGAACAGAGTTCAACTTCTCTTTGTACACATTCGTTTGCTGTAATGTGAGGTTTATACACTTAATAAAGATCACTGATCAATTTATGTATACAGTTTCTAAATGTGTCCTTCTGAAGATCCCTTGCTCTCAGAGGAGAGCAAAGGTTCTTTAGAATTGCATTCAGCACTGTCTTTCTAATAAGGTCAGTGATTTTCAACTTTCAAAATCATGAATTGCTATTAATTTGAGTTTCTAATACACTTTTCCTAAAGTATCATATTAGTGTTAAATAAAATAAATGTAAACATTTTGCTTTGCATATTAACAATTTGGTTATTCCCTTTGAGATAACTGGAGGTACTTTAGGTTATTCTAAAATCAGAAATGGCTGTCACTATATAGATTATACAGTGGTAATTCTACCAAGTTAAGTAATTCGGTTTTCTGAACCACTTCAGATAATAGTATCAAACTCATGGGAAGAAATTACTGGTATAAGCATAAAAACACCCAGAGTCTAAAAAATTGTGAAAGTAAAACAAGATTTAATAAGTCCAACAATCTCATTTTATTTAGGAATAACCAGCCCTTTACAATGTGATGTCCATTAACTTATGTATAACTTAAGAAAAATTTCCATAAAAAATAATTAAGATATAAAGTAACTTGGGGTACCTGGGTACCTTGGTCAGTTAAGCATCTGCCTTCGGCTCAGGTCATGATCCCAGAGTCCTGGGATCCAGCCCCGTGTCAGGCTCTCTGCTCAGCGGGGAGTCTGCTTCTCCCTCTGCCTCTCCCCACTGCTTGTGCTCTCTCCCTCTCTCTCAAATAAATAAAATCTTTAAAAAAAAATAAAAATAAAATACAAAATAGCTTGCTGCTTAAAGCAGAGACTAGCAAACTATACCTGTGGGCCAATCTAGCCCACCACTGTTTTTGTGAATAAAGTTTTATTTGAACACTGCTATGCTGTTCATTTACATATTGTCTACAGTTGGTTTTGTTCCATAACAGCAGAGCTGAGAAGCTGTGACAGACAATGTACGGCCCACAAAGCCAACAGTATTTGCTATCTGGCCTTTTACAGGAAAAGTTTACTGACCACTGACTTAAGAGGTTAACTTTCGCTCTCTGAGAATTTTACTTATATAAAAATGCTAATTCCCAAAGTCACAGGATGACTGACCTTTAGTTATTTTCAAAATCTGCTTGCAGAATTTGGTAAGACATGTATTTAAATTACTACCTAAAATATGTTTTTGAAGAGGTGGCAAAGGGCACCTGGGTGGCTCAGTCAGTTAAACGTCTGACTCTTGGTTTTGACTCAGGTCATGATCTCATGGGTCATGGGATTGAGCCCATGTGGCTTTGCACTCAGCGGGGAGTCTGCTTGAAGATTCTCTCCCTATGCCCCTCCCCCTACTCACACACCAGAGCGTGCTCTCTCTAAAGTAAATAAATAAATCTTAGAAAAAAAAGAGGTGATACAAAATACATAATGTAAAGCTAACTTTAATTCTACAGATTAAGTCCAAAAATTTTAATTGTGTAAAAGGTAAAACTGTGAAGTTCATGAAATAACTAAAGCTTGTTAGTAGTTCCAGAGCTGGCTACCCATTACTTTACACCCAAATCTGTATTACTGTGGAGTGTGTAATAATAGGCTTACTATATTTAAATTCACTGCCAAGAAACTACATAATTGAGTTCTAGAAGTTAAAAATTATGTTTGAATATTTATAGATTAAGAAAATATGTAAAGCAAAAAGTTTAAAGATCAAGTGATAAAATATTGTCTCAAATATCTATTACCACAATAATACATGATACTAAAAGAAGCAAAATAAAGTGAAATAAGTTTTCAATAAAGTATATTGACAATCTTTAAAATTTCATTTTCTTGTTTTAATGTCAACAAATATGCCTTTTGTGTTTTAAAAATAAAGTGAATATTGCAAGTAAAATGCAAGAAGCTACAATAACCTATACATACTCATTAACATATTAAAAACCAGCAGCAATGGTCCAAAGGCCATCCATAAAAGAGATTATTTTTAAAATGTTATATGTAATTGGTTTATGGAGGAGTCTCAGCTCAGAGGAGATACTAAGATAAAACTTTTTCCCCAAGTACTGCTGGCAACTATGTGGTGTCAAACTTTTTTTTCCCATCCCTTAATGACATTATGGGCAAATTCCAGTATAGTCTGGTTATTTTTGATATTGGAATTCAGTAGAGTACTGTTTAAATACCAATCTTGTATTTTACCTTACATCTTTCTCTCCCCCATCACCAACTACATTTACAGTTGGAGAGATCTGGAATAGGGAATAGAGAGCAAGGTCTGGTCTCCTGCTCCTCCATTTTCTGGGTATAACTCTTGTGGAAGAGAACTATAGATGGCCATATAGCTAACCAGACACAACATGGTAGTAGGTTGATGTCACTGAGTTTGCTCTAATTAAGATCTTGATGGCCTTTGCTGATGACTCTTTTAGGAACAGACTGAATTTCACCCTAGCCTCTCAGTGGATAAAGATTCTTCTAGTGGTTCATGATGCACAGTGCTTCCCTAGGTGGGACACAGCATCATTCAGCCCTGTACCAGCATCTTCTGATCTTCACAGAACCACTAAGGTCTCTTCCTTCCCTGCCTACCATGTGTAACTGGAATGTGGAGTGGATGCCCTATACTATCTTCTATATATGGCAACAGCTATTGTCCCTAATAACCAAGCTAGTACCGGCTTCTCCCTTTAGAAATCCCCACATTTGAGTATACTCTCACTGGTTTCTGAGGCATATTCCAGGCTCTTCCAAGAAATCTCTTACCATTTTCTTTTATTTTTAATGGAAGCTCCAGAGTGGGCTGGTTTTACAGATGTGGTATATATGTCCATCTGAGGGATAAGACAGATCTCCTCATTGCAGATACATTCTATCTTTAATCTTTATTCAGGATATGTTTGTACTTCCCTCCTAACTTTCATTTGGCTGGGAAGATGGGGGAAGCAGATGAATGAGGAGGAAAATCTTTCATCAGAATCCTTAATCCCTCACCTTCTACAAAGTTGAGGACACAACAGACCACCCTCTTTTTTCTAGTTCCCTTACTTCTAGAGGCTGGAATGAATGACTGATTAAAGGTAGCTGAGGAATTTAACTGTTTCTCAGTAAACCCTGAGCGGGTGTTAGTGGAGGTGGTGCTATACGCAACTATTCATGGCTCTGTTTTAGCACATAGGGTGCTTCATCAGCTACAACTTACAAAGAGGTAGGAAAAGTCCTACCTAACACAAAAATCTAAATTTAAATGTCATTCAAATTATTAAAAGTACCTAATTAATATTCATACAATGCGTACTGTTGCCTCAAGTATCCAATAAGAAGGAAATGTGGATGTAAAACAATTCTTTAAAGGTTTTTCTGTTGATTATAAAAGTAATACATGGGGGCGCCTGGGTGGCTCAGTAGGGTTAGCGTCTGCCTTTGGCTCAGGTTATGATCCCAGCCTCCTGGGATAGAGCCCGCATTGGGCTCCTTGTTCAGTGGGGAGCCTGCTTCTTCCTCTCCCTCTGTCCCTCCCCCTGCTCCTGGTCTCTCTCATTCCCTCCCCCTCTCAAATAAATAAATAAAATCGTAAAAGAAAAAAAAGTAACACATGACTATTGTAGAAAATTTAGAAAATGTAGAAAAGAATAAATTAGAAAATAAAAAATAAGCTATCAGTCACAGAGTCAATTAAAACGATGGAGAATCTAAGAATAATGTATAAAATGGCATCTGTATAAATGCATAGTATGAGATCTTTCTTTAGACAATAAATTTATGTTTGCACAAACTAAAGTTAAAAGTTAGTATTCACACTTCACCGGAGGAGACCAAGAGAAATATATTCCACCCCAAATACATGCCATAAAGAGAAGTCACAGGAAGGCACAGTGTTCTTTCAGGGAAAAGAACCAATGAAACACTTGTAATAAATGTGTTTTGATAAATGGAGAATGTAACTTTGGTCCCTGACTTCTCTTAATTCCAAACCCTGACTGAGTCCCAAGTGTATATTCTACCTTTGAATTATAAAGGATACTCCTATACCCTTTCAATAAACCCCATGGCAATTTTATTTTACTTAAATGATCTGAATTAATTTCTGGTTTTTGCAAACATACCATATGAGCTCTTTCTCAACTAGAGTTCCCATAGATTAAACTGACTTCATATTTTAAGATTCAAAGTACTATTCACCGTCAGAGTTAAAAATCCAGTAGGTAATAATGGGTGACTTTAAGCATTGGGTAAAATATTTCTGAGACTCAGTAATTACCTTCTGAAAGAAATTACAGTAATCTCTTCTTAAAATATAGATTGCTACTTCTTTTAATCCTTCCAATCCATACATATCAGCCATATTGAGTATCTGACTAAAAGAAAAATAGATACACTGTTAATTCTCCAATTTGAAAACCAAGGAATAACACACAATAATTTCCTGACGATATATAGTCTGTTTAGAAAAAATAATAATCTGATTTATTTTACCTCTAACTTTCTGCCCTACATAATAGATATCCCTTATGGGTAATAAAAAGGACACAGGTCAAAAGTTGAAAGCACTGTCACATGACTTGGTTAGTGGAGAATAACAAGAAGTAAATTTGGAGATGTTTCAACCAAATTCCCCTCATATTTTCAGTGACATATATATCAAATTTCAGGAAGCTGCTTCAAAGGCTGTAAAAGTTACAAAACTCTTTGCAACAAATTTGTATAATAAAAACTTACTTGGGAAGAGCATAATTGATGCTTATAATATTGAAAATCCCTACAAATGATCCTAAGATTAGAAACAGTATCCAATGACTCAGTTTCTACTGCTTCTTTCATTTGGCAAGTATTTCCCAGCACCACACTTTAGGTACTTAGGAAACCAACAAGCCTTGAAAGCATGATTTCCAGGGGTGAAAACTTCAGTACTTAATCCCTGTGACTCATGACACTTTCCCTCCAAAATCATATTTATTCAGTTTGTAATTAAAAGAACCAGTTCATTAATAACCAATGAATTAAAAGAGCAGCTTTCATTTGTTTGATATCAGAACAACAATAAAAGAGGACATCCAAAAAATTAGAAGAGCAAGGTAGATTTCATTTTCCAGTACAACTTTAGCGACTTAGATGGCATTTCACTAAAGAGCACTTAATAACCATTGTTGGTCTTTAGGATACCTATATTCTTAAAGTAATTTTAAGGTTTTTTGTTTTCCTTTTCTTTTGCTGTTTAAGACAGTAATCTTAAAATTTAAAAATAAAGTAGTATGATAATTGTTCAAAATTTAATTCAATTTTACTTTATAAAAACCTGTTATTTATTTTTCCAAAGCAAATATAAGGTTTTTCTGAAAAAATCTTAGTCAAATACTTTTCTTAATCTAATCACTGTGAGTTCTAGATCATCTTTTCTTCTAAATAAGGTGACTTATTGTTTTTAGATATTCCCAACGCACACACAAGATATGGCAAAATAATAAAAGTGAAGCTTTTACTTCACTGATACAAAAACGTAGCTTAACAAAGCAGAAACCACAAAGTATTAATACTTTTATTTTTAAAATCACTAAAAAGTAATACATACCCAACATTAGCTTTGTCTGGAAAGTCCAAAGTTCCTCCATATATAAAATGCATCATAACATTCATTTCCACATGGTTTATACTGAAAAATAAAACTTAACTCAAATACAGAAATATTTAAGGTTTAACTGGTATCGATACATTTTATTTTCTCATAAAATTTTAGCCAAGATAAAGTTTTAATCTCTTTTATCTGAAGAACATATTCTTCAAATAACATCCATGCAGTTATTCCATTAATTTAAAATTAAGTATAAGTGTAGCTATAGATTTTTGTATGTTATAAACTGTTATTAGTATGTTATCAAATCATTGGTACTTGAGCATCTTGTGTATTTTTTTATTTTTTATTTTTTTAAAGATTTTATTTATCTGACAGAGAGAGTGAGAGAACACAAGCAGGGGAAACAGCAGAGGGAGAGGGAGAAGCAGGCTCCCCGCTGAGCAGGGAGCCTGAAAAGGGTCTCAATTCCAGGACCTGGGATCTTGACCAAAGCCAAAGGCAGAAGCTTAACCGACAGAGCCACCCAGGAGCCCCTGTAACGAACTTTTAGAGTTAGAAGGGATCTGAGACATCACAATACAACCTCTTGCTCATTAAGGAAACCCTCTCCCCAGCATCACTGACAAATGGCCTCTGGTTTTCTTAAAGCCTCAGATAAACAACCTTATACACTAGAAAGATTCTTGTTATGCTATACAGATTTCTGAATTTGTAATACCTATCCAGCTGTTCTAGTTTGACCAACATCCTCATTACACAGATGAAAAGTAAAGATATGACTTAAGAAGTAGTCTGGAGTGATAATTTTTATGTCCTACTGACTACTGAATCTCAAACTGAATTCATCCTCTTCCCTACCTCCCCCAGTACCCCAGATTCAGTCTTCTTTCACTGTTCCTATTTTGTTCATAGTACTGTTACAGGGCTTCTTGCATCTTGTCTTACCCTCAGCCTCTGTGCCAAGGGGACTGAATTATCTGGTTCATGGGCAACAATCACTGGTTATTGGTCAGGAGGAACTCAAGATGAGAGGTAATTGGATTTCCTTTTCACTTTCTTCCCTGCTGAACAAGCATGAAGAGGTGATTGGGAAGAAGTGCATCTACTATACAATTTCAGACCTTCTTTCAGGTGGGTTGTCATAGAACGGACATAGTAAGCAAGTAAACTTTGGTTCTTGCATTAACACACATTTTACTGCTTTAACAGTTTTTATTGATAATAAAGAAAATGTTAGGGTATCTGGGTGGCTCAGTCAATTAAGCATCCGACCCTTGATTTTGGCTCGGGTCATGATCTCAGGGTCATGAGATGGAGCCGGCCTAGGGCTGTATGCTCAGTGGGAGGTCTGCTTGAGATTCTCTCCCTCTCTCTTCTTCTGCCCCTCCCCCTGCTTACACACACATTCTCTCTGAAATAAATAAAATCTTTAAAAAATAATAATAAAGGAAATGTTTTCTTATTTCATCTGCTAGTTCTTTCATATTATTCTGAACAGGAATAAAGTATATTATTTGCCCACCTCAACTCTAATACCATCTAGATTATCATCTACATACCTAAGAGCCTAAGATTCATCTTACTCCTCTCCCTCATTATATCCCATCACTTACGCCTTCAAAATTTCTTGAATTCAGCCTCTGCTATCTATTTCTCCTCTCACTACTCTGGGTTAGCCTCTTATTTTCTCTCATCTGTACTATGACTATATCTTCTCTCTCATGCGGGTTTCCTATCTGAAATAATCTCTTCATATCCCATTTCCCACACTGCTGTTAGAGTGAAAACCCTTCAACAATTCTCCATAGCCCATAGAAAAAAAAGTCCAAATTCCTTAGCTTGGTATATAGTGTTCTTTTATCATCTGACCTCTAGTTCTCCCTCTCTAGCAGCTGTTGCAAGATAAATGAACTACTCATTTCCTATACCTGAACTACTTATAATTCCTTATACATCTATGCCTTAGTACACCTGTTTACTGTTTAAAATGCTCCCCCTCTCTACTTATTTCATCTTTCAGACATCAGACATGTGGCTCTTTATCTCTGATGTTTCTTTAATGTCCCCAAGGCCAAAAAAAAAAAAAAAGAAAAAAAGAAAAATCACTGAATGGTAAACAGTAATAACTAACATTTACTGAACACTTATGAGCCAGTTACTGAGCTAATAAGTATTTTAAATGCTATTTGCTCATTTAATCATCATAATATCTCGATAACAGATATTATTAGTTTTACTTTATAAATGAAAAACTGAAATTAAAGAACTTGCCCAAGACCAAATGGCTAGTTCTACACTATAATTTAAATCCAGGCCAACTGACTCCAAAGTGTAGGCTCTTAAGCTGTACACTATACTATGTCTCCATTATCACATTTATCAAACTGACTTGTAATATCTTTGTTTACACATTTGTTTCTCCTTCTAGACTGCATTCTGTTGGGGCAGGCTGTATCTTAGATTTATCCTTGCATTTCTAGTAGCAGCTGAATGTCAGCATTGATTCAGTACCCCCCCCAGGATGAGAAGAATTTTCTTCCCCCACACAATATTGGAGCTCTGCAGTGGAATCAATGGGAACAGTGCTGATAAGATTCCTACAGTTTGTTAAGCATACTATCTAATATCTGCTAAAGGAAAGAAAGAAGGCAGGCAAGAAGAAAAGAAATGGAGTCCCACAGGGTGGGACTCAGAAAGGTGTTTGATTCTATTGTCTTATATAACATATGCTCAATAAATGTTTGAAGAATGTTTAATGAATGGCTTATTAAGGCACTTATGGCATCTTCCTAACCCTTCAGAGGAATACTGAGTTGAAAATATACAAATATTTTTCATTTAATTTAATACACATTTACTGGCCCCTACTATGGCTAAGTACTGGTTTCTGCTGATTCAAAAACTCCGTATCTTTAATATGTAGGAAAAAAGTCAAATCTCTACATATTCTTATTTATATACTATGGATATGAGAAGATTTGATTTCAGAATAATGATGCCACATTATCTGTAGTCTGGTAATCTATAACACTAGCATAATACAATGTATACTATTCCATGCACTTTCCCTCAAAATTCCAAGAGCCATTCTTATTGTTAATGAGAATTGGTCATTTAGATTTAAATAACAGTTTCTTTCAAGACTTGACATAATTAAACAAAAGATAATAATGACTAAATAAAAACAAAAGTAGTTTTATTAAAATACATAGCAAAATCTAGACATTTGAGCCAATACATATATCAGTATATATTATAAAAATGACAAAAAACCATTTTCCTGCAGTTTTACAGATGTTTTACTAAACTGCATTCTCATTACAGTGTTGTAAGTCATTTCTATTTTTACTAAAAGTATTTATATGACATAATCAACTGGCCTAGAAAAACAATAAATCACTTCAATAGCCCACAGTTTAGATGGAAAGACTGAAAGCACTATCCCCATTTAAATGTCATCAGAATAAAAGCTTTTAGGAGATGAAAACATTACATATACTCAGGGAGAAAAATCTATTAGAGCTCTAAGACCAGAGAATAAACATGTACCTTATCTACTAAAATCTCTGTGCTTCATGTATGCTTCCTGAAGTTTAAGGATTCTTTGTGTGTGGGCTGAAGTAACATAAGGACTCATTCATAAGTTAGTTCATTCACATTTAATATTTATTGAATGATAAGCTCTATTCTAGACCTTGAGGATACAAGAAGCTTACATTCTAGAGGGAGGACATGGACAGTAAATATACAAACAAATATATAAAGAAGACAATTTTAATGGTGAAAAGTGCCATGAAAATAACACAACAGGATAATATAAAAGAGGGTAACTGGAGAGTTGGGCTATAGTTACTTTAGGTGGGGTAGCATGGAAAAAACCGAGGGGCCAGATCATACAGGGTCTTACAGGTTGTGGTAAAGATCTGGGTTTAAATTCTAACTGTGACAAAAAGGCACTGAACAATTTTAGTCAGAAGAGAAATATATCTAATTTATATTTCAAAAGATCATCCTGAAAATTCAGTGCAATCCCAGAATCTCCAGAGGAGATGAGAAAATTCAAATTTATGCTCCAAAGCCCCAAGCCACCACTGAAAGACTTCTATTTACATAAAATGTAAATATGTGGAGCTACAGAAATATTGGCTGTGGTTCAATTTCCAGCGCAGGATGTGGAAAATTTCCCCCTTCTTCCACCAAATCTGGAGAACTTCCTTCCACCTCCCAACACCAGGGCATAGGTAGAACTAGGATTAGGGGACTCTACTATTCCTACCTCAATTTATTGAAGGCTGTCCCTCTTGAAAAATATCACGTGCATTACGTCTATGAGTTACCAACTCATTAAAAACACTGTGATTCTTTTCTGTAAGGACAGACAGGATTTCATTCTAATCTACTGCAGAAAACATCCTGCAGACATACAACAATGGCACAGCTCCAAAAAGGGCTGTTGATCAAGCAAAGCAGGCATCACTGTCCTGGTATTAGTAATAGCCCTTACTTGAACCCACTTCTCTCTAGAAAATGAGAATAATCTAACCTAGGAAAAAAAGAAAAGACAAATATCAATACATACTATATACTACATACCAAGTACTATCTCGTTTAATCCTTTCAATAACCTCAGGAAACTTGGGGAAAGTAAGCAATGTCCCTAAATTCACGTAGCAAGTTAGGACTGGATGTTGGACTGCCTATAATGACATCAAAGTCCATGATCTTTCTACTATACTACGTTATCCATGGAAATATCTACCCAGGTTTACAATATAAGCTAATGTGAAGAAAGAATTTGTTTTGTAGATTATTTTGTTACAATATAAAAATTCCTAAAAGGTGTGATTTATTTTTTTAAAGCTTTATTTATTATAGAGAGAGAGTCAGTGTGTGTGTGTGTGTGCGTGTGTGTGTGCACGCGTGCCTGCAAGCGCGTGCCCGTGCAGGAGTGGGAGGAGGGGCAGGAGGAGAGGAAGAGAAAAAATCCTTCAATCAGACTCCCCGCAGAGCAGGAAGCCTGGTGAGGGACTCCATCTCACAGCCCCGGAGATCATGACCTGAGCCGAAACCAAGAACCAGCTGCTCAACCGACTGAGCCACCCAGGTGCCCCAAAAGGTGTGATTTTTTTTTTAAAAAGCAAAATTCCTAAAATCCCTTTTAGCTTCAAAATTCCTAAATTCCCTTTAGCTTTCCCATAGCTTTACATCCCATGTTTACTAATAACATTTTAGGTTGTAATTTGACACTGCCAATTTGATATGTGATACAAGAGGAAAAAGCAAACACATTATGTGATAATAATAATGGACGTATATAAAACCCAGTATCTGTCAGGAGATACTTTCTTCTTTCATTTTAGTGTTAGAAACCTTGCTTTATCAAACATGATAAAACAGTTGAGCCAAAAAGAAATGCATCCTTATTTCCAATGTGCTTGCACTGGAAGTGAATAAGCAAATGAGGAGTGAGCCTCCACTGCTGATCTAGCAGCTCCAGGTGAGATGAACCAGTCAGGAGCACAGCCTTGCTTACCACAAGGAAGTGATGGGAAAATACTGTTAACGGGAGTGAGCCTGATCATCCTGATCATTGCTGGCACTACTACAATGTATTTGTTACTTGGATGACACTTTTTTTTTTAGTATAGTTGACACACAATGTTACACTAGTTTCAAGAATACAACACAATGATTCAACAACTCTGTATGTTAATGCTGTGCTGGCCTCAAGTGTAGCTACCACCTGTCACTGTGCAACACTACTACAATACCACGGACTATATTCCCTATGCCTTGCCTTTTATTCCTGTGAGTTATTCATTCCATACCTAGAAGCCTTATCTCCCACTCCTCTTTATTCATTTTGCCCATCCCCCATGGCCTCCCACTCTGGCAACCACCAGTTCTCTGTATTTATGGGTCTGTTTCTGTTTTTTGTTTGTTTATTCTTTTGTTTTTTAGATTCCACATATAAGTGAAATCATATGATATTTGTCTTTCTCTGTCTATCACTGACCAACTTTAGTAGCTTGTTCAAGGGAAAGCCAAATACAACTCTGAAACAAGTTTGGCTACTTATATTTGGCTTTTCCTTGAGCAAGCTATTAAGGTTGGTCAATGATAGTCAAGACACATTATAACAGGAGATATTTATCCATCATATCCATCATAATCAAGGATGGAAAATTACAGGTAAGAGAGTAGAGACCACTAGTTGATGGTACCCACTTCTTTCTTGTCTACTGACCTCTTAATAAATAGGCTTCACCTTTAAAAGCCTGGGGGTTTTGAATGTTTAATCTGATCACTCATGAGGGATGATTAAGGGTTGCCTTTATTCCTAGAGCTAAACTCAGAGGTCATCTTAAACAATATAAAACAGATAAAAGTGGAACAACTCCGGTTGAAGGAGTGCCCCTTCCCATGTAGTTTTCCCCTCAGATCCCAATTTCATGCCATGTGTTCCCTAACATACCTACCAAGAACTTTAGGGTCCTATGAGATAAAGTTTGAAAATCACTGCTTTAAAAAGTGGAATAGAAGAGCAGTCTGCACTACCTCAAGAGTTCCCATGCCAATGGAAAACTTTTTAAATTCTTTAGTGACTGTGCTGGAATGGACACTGAATTAAGTATCAAAAACCATGAGATTTATATTCAGTATAGACACTTATTTACCAGGTGACTCCAGGAAGATATTTAACTTATCTTGTTTTCATCTGCAATATATGAATACACCTGCTCTCTGAAAGACTGATTCTAAAAATTAAATGGTATAGTAAATGTGGAAGAAGCCCAGAAAATACATGGTGTTATGTTACTATAAGGTATTATTACTGCTGAGGACAAAATCTATTTGGAGAAAGGAAGAAAGAGCCACATAATAGCTATCAGATAATAAAAACTGTCACTAAACCTACAAGGGACTAAGATTTCTTCTAGGAAAATAATCAGACATGTGCTTTCTGTAAATTACTTACCCCTGCTGTAGAATAAAATCCTGTAATCATACTCCTCTTTTGACTTTTATCTCACTGCACAGAATCATGTGATTTTTAATGAATGTCAAAAGTTGCATTTTGAGTTAAACTAGTGTTATCTCTCCATTTGAATTTCTATTGAATTCAGTTCTAATGAGAATGGATTGACAGTTCTCTAAAATGATGTCTAAAACACCTGAAACACAGTCCCTGGACAAGTTTCCAAAATTATACCAATGTAGACTCTGGCCTCTACTAGCACTATTCTCCTTTCCATGTTCAGTGGATATTTTAAATTCATCATGAAGAAAGAGATCTTATCAGTAGAATATATACATCTTTCAGATTGTTTGTCAATAGCAATGATAAAATTTCACTGCTCCGTCTATACGTATATTCCTTTTACCCACAGGATAATAAACTCTTTAGCTTGGCATATAAAATCTTCCATAATCAGAAACTACCTGGTTGCCAAAGACAGGGGGTAGGAAGGTGGGCGAAAGGTGAAGGTGTTCAAAAGGTACAAATTTCCAGTTATAAGACAAATAAATCCTAGGGATATAATTTATAGCATGGTAACTATAGTTAACAATACTATATTGTATATATGAGAGTTGCTAAGACAGTAGATTTTAAAAAGTCTCATCATGTATAGCTATGTGAGGGGATGGATATTAAGTACATTTACTATGATAATAATTTTGTAATATATATATATATATATATAAATCAAATCATTATGCTGTATACCTAAAAGGAATACAATGTTAAATATCAATAATATCTCAATTAAAATTTGTTTAAATAAATAAAAAAAAGCAGCTCAGATGGGAAAATAGGGAAACAGGGTTACTTAGATATATATTTTTTTAACATCGCCAAAGCAATTCATGTAATGTTTTAATGCTATATTAGTGAGGGACAGGAAAAACAGAGGAAAAACAAACCTGCCATATATATGTGTGGAGGACCAATTAGTTAAAGAGGAAGTTCATTTTAGTAGCAATATCAAGTAAAAAGTGGTGATTACATGCGATTTTACGCCCTCTGTTATTTTCTCATTACTATTTCATTAGTCTTTTTTTTTTTTCTTTAAAAAACACCCTGTAATAAGGGTATCCACATGATCCCAGGGATACATAATTGAGATTACTAATGGTGGCAGCTGCTGAAACTACATCCAAAAGACAGGTTGCAAAACACATTGAGATATGTGCATTGAAACTATAGTAGTATAATTAAAACATAACCTTCAAAAGGCCCTAGTATGAAGAAAATGGGATTGGGTCCTTTTGCATGTGTTTCATTTCTACTAAATGAATAAAATATGAAAAAAAAGAACAAAAAAAATTATATATTCTTATAAGTAATGTTTCAAAATTTCATTTTTTATAGAGTGAGAAATTACTAAATGATAGGCATTTGGAAATCTGTTCTAGTTAGTTAGAGAACCAGATGACTACAACCAAGAATCAAGATCATAGGCCAGGGTGATAAATAAATGGTAAGAATTTATCAAGAGAGAATTTATAGTTTTCCGTGCATCCATTGTCATGGAATTGCCACTATCACTATTCCACACCCAAACCTCTGGCTGAGATGCAGGGCTGAGAGGTTCCCTCAAAATCCCAGGCAATTTTCCTACTGAGAAAGCCCTCCCCCATACTACAGAATCTCACAGGGATCATCTGTGACCAAAAAAGGTTCCTTTTTATCATTTAAGATACTAGTTCATCTCTTAATAACTATCTTGGCAATATAAACTGCCACCAATTGTGTAGATTTACCATTGCCTCATGATAGGTCAATGAAAGCCATACGTATCCAAATTATTCTTTAAGAAAAAAAAGGAAGAAAAGAAACTACCTTTTGCAAACTGAGTATTTACAGCCCCACCCACCCAAATTGATATACTGAGGCCTAACCCTCCAATGTGGCTATATTTGGAAATGGGGCTTAAAAGGAATTAAGGTTAAATGAGGTAATAGGGCAGGGCTCTGCCCTAATGCCCTAAAATTAGTGTCTTGGGGCGTCTGGGTGGCTCAGTTGGTTAAGTGTCTGCCTTTGGCTCAAATAATGATCCCAGGGTCCTGGGATAGAGCCCTACATTGGGCTCCCTGCTCAGCGGGGAGCCTGCTTCTCCCTCTCCCTCTGCCTGGCGCTCTGCATGCCTGTGCTCTCAGTCAAATAAATAAATATTTTTTTTAATTTAAAAATTAAATTAAATTAAGGTCCTTATAGAAGATACACCACAGAGTTCTCTCTCTCTCCCTCTCCCTTCTTTTCACCTCCCAATGCCCCCATGCACTAAGGAAAGGCCATTAAGCACATAAAAAGAACGAGCTGTCTGCAACCCTAGGTAAGAGCTCTCACAAGACACAAACTTTGCTGGCACTCTGATCTTGCCAAATTGTGAGAACATAAATTTCTGTTGTTTAAACCACCCAGCAGTGGTATTTTGTTATAGCACTCTGAGAAGACTAACACATTATCTCTATTACTAAATGCTTCGTACTTTCTCTCATTTTCAGAAGATGTACTTTGATGAATTACTCAACATGAGAAACATTTCACTGAACACAAGGGGAAATCAGATTCATAAAAAGTGCTTTGTATGAAGTATTATTTGCAGTCAAGCTGCCTTGTAAAAATTATGCTTACCCTTGAAGAATAATGTACTCTTGGGAGCTTTCAACCCAACAGCCACTCAGCATTGCAGCAAAATAACTAGATCTGGCACTTAAAATGGCTCTAAAGGGAAGGGGAGGGGAAAAAAACACAGGTAAACATTTATGTACTATACAAAATATAATTTTTTATGAAACTCTTCATCTTAACTCTTAAAACATAACAATCTATTTGTCTTGCTTGTATTTACTGGTAAGATTATAATAATAAAAATTATAAACCTATATTTATACCTAAATATTTTGTTTTGTTTTTTAGAGAGAGAGAGCACATGCATGTGTGTGGTGGGGGGCGGAGGAGAGAAGGAGGAGGAGGAAGAAAGAGAAACTTAAACAGGTTCCATACTCAGGGGGAGCCTGACGTGGGGCTTGATCTCACAACCCTGAGATCATGACCTGAGCTGAAATCAAGAGTTGGACACTCAACCAACTGAGCTACCCAGGCACCACAATATACTTAAATATTCTGATTACCTAACTAGAACATTAATTCCAATGTCCTTTTTTATCTTTTTTAGTTTTTCCCTTCAAAGCTCTTTAACTTTAAAAATGATTGAAACTATTTTCATGAGTAAGAGAGTAATAAATCATTTGCAAGTGGAGAAATAAAGAACAAAAGATATTTAACATTTTAAGGGAGTATCAATAAAGAAAGGCACTAGAACCATAAAGGTCCTGAGTTCAAGCTCAGAACTTACCTAATTGTGCTAAAGAACAGCTATATATTAGATGTGAGAAATGACAAGAAAGATATTTTCTTTTGAATTTCCGTTCTATCTTCGCACATAAAACGTCCACTTATTCTTTAATTCAACAAATATCTATTGACTTCTACTTTGTGCTAGGCACTATTCTAAGTGCTAGGAATATAGCAGTAAATGAGATACACAGAACAACGTTATATTCTAGTGGAGAATGGTATGGAAGAATGGAGAGGGACAAGGAGAAGAAAAATATGGCAATGGCTTACTAGGCTGTCTCAGACCAAGACTCCTAAAAATAGCTAGGAAAAAGAGGGAGACACATATAGATAAAGACATACACATAAATACATAGATATAGATTCTTTTTAAGAAAGCAAGAATGATTTGAAGGCATCAGAAAGGTACCATCGTGGTAGATTTTGAGACAAATTATGAGAGAGAAGACAAAAGAGCTGGCCCAAGTATTTTAGGTTAACTTTTTCCACCGAGGCAATTGCCAATATCTCTGATGAACGTAGATGCAAAAATCCTTAACAAAATTATTAGCAAACCAGATCCAACAATACATTAAAAAAAAATCATTCAGGGGCGCCTGGGTAGCGCAGTCGGTAGGCATCTGCCTTCGGCTCAGGGTGTGATCCCGGCGTTATGGGATCGAGCCCCACATCAGGCTCCTCCACTATGAGCCTGCTTCTTCCTCTCCCACTCCCCCTGCTTGTGTTCGCTGGCTGTATCTGTCAAATAAATAAAATCTTTAAAAAAAATCATTCACCATGATCAAGTGGGATTTATTACTGAGACGCAAATGCAAGGGCAGTTCAGTAACTGCAAATCAATCAAAGCGATACATCACATCAACACAAGAAACGGTAAAAACCATACAATCATTTCAATAGATGCCAAAAAAGCATCTGACAAAGTACAACATCCATTCATGATAAAAACCCTAAGAGAGCAGGTTTAGAGAGAATATACCTCAACATAAGGGCCATATATAAAAAACACACAGCCATCATCATACTCAAAGGTGAAAAACTGAGAGCTTTCCCTAAGGTTGGGAACAAGACAAGGATGTCCACTCTCACGACTTTTATTCAACATAATACTGGAAATCTTAGCCACAGCAATCAGACTAGAAAAAGAAATAAGAGGCATCCATATTAATGAGGAATAAATAAAACTGTCTCTATTTGCAGATGACATACTGTACATAGCAAACCCTAAAGACTCCACCAAAAACCTACTAGAACTGATAAATGAATTCAGTAAGGTTACAGAACATATAATATACAGAAATCCATTGCATTTCTATACACTACTAATGAAGTACCAGAAAGAGAAATAAGAAAACAATCCCATTTATAATTGTAGAAAAAATAATAAGGTACCTAAGAATAAACCTAGCCAAAGAGGTGAAAGACCTGTACTCTGAAAACTGTAAGACACTGATAAGAGAAAATGAAGACAACACAAACAAATGGAAAGATGGATTGGAAGGATTGCTAATGGATTGGAAGGACAAATATTGTTAAAATGTCTATACTACCCAAAGCAACCTACAGATTTAACGCAATCCCTATCAAAATACCAACAGCATTTTTCACTAAATTCGAACAAATAATCTTAAATGTGTATGGAATCACAAAAGATCCCAAATAGACAAAGCAATTCTGAAAAAGAACAAAACTGGAGGTATCACAATCCCAGATTTCAAGATATACTACAAAGCTGTAGTAATCAAAACAGTATGGTACTGGCAAAAATAGACACAGAGATCAATGGAACAGAATAGAGAACCTAGAAATAAACCCATGATTAATCTGGACAGGGATTAATTCTCAACAAGGGAGGCAAGAATATGCAATGGGAAAAAGTCTTTCAACAAATGGTGTTGGGGAAATGGGAGAACTACAAGCAAAAGAATGAAACTGGACCACTTTCTCACAAATATACAAAAATAAACTCAAAATGGATTAAGGACTTAAATGTGAGACCTGAAACCATAAAAATCCTAGAAGAGAGCACAGGCAGTTAATTACTCTGACATCAGACATAGCTACATTTTTCTAGATATGTCTCACGAGGCAAGTGAAACAAAAGCAAAAATATATTACTGGGACTATATCAAGATAAAAAACTTGTACACAACAAAGGAAACAACAAAACTAAAAGACAACCTTGGAATGGGAGAAGATATTTGCAAATGACATATCCAACAAACAGTTTCCAAAATATATAAAGAACTTATACAATTCACCAAAAAAGCAAACAATCTAAGTTAAAAATGAACAGAAGACATAAGCAGACATTTCTACAAAGAAGACATATAGATGGCCACAGATACATGAAAAGATGCTCAACAGCACTCATCAGCAGGGAAATACAAATCAAACCACAATGAGATATCACCTCACGCCTGTCAGAATGGCTAAAATAAAAAACATGAGAAACAAGAAATGTCAGTGAGGCTATGTAGAAAAAGAACTTCATGCACTGTTGGTGGGAATACACGCTGGTACAGTCACTGTGGAAAACAGTACGGAGGTTGCTCAAAAAGTTAAAAATAGAACTACCCTACAATCCAGCAGTTACTCTAGTGGGTATTCATCCAGGAATACAGAAATACTAATTCAAAGGGATACATGAACCCCAATATTTACAGCAGTGTTATCTACAATAGCCAAATTATGGAAGCAGCCCAAGTTTTCACTGATAGATGAAAGGATAAAGAAGAGGTATATATATTACATAATATATAAAAAAGGAATGACATCTTACCATCTGCCAACAACATGGATGGAGCTAAACAGTATAATGCTAAGTGAAATAAGACAGTTGGAGAAAGACAAATACTGTATGATTCCAATCATATGTGGAATTTAAGGAACAAAACAAAGGAAAAAAAAGAAACCAAAAAGCAGATTTTTAACTACAGAGAACAAACAGATGGCTACCAGAGGGGAGGTGGGGAGGAGGATGGGTGAAGTAGGTGAGGGGGATTAAGAGTACACTTACCATGATGAGGAGTGAGTAACAGAATTGTTGAATCACTATATTGTACACCTGAAACTAATATAACACTGTACGATAACCACAGTGGAAATAAAATTTTAAAATTTTTAAAAATTAAAAAAACTCATCAAATCAGACTTTAAACTGTCTGCATTTGATTATATGTGACTCCTAAACATAATAAACTTAACTGTAAAAAAAAAGAATAAAAATAAAACTTACTTAATAAGGAAAATTACAGGCCAAGATGACTTCCCCAGTAAAGGCAAATAAACATTTAAGGAAGATATAAAATCAATCTTACTCAAATAAATTTTTATTAAAAATAAAATAAAAATAAAATCGGAAAAAAAAAAACCAGGAAGAAATACTTTCCAACTTATTTTATGAAGTCAACATAATCTTGAGACCTAAACCTAACAAGGACACTACAGAAAAAGAAAAATTATGGGTCAACTTCTCTCAGAAATATAGATGTAAATATATTCAACAAAATATTAGCAAACTGAATCCCGCAATAAATACAGTGAATAAGATATCATAATCAAGTTGAGATTATTATAAGAATGCAAGATTGCTTTAACATTTCAAAATCAAGCAATATAATTTAGCACATTAACAAAATAAAGAAGAAAAATTATGATCATTAAAATAGATGCAGAAAAGCATTTAACAAAATTCAATACCAATTTATGATTTTAAAAACTTAGGCAATTCCAATCAAAACTTCAGAAAGGTACTTTGTAGATATTGACGAAGTGATTCTAAAATTTATATGGAGGGGCGCCTGGGTGGCTCAGTCAGTTAAGCATCTGCCTTCGGCTCAGGTCATGATCACAGAGTCCTGGGATTGAGACCCCTGTGGGGTTCCCTGCTTAGTGGAGAGCCTCCTTCTGCCGCTCCCCCCCAATCGTGCATACGCGCGTGTGTGTGCGCGTGCTTTCTCTCTCTCGCTCATTCTCACTCTATCTCAAATACATAAAATCTTTTTAAAAAATTAAATAAATAAAAGTTATATGGAAAGGCAAAGAACCAAAAATAGCCAATACAAAACTGGAAAAGAAGAACAAAGTTGGAGGATTCCAACTACCTGATTTCAAGAGAAACTATATAGTTACAGTTCTCAAGGCAGCATGTATTGCTGAAGGAAGAGACATACAGATCAGAGGCCGGAAATAGATCTACACTAAATAGTTAACGGAGTTTTGTTTTTTTTTAAATATTTTATTTATTTGACAGAGAGAGAGACAGCCAGCGAGAGAGGGAACATAGGCAGGGGGAGTGGGAGAGGAAGAAGCAGGCTCCCAGCAGAGGAGCCTGATGTGGGGCTCAATCCCAGGACCCTGGGATCACGCTCTGAGCCGAAGGCAGACGCCCAATGACTGAGCCACCCAGGTGCCCCAGTTAACGGAGTTTTGACAGAAGCACCATGGCAATTCCACGGAGAAAGGATAGGCTTTTTAACAAATGGTTTTGGAATAATCAGACATCCACATGCAAAAAAGTAAACCTAGATACAAACCTTTAATTTACATAAAAGTTAATTCAGAATTGATCAGAGGTCTAAATATAAAATACAAAATCCTAAACTTCCAGAAGAAACCATAGGACCTTGGGTTTGGTGATGAATTTGATACAATATTAAAGTACAATCTACAAAAGAAAAAACTGATAAGCTGGATTCTATTAAAATTAAAAACTTCAGCGTGGCAACTACAGTCAGTAATATTTTATTGTATATTCAAAAGCTGCCAAAAAGTAAATCTTAAAAGTCCTCATCACAAGGGAAAAATTTTTTTTGTTACTTTGTATGGTGATGGATGGTAACTAGACTTAGTGTGGTGATCACTATGTCTACAAATATTGAATGATAATGTTGAACACCTGAAACAAATATAACATGTCAATTTTAACTCAACAAAAAAATTAAAAACTTATCCTCTGTAGAAGACACTGTTAAGAGAATGAAAAGACAAGGCTCAGGGAGGAAGTATTTGCAAATCACATTTTCAGATAAAGGACTTCTGCCCAAAATATAAAAGAACTCTTTTTTTTTTAAAGATTTTATTTATTTATTCGACAGAGATAGAGACAGCCAGCGAGAGAGGGAACACAAGCAGGGGGAGTGGGAGAGGAAGAAGCAGGCCCATAGCGGAGGAGCCTGATGTGGGGCTCGATCCCATAACGCCAGGATCACGCCCTGAGCCGAAGGCAGACGCTTAACCGCTGTGCCACCCAGGCGCCCCCAAAATATAAAAGAACTCTTAAAACTCAACATTTGACAACGAACAACCCACTTTTAAAATGAGCAAAAGATATGAACAAAAAACTCTCAATGATATACAGATGGCAAATAATCATGTGAAAAGATCCTCAAGATCCTCTGTCATTAGGGAAAAAGTAAAATGAGGGCACCTGCCTAGCTTGGTCAGTAAAGCATGTGACTCTTGATCTCAGGGTTGTGAGCTCAAGCCCCATGTTGGGCATGGAACCTATCTAAAATTTTTAAAAAGTTAAAAAAAAAAAAGTAAAAGGAGATACCAGTACAGAGAATGACTGAAATCCAAAAAACTGACAATATCAATTACTGATGAAGATGAGGACCAAAAGGAACTCTCACTCATTGCTAGTAGAAATACAAGTGGGGGGCACCTGAGTGGCTCAATCGGTTGAGTGACTGACTCTTGATTTTGGCTCAGGTCATGATCTCAGGGTCTTGAGATCAAGCCCCACATCAGGCCCCCACTGGGTATGGAGCCTAAGATTTTCTTTTTCTTCCTCTGTCCCTCCCTGACCCCCTGCTCATGGGTATGCTTTCTCTCTCTCTCTCTCTCTCTCAAAAAATAAAGAAAAAAAAGAAAAGAAAAGAAAAGAAGAAAAGAAAGAGAGAAATGCAAGTGGTACAGCCCCTTTGAAAGAGAGTTTGGCAGTTTCTTACCAAGCTGAACATAATCTTACCATATGATCTGACAATCCTACTCCTGGGTATTTAACCAGCTGATCTGAAAATTATGTCCATACAAAAACTTGCACACAAACGTTTACAACAACTTTATTCATTATTACCAAGTCTAAGGCAACCATAACGTCCCTCAATAGGTGAATCAATAAACTGTGGTTCATTCTTTACAACAGAATATTACTCAGGGATAAAAAAGGAATTAGCTCTAAAGCCACACAAACACATGGATGAGTCTAAAACGCATACTGCTAAGCATAAGAAACCAGTCTCATAAGGCTACATACTGTTTGATTGTATTCTATGGCATTCTGGAAAAGTTAAAACTGTGAAGACAATTTAAAAAATTGTTCGAAATTTGGAGAGGGCATCAATCACAGGGAAGTTTTAGTTGAAACTATTCTGTATGATACTGTAATGATAGATGTAGGACAATATGCATTTATAAAAACCCATAAAACTACAGCACAAGTGAAACTTAATGTACATAAATTAAAACAGAAACACTTTGGAGGAGGTCAGGGAACTCTAGAATGAAATGTAGACTGTGACAAAAGAATCTAACTGCATACAAATACATGAAATAACTTTACTGAAGGGAATGGAAAAGAAAGGTCCTCGCCTAAATAACTTTGGAAATAAGTATAGACTACAAGAATAAAGATTAAGGAACACTGTACTCCAGTTGGTGAAGTTATTTCCCATGAAGTAGGGATTAACAATTCTGAAATCATTATACATGAATACTGGAATTGAAGAATTAAGTACTAGATATTGGATGATGAAAGCCTAGTTTGTCACTGCTATAGAAGATTACAGAGAAGTAAGGGGATAGACTAGGAAAATCTATGTGGTGACAGATTAGTGTTGGAGACATCAATATGAATTTATATTTAGCTTAATATAAAGATGGATTCAGGGGGCACCTGGGTGGCTCAGTTGGTTAAGCGTCTGCCTCCATCTCAGGTCATGATCCTGCAGTCCTGGGATCGAGCCCCACATTGGGCTCCCTGATCAGTGGGGACCCTGTTTCTCCCTCTCCCTCTGCTGTTCACCCTTCTTGTGTGTCTCATGCTCTCTAATGCTCTCTATCAAATAAATAAATAAATAAAATCTTTAAAAAAAGATGGATTCATATAGAAATATTTATAGCTATGTGCACACATGCAGGTTAGTATACATACATATATTTCTTTGCTCTGTCAGCTGAGAAGACCTAAAAGAAACAGCAACAAGCACACCTAGTATCCAGATATTAGTTTCTAATAACATCAGAATAAAACAACCAGGGTTCATTAGAGAAATGGTTGATTCTAGGACAGATGAGCTTAGAGCATTTTTAGTGTCAAAAAGTAAGGAAATACTACACACACACGCGCGCACACACACACACACACACACACAGAAAATGATGTGGGGGAGGGGGTGTCAAAGGGATATAAGAACAAATTGAAAGAGCTCCTGTAGTTAAAGCTGGAACAATTTCAGCAACAAAATAAATACGCCAAAGTACAAAAAAGGCCAACTTACAAACCAAGGTACAAAATACAAATCAAAGTACAAAATAAATATTAATCCATATTGATATACAGAAATGATTGAATAAATAAATAAGTGGGGAGAAAGAGGGAAATTTCTTGTGCAAAAGAATTCTAAATAATTTAGATAGATACTATTCCCTCAAGAAGGTGACCATAACTCCCATCCCTTAAGTGTGGGCTGTATACAGTCACTTCTTTCCAGAGAGTAGAGTGTGCAAATGCGAGATGGGTTGGAAGTAACTTTGGGGGTGGTGAAGAGAGTAACTTTACAGTGTAAAAATCAAACAAAAACTCCCTCAACCAGGTGATCAAGGTTAACATAAACAATGATAAGTCATGATGATTACATGCACCCATGAAATGATGTAATAAAAATGACACTTTATGCTTTTGAACTTCCTCACCAAAACCTATAACCTATTTAATGATGAAAAAAATCAGATAAACTCCAATTGAGGAACATTTCTACAAAATACTTGCCCAGAGCTCAAACTGTCAAGGTCATCAAAAACAAGAAAAGTCTATGAAACTGCTAGAGCCAAGAGAAGCCTAAGGAGACATGACCACTAAATGTAATGTGGCATCCTGGAAGGGACCCCAGGGGAATAAAGGACAGTAGGCAAAAACTAAAGAATTCTGAATAAACTATGGACTTTAGTTAATAATAATGTCTCAATGTTGGTTCATTAATTGTAACAAATGTACTATTCTAAATGTATATATAAGATGTTGATAATATGGGAACTGAGTGTGGCAGCATATGGGAATTCTCTGTACTCTTCCCAGTTTTTCTGTAAATTTAAAATTGTTCTAAGAAGTAAAGTATATTAAGAAAAAAATTAGGGATTCTGCTTCTACTTTTGAAAGACAACTTTTCTATATTAACAAGTAGAAAAGTGAATAAAAAAATAAAATATGACACTGGAAAAAAAAAGGTAGTACAGGACTGATCCTTAAGAGAAGGAAAACCAATGAGATAAGCCCTACAGTCATGATGCTTTTTTCTTCCTAGAAGCAGTTTCTAGATCATGGCATACAGAGGACAAACACAAGAAGAGCCTGGTTGTCCTACTGAGTTGAGAAGACTAATAAAGCAGCTTCAGGAGGATGAGTCAGCTGGAATTTATGGGGCACAGTACTGTGGAAGAGGGAGTTATGAGAAAAAGAGCTCCAGAAATTAGAGGAATTAGCTTTTGTCTGAATATAATCTGAACATATATAACATAAAGCTCCATGATGTCAGGCAAAGAATAAAGGCCAGGGAGCTGGCTGATATTTAAGTTCCTTCCAGCCAGAATTGAATAACTTGGAGCATTAAGGAAAGCTCCCAAGAGGGTCACATCCGAGTAGAAAAGCTATATTAACATTTAGAGCAAAGGAAACTCTAGATCCACCTTAACAAAATTTAAAAACAAGTCTCAGAAAGATAAAGATGATACATAATAACTAAATTACCTGCTAAAACAGACTTCAAAACTTTTTAAAGACAGACAATAAAATTTAAACACTCAACAATATAATGTCCAGTATATAATTTTAAAAATTCTAGTATGCAAAAAAGTAGCATCTGTTGACTGTAACCAGGAGAAAAATCAGTCAATAGAAGCAGACCTAGAAATGAAGAGATGATGGGATTAGCAGACAAAACATTTTTTTTTAAGAGAAAGAAAGCGAATAAGTGTGCATGAGTGAAGAGGGGAAAAGGGAGAGAGAGAATCCACACCCAACATGGAGCTTGACAAGGGGCTTGATCTCACAACCCTGAGATCATGACCTGAGCTAAAACCAAGAGTCAGATGCTTAACCGACTGAGCCACCCAGATGTCCCCAGATAAAGCATTTTAAAAAGCTATCATAGATATGCTCAAGGATTTTCTTAATAAGGAACATAATGAAGAGAAAAAAAGAAAGAATTAAGAAAAAACAGAGAAATTTTAGAGCAAAAATATACAATATCTGAATGAAGAAATTCATGCATGAACTTAAAAGATTGGTTAGATACTAATAAAGGAAAGATTAATGTACCTGTGCACATAGCAATATAAATTATCCAAATAAAATGTAGGGAGAGAAAAGAAAATTAAAAAAAAAAAAAAAGCTTACGTGAGCTATGGAACTAACATATATAATTGGAGTCCCATGTATAAAGGAGAGAAAGAAGGGGATTGCAAGACAATCTGGAAAAAAAAAAAAGATTGTTGTAAATTTTCCAAATTTCACAGAAACCACACACCCAAAGATCCAAGAAGCTCAATAAATCATAAGCAGGAAAAACACACAAAAAAGCACATGGTACATCATAATGAAATTGCTGAAAACTAATTACAGGGGGAAAATGCTTTTAAAGCAGTCAGGGAAAAAAGGCACATGCCATATCGATAAGCAAAACTAGGCATGATCACAGACTTCTTGTCAGAGACAATGCAAGCCAGGTAACAATAAAATTACATCTGTGGGGCACCTGGGTGGCACAGCGGTTGGGCGTCTGCCTTCGGCTCAGGGCGTGATCCCAGTGTTGTGGGATCAAGCACCACATCAGGCTCCTCCGCTATGAGCCTGCTTCTTGCTCTCCCGCTCCCCCTGCTTGTGTTCCCTCTCTCGCTGGCTGTCTCTGTCTCTGTCAAATAAAATAAAATCTTTTAAAAAATAAATAAATAAAAAATAAAAATAAAATTACATCTGTAAAGCACTGGAAGAAATAAAAAATTGCCAATTTAGAATTCTAAATCCAGCAAAAATATCTTTCAAAAATGAAGTCTAAATGAAGACCTTTTCTAGACAAAAGATGAGAAAAGTCATTAGCAAGCTGACCTGTATTACAAGAAATTTAAACAAAGTTCTTCAAACCTAAGGAAAACTTTAATAGAAACCTGCTCTTAATAAAAGATTGAAAGTGCAAGAAATGGTAATATGTGGGTAAATTTAAATTTCCTCATTAAAAAAAAAATTACATAGGGGCAGCTGGCTCAGCCAGTTAAGAGTCCGATTCTTGATTCTGGTTCAAGTCATGATCTCAGGGTCATGAGACCGAGCCCCGCGTCAGCTCCACGCTCAGCGTGGAGTCTGCTTGAGTTTCTCTCCTTCTCCCTCTGCACCCCCCCATTTTCATTCTCTCTCTCTCTAAAATAAATGAATAAATCTTTTAAATAAGTAAACAAATAAAATTACCTAACATTGTTTTAAAAAATAATTACAATTTATGGCAGGGTTTAGAATATATATAAAAGTGAAATGTATGACAGCAATAGCACAAAGGATAGGAAGGGGAAAATGTCCTAATGTTATGCATGAGGATGTGTAATATTAACTGAACAAAAATGATAAGTTAACAATACATATTATAAATACTAGAGCAGCAACTAATAAAGACAATACACACACAATATGGCTAATATGTCAACAGTGGAAATAAAGTGTAATTTTAAAAATTTTTATTAATTCAATAAATATATTAGAAAGGAAGAAAAAGAGGAAAAAGACAACAACAAAAAAAGAAAACAAGTAGTAAATAGTAGACTCAAACCCCAACATAACAACATTACAGTAAATGGTGTAAATTATCCAATTAAAAGATTATGAGACCAGATAATGAATGTAAGACATACACTGTCTACAAAAAAATTTAAGCCATTTTAAATATAAAGACATAGAGTTTAAAAGTAAAAGGATGGGAAAAGGTACGTCATATAAACAAACACTAACCATAAGAAATCTAGAGTGGGATGCTAACTAGAATTTTTGTAGTGATCATTTTGCAATATATACAAATACTGAATCAGTATGTTATACACCTGAAACTAATATAATGTCAACTATACCTCAGTTAAAAAAAATAGAGCTTCAAAATACATACAGCAAAAAAGAATAGAACTGAAGGGAGAAACAGGAAATCATAATTATACTTAGAAACATTCTTTTCAGTAAATAACAGAAGTAGACAAAAAGTCAGTTAAGGATATGGAAGGCTTGAACAACACTATCAACCTATTTGACATCTATAAGAACCCTCCACCCCAGTGCAGCAGAAGACACATTCTTTTCAAGTACATGTGGAACATTCACGAAGATCCCTATGTACTTGAAAACAAATCTCAATCTCAGCATAACACATAGTACCTGGCATATATAATCAGTGCTTATTAAATAATTCTTAATGAAGAATACTATTAGAATTTTATTCTTCTACCTACTTACTTTCTTTGATTATGCCTAATGATAAAGATATACACGCATACATAGGAGGTATAAATGGTTCAATTACAGACCACCATAATAAAAGCAAATATTGTAATTTAAAAAATCAAATGAATTTTTTGGTTTCCTAATGCATATAAAAGTTATGTTTACATGATACTGTAGTCTGTTAAGTATACATTATGACACTTAATAGTGTGTATTTATTATATATAATATATATATAATACATAATGCTATTAGGTCTAAAAAATATATACACCTTAATTTAAAAATACTTTAATCCTAAAAAAATGTTATCATCTGAGCTTTCAGTGACTTGTAATTTTTTTGCTGGTGGAGGGTCTTGCCTTGATGTTAATGGCTGCTGAATGGTCAGGGTGGTGGTTCCTGAAGGTTACGTTGGTTGTGGCAATTTCTTAAAATAAGACAATGAAGTCTGTTGCACCGATATTTGTACCCTTTCCAATGAATCACCAATGTCTTAACAGCACCTAGAATGGTGAACCCTTTCCAGAGGTTTTCAATGGACTTTACCCATCCATCAGAGAATCACTATCTACAGCAACTATAGCCTTACATAATGTATTTCTTACATAATAAGACTTGAAAGTTAAAATGATTCCTTGATCACAATGGATCACCTGCTAAGACATACTTCAACACTCTTTTCAAAGACAGACAACAAAATTCAAACACTCTACAACATAATATAACATCCAGCATGTAATAAAAAACGCCAGTATGTAAAGTAGCAGATGTTAACTATAACCAGGAGAAAAATCAGTCAATAGAAGCAGACCCACTAAAGAAAGAGATGATGGAATTAGCAGACAAAGCATTTTTTTTTGAAGAGAAAGAGAGCAAGTAAGTGCTCATGAGTGGGGAGGGACAGAAAGAGAGAGGCATGTTGTGTTAGCAGGCATGAAAACAACATTAAGCTGGTCGTACATCTCCATCGGAGCTCCTGGGTGATCCGATGCATTATCAATGAGTAGCAATATTTTAAAAGAAACATTTTTTTCTGAGCACAGGTCTCAACAATAGTCTATCCTTTGAAGCTTTGAAGCTAAGGCACTGACTTCTCTCCTCTCTAGCCAAGAAAGTCCTAGATTGCACTGCATCTTTTTTTTAGTCTCAAATTTTTATTTAAGTTCCAAATAGTTAACATATACTGAAATATTAGTTTCAGGAGTAGAATTTAGGGATTCATCACATACATATAAAACCCAGTGCTCATCACAAGTGCCCTCCTTAAAATCCATCACCCATTTAACCCATCCTCTACCCACCTCCCCCCTAGTAATCCTCAGTTTGTTCTCTATAATTAAAAAGAGCCTGTTTTCTGGTTTGTCTTTCTCTCTTTCTTCCTCCTATGTTCACCTGTTTCGCTTCTTAAATTCCACATATGCGTGAAATCATATGGTATTTGTCTTTCTCTGACTTATTTCACTTAGCACAATACTCTAGCTCCATCCATGTCTTTGCAAGTGGCAGGCTTTCATTCTTTTTGATGGCTGAATAATATTCCATTGTGTATATATACACCACATCTTCTTTATCCATTCGTCAGTCAATGGACATTTGGGCTCTTTCCATAATTTGGCTATTATTGATAATAAACATTGCTGCCATAAACATTGGAGTGCATGTGTCCCTTCGAATCTGTATTTTTGTATCCTTTGGGTAAATAACTTGTAGTGCAATTGCTGGATCTTAGAGTAGTGCTATTTTTAACTTTTTGAGGAACCTCTATACTGTCTTCCAGAGTAGCTGGACCAGTTGGCATTTTGACCAACAGTGTAAGAGGGTTCCCATTTCTCTGCATCTTCACCAACATCTGTTATTTCCTGTACTGTTAATTATAGTGATTCTGACAGGTATGAGGTGATATCTCATCGTGGTTTTAATTTGTATCTCCCTGATGATGAGTGATGTTGAATATCTTTTTATGTGTCTGTTAGCCATCTGTATGTCTTTGGAAAAATGCCAATTCAGCTTCCATCCATTTCTTAACTGGATTATTTGTTTTTTGGGGGTTGAATTTAATAAGTTCTTTATAGATTTTGGATACTAACCCTTTATCAGGTATGTCATTTGCAAATATGACTGCATCTTCTTCCAAGAGAATAAAATCTGTGCAAACCTGTGGTTTAGTGCAGCCACCTTCATGAATCATCCTGGCTAGATCTTCTGCATAACTTGCTGCAGCTTCTACATCAGCACTTGGTACTTCACCTAGCACTTTTATGTTATGAAGGCAATTTCTTTCCTTCAACCTCATGAACCAACCTCTGCTAGCTTCAAAATTTTCTTCTGCAGCTTCCTCACCTCTTTTAGTCTTCACAGTATTGAAGAAAGTTAGGGCCTTGCTCTGAATTAAGCTTTGGCTTAAGGGAATGTGATGGCTGGTTTGAGCTTCCATCCAGACCACTAAAACTTTCTCCATATAAAAAATAAGGCTGCCTCGCTTAACATTTGTTTGTTCACTGGAGTACCACTTTTAATTTCCTTCAAGAACTTTTCCTTGGCGTTCATGACTTGGCTAAGTGTTTGGTACAAGAGGCCTAGCTTTCAGCCTGTCTTGGTTTTCAGCATGCCTTCCTCACTAAGCTGAATTATTTCTAGCTTTTTATTTAAAGTGAGAGATGTGCAACTCTTCCCTTCACTTGAATACTTAGAGTCCATTGTAGGGTTATTAACTGGCCTAATTTCGATACTGTCGTATCTCAGGGAATAGGGAGGCCTGAGGAGAGGGAGAAAGACGAAGGAATGGCTGATTGGGAGAAAAGTCAGAACAAACATAACACATATCAATTAAGTTCGCCATGTTATATGGGTGCAGTTCTTGGCACCCCAGGACAATTACAATAATAACATCAAAGATCACTGATGACAGATCACCACAACAAATACAGTAATGAAAAAATTTTGAAATATAGCAAAAATTATCAAAATGTGACACAGAGACATGAGGTCAGCAAATGGTTGGGAAAGGAGCACTGATAAACTTGTTTGCTGAAGGGTTGCCACGAATCCTTAATTTGTGAAAAACAAAAACAACAACAACAGTACTATCTACAAAGCACCATAAAGCCAAATGCAATAGAAGGAGGTGGGCCTGTATAAATATATAGCATGTCATGACTTATATGTATGGCAGTCTCTGATCTTTGACTGCATAACTGACCAATGGCCCTAGTAGAGCACTCTGCATTCAGTACCACAGGGGTCCCAAGGCCACGTTCTTACAGGCTGTTCCCTGCCAGTGACTGAGCATATCAGGGACACTAGGCAGGCCTATTTCAGAGAGACAGGGCTTTTTCCGATTGGTGACTTTGGCCTGGGAACTTTCTAACAGTCTGCTGATTTTCATCAGAACTGCACTGCAGCCTAAGACGCTACTACCCAAGCTTCCTTCTTTCCTTCTCCTTCCATCATGGTCAGATCGACACTGCAGTTTGACAGCTCTTCCAGTCACCTCTGGATTCCTTTCCATGTTCTCTCACGTGCATTTACCCTAATAAATTTCGTGCAAATCTAACCCCCATCCTCATGTCTGCTTCTCTGAAGATTTGCACTAACACAGCATGCTATTTTCATTTAAGTAAGATTAAAAGCATCTGAGACTTAAACAATTGCTCTGACTTTAGGACAGAAACTTAGAAAACATTCCTATTTAATTAGGATAAAAGCCTCAGTTTAAAAAATAATGCTGTGGGGGCAACTGGATGGCTCAGTCAGTTAAGCATCTGACTCTTGATCTCAGCTCAGGTCTTGATCTCAGGGTCGTGAGTTCAAGCCCCACGCTGGGCTCTACATTAGGCGTGGAGCCTACATTTTTCAAAAAGTACGGTAAATGGCACAGCATACTAAAAATCTTAGCCAGAATTTTCATTTTCCAATATGCCAAAAACCATTTTCTCCTTTTGATTAAATTTAATTTCAACTGACAAGGCTGCTTCTGGCTCTGTCAAGACGCCCTAATTTCCCCCTAGCTCTTGCTTTAGTACATTGCTTGCTATTCAATACTTCCTGATGTTAGCTGAACTAGATTCACTACTCCAGGCAGAATAATGGCCTGCATTATTCAGAGAAGCTCTAAAGAAGGAACTTTTTACTAGGACTGTTTTTTTGAGGTTTTTTTTTTAAGCGCTCTTGCTCCAAGAATACTTTTTAAACTTTTAGTTCTATATAACGAACTAAAGGTTAAACCCGGGGTAGTGAATCCGAACTTTTATTTAAGAGTTGTCACTATTACCCACAGCACTTCTTTGCAAACATCTTAGAGAACATAAACTTTAAAAAAGCAAAGAGCTTTTTCTTAAGACATCCATTTTGACATCCATTGATTATAGTTTTCATAAGATTNTTGCTTGCTATTCAATACTTCCTGATGTTAGCTGAACTAGATTCACTACTCCAGGCAGAATAATGGCCTGCATTATTCAGAGAAGCTCTAAAGAAGGAACTTTTTACTAGGACTGTTTTTTTGAGGTTTTTTTTTTAAGCGCTCTTGCTCCAAGAATACTTTTTAAACTTTTAGTTCTATATAACGAACTAAAGGTTAAACCCGGGGTAGTGAATCCGAACTTTTATATAAGAGTTGTCACTATTACCCGCAGCACTTCTTTGCAAACATCTTAGAGAACATAAACTTTAAAAAAGCAAAGAGCTTTTTCTTTTTTTTTTTTTTTAAAGATTTTATTTATTTATTCAACAGAGATAGAGACAGCCAGCGAGAGAGGGAACACAAGCAGGGGGAGTGGGAGAGGAAGAAGCAGGCTCATAGCGGAGGAGCCTGATATGGGGCTCGATCCCATAACGCCGGGATCACGCCCTGAGCCGAAGGCAGACGCTTAACCGCTGTGCCACCCAGGTGCCCCCAAAGAGCTTTTTCTTAAGACATCCATTTTGACATCCATTGATTATAGTTTTCATAAGATGAGCCTTTCCTAAGTTAAAAAGTTATTTGTAAAGTATAATGGATGCCCTATTTAGAACTGATAGTTTTCGGTTAATCAAAAAAAAATTGAGAGAATTTAAAAAAAATTATTTGTATATATCATAATCATTTTATAATAACTTAAAAATAAATATGGAAAAGTACAGCATAGGAAATATAGTAATATTGTAATACGTGNCATAACGCCGGGATCACGCCCTGAGCCGAAGGCAGACGCTTAACCGCTGTGCCACCCAGGTGCCCCCAAAGAGCTTTTTCTTAAGACATCCATTTTGACATCCATTGATTATAGTTTTCATAAGATGAGCCTTTCCTAAGTTAAAAAGTTATTTGTAAAGTATAATGGATGCCCTATTTAGAACTGATAGTTTTCGGTTAATCAAAAAAAAATTGAGAGAATTTAAAAAAAATTATTTGTATATATCATAATCATTTTATAATAACTTAAAAATAAATATGGAAAAGTACAGCATAGGAAATATAGTAATATTGTAATACGTGTATGGGGACAGTGGTAACTCACTTATCGTGGTGAGCACTGCATAATGTATAAGTTGTTGAATCCTGTTATGCGCATGAAATTAATATAATACTGTATGGCAACTATACTTCAGTTAAAAAAAAAATCATTTTACTGACCATTAAAACAACTTCAGAAATTCCAAATTATATACGTGGAAGTATGCTAAAAAAAACTTCTATACTCTTTATGGGGAGAATACCACCAGTATCCACTTAATAATGACACTAACTTCTTGCAGGAAATTAGCAGTCTCAAAAAAACTCTCTACCCCTAACACTGAACAATCCTTTCTCTTTTGAAATTCTCCAAACCATATGCTTGCCCACTTGCAGCCAACCAATCCCTGACAAATGTACCTGAAGACAAGTTAGAATGTCTCTCCCACTTCCAAAAACCAAATCTTAATAAAACACCTGCCAATTGTTAAAAAAAACACATATGCGTTCATTCACAAATCTTACACTGTAAGGCGAATCTCTTTTTTAATGTGAGTTCAATGACTAGAGCCTCTTATTTCTCACAAAAGCTATATGTATATATACCTATAATTTCTAATTCAAATTTCTCTAAAATGAAGCATGAAATCTAAAACTTTTGTAAAGCAACTGAAGTATAGAATCATTTTAGATTTTTATAACTTCTCCTCTAACTTTTCAATTGTTCATCTATACTAAATTCAATAGCAATTTTTAAAGTGTCTCTTCTTTATTAGATCTTCCCATTCACTTTAGTTTCCACTGGAATAACTTTTTTAAAATGATTTTTTAAAAGAGTTACTTACTTATTTTAGAGAGAGAGAGAGAGCATGAGCGGGAGAGGGAGAGAAAATCTCAAGCAGACTCCATGCTGAGTGCAAAGCCTGACTCAGGCTTGATCCCATGACACTGAGATCATGACCCAAGCCAAAACGAAGAATCAGACACTTAACTAACTGTGCTACCCAGGTGCTCCACAGTAACTCTTTCATACTTCCTGCATCATTGGTCTATTTGATATTTCATTAAGTTATGCTGTGAAAATAAGAAGTTAAATGGCATTAAATAGCTTGGGAACAACCCTAATGACTCTTGGAAGACACAAACTCAATGACAGGGACGGAAAAGTGTAAGTACACTAGAGAAGGGCCTCCTAAGCCTTGACAGTTCTGCCTACTGTGCTGTTAGCACGTTCTATAGAAAATATCTAAAAGAGCACTATTAGTCAAGTTCAGTTAAGGAGCTTCTACTGCAAGTGGTTTGTTTCCTTTCAGGCACCCAGAGCCTTTAGCTTGGTTCCCCACTGCAACATCCCTCAAAGGCCTATGGCACCGAGGAATTTTATCTCTTTTCCCTCTATTATTACCACATCAAACCTCACAAGTGGACAGGGTTGACCATTTATTACTAACAAAGTAATTAATATTAAGATGTTAATGACTCACTTTATTGCACAGTAATTTGGAATTTTATTCTCATTATTCCATTATATCATTATGCCTAGCAATCTGAGTAAGACAGCAAACTTTTTCTATAAAGGGACAGATAATAAATATCAGATATAAATATCAGGCTTTACAGGTTACTGTTGCATATGCTTGTCTTTCGTTGTTTTACATTAAGAGAACAGTGACCAGATTTGAGCCATAGTTTGCCAACCTCCACCATAAGGTCAGGTACAACAGGCAACAATGTGTCTCCCTTCCAGATAACCTAATACATATTTACAGCAACTAACATTTACTGAAAGCTTATAGTGTGCCAGCTATTGTGTTTTGTGTGCATTACCTGATTCAATCCTCACAGCCATCCTATGCTATAATTACTATTATTATTCTTTTCATGGATAAAGAAATTGAGACTTGAAAACGTCAAGCAACTTCCCAACCATTCCACAAATGGTGGAGTCAGAATCTAAACCCAGAAAGACTGACTTCTGAATTACTAAACTATACACTTCTGAAAAAGCTTTCAGCTGAACATATAACTGATTAATACTATGGCACAAGCTAGAACATTGACCTCCTCACTGAGTGCCAATTTGCTAAATATTTAGAAAAAAACTACATTCTAAAGAAGGAGTTGAACACTTTAACTCAATGAGTGAAAGCCTAATGGTATAATATCAGGCACTGAAATGAAAGATATTTTAGAAAGGCTATCAGATTGAGTGTCAAAGCTAAAATCAGGAATCACCGCGATGCTTTTTCAATAAAGCAGCCCAAGAAATTATGGAACACAGAAGTGCAACAAACAGACTATCTTAAAAATGGAACAGATTCAATTTCTTTCAGGAAACACTACAATACTAAATAATGCCATAAAATGGGAGATCCACAATAGAGTGC
>NC_048219.1:62091893-62163118 GCF_002007445.2 Ailuropoda melanoleuca | reverse complement strand
CTCTAACTTTTCAATTGTTCATCTATACTAAATTCAATAGCAATTTTTAAAGTGTCTCTTCTTTATTAGATCTTCCCATTCACTTTAGTTTCCACTGGAATAACTTTTTTAAAATGATTTTTTAAAAGAGTTACTTACTTATTTTAGAGAGAGAGAGAGAGCATGAGCGGGAGAGGGAGAGAAAATCTCAAGCAGACTCCATGCTGAGTGCAAAGCCTGACTCAGGCTTGATCCCATGACACTGAGATCATGACCCAAGCCAAAACGAAGAATCAGACACTTAACTAACTGTGCTACCCAGGTGCTCCACAGTAACTCTTTCATACTTCCTGCATCATTGGTCTATTTGATATTTCATTAAGTTATGCTGTGAAAATAAGAAGTTAAATGGCATTAAATAGCTTGGGAACAACCCTAATGACTCTTGGAAGACACAAACTCAATGACAGGGACGGAAAAGTGTAAGTACACTAGAGAAGGGCCTCCTAAGCCTTGACAGTTCTGCCTACTGTGCTGTTAGCACGTTCTATAGAAAATATCTAAAAGAGCACTATTAGTCAAGTTCAGTTAAGGAGCTTCTACTGCAAGTGGTTTGTTTCCTTTCAGGCACCCAGAGCCTTTAGCTTGGTTCCCCACTGCAACATCCCTCAAAGGCCTATGGCACCGAGGAATTTTATCTCTTTTCCCTCTATTATTACCACATCAAACCTCACAAGTGGACAGGGTTGACCATTTATTACTAACAAAGTAATTAACATTAAGATGTTAATGGCTCACTTTATTGCACAGTAATTTGGAATTTTATTCTCATTATTCCATTATATCATTATGCCTAGCAATCTGAGTAAGACAGCAAACTTTTTCTATAAAGGGACAGATAATAAATATCAGATATAAATATCAGGCTTTACAGGTTACTGTTGCATATGCTTGTCTTTCGTTGTTTTACATTAAGAGAACAGTGACCAGATTTGAGCCATAGTTTGCCAACCTCCACCATAAGGTCAGGTACAACAGGCAACAATGTGTCTCCCTTCCAGATAACCTAATACATATTTACAGCAACTAACATTTACTGAAAGCTTATAGTGTGCCAGCTATTGTGTTTTGTGTGCATTACCTGATTCAATCCTCACAGCCATCCTATGCTATAATTACTATTATTATTCTTTTCATGGATAAAGAAATTGAGACTTGAAAACGTCAAGCAACTTCCCAACCATTCCACAAATGGTGGAGTCAGAATCTAAACCCAGAAAGACTGACTTCTGAATTACTAAACTATACACTTCTGAAAAAGCTTTCAGCTGAACATATAACTGATTAATACTATGGCACAAGCTAGAACATTGACCTCCTCACTGAGTGCCAATTTGCTAAATATTTAGAAAAAAACTACATTCTAAAGAAGGAGTTGAACACTTTAACTCAATGAGTGAAAGCCTAATGGTATAATATCAGGCACTGAAATGAAAGATATTTTAGAAAGGCTATCAGATTGAGTGTCAAAGCTAAAATCAGGAATCACCACGATGCTTTTTCAATAAAGCAGCCCAAGAAATTATGGAACACAGAAGTGCAACAAACAGACTATCTTAAAAATGGAACAGATTCAATTTCTTTCAGGAAACACTACAATACTAAATAATGCCATAAAATGGGAGATCCACAATAGAGTGCGCCAGGTATGAGCTGAAGATGACAGGAGGAAATAAAGGAAAACAGAAATGTGCAATATCCAGATGGTATTCATCTGGTGGTTGAGAACAATTCAGGCAGGTTAGTAATGTTACAGAGGTCTACAAAAGAGGGTAATGTATAGTAGTGTCCCAGGAAACAATACTCAGAAAAGGAGTAACATAACTAACAAACAGGATCAATGCACTCTGAGGGGTTCTCCTTTTAATATAACCCCCCTCCTCTCAAATATCTCTTTGAAGATAAACAAGGACAAAGATGTGAGAAGAGTGAAGAATATGCTACAGAGGGGAAAAGGCCTGTGTAGATGGAGAAGAGTAAAGTAAATGTGACTTTTCCTGGAGGCATACTGCTGTCCCATCCTTGGACTGGGGGGAAATGCAAGTGATTCAAGCCACATTTCTCTACTTGCCCCACATAAGTGCATACAGCTTGTTGCTACCATGTACACAAAGGCTTGTTATCAAAGGCCTATTGTCTGGATGATGATAGCAAACCCCTATATAGTCCTTTAAAGTAATCTAATCTTCATAATCACCCTGTGAGACCAGTACTTTGAGAATACCCATGTTTGATGAGGATGTTAAAGCACAGAATGGTTAAATGACTTGCCCAAATTCACAGAGCTAAAAGACGGTAGGGCTAGAATTCAAATCCAGGCAGAACAGCTGCACACACAGTTCACACACTCTTAACCACTCTGTTATAAAATAACTTCTTCGGCTTAATTGTGCCACTACAAGGAAGTGCTTGGCATCAGACTGTATTGCAGCATATCAAGGGCTCCAGGCATTAAGCTGGGGATCAAGAAAAAGACTGGACGGAGCAACTAGCAACAGGAAAGATAATCCTGGAAGAACCAGGTATCGGGGATGTTTGTGAAGAGAGAACATGAAAGACAGGGACTCAAGAAAAGAAGAAATTACCTCATTACCACAGCAATTTGGACATATTAAACTAGCAAACTAAACAGTTATAAAATAGAGCCCTAATGTGAATGTAATGCTGATCATAAATTCTGGTATTTATGAGTACTTGCACTGATCTTTCAATATATAGGTACATATAATTTAAAAATTAAAACAGCCATATCACAAATGGATTTTTAGCCATATCACTAGGAAAATGCTGACATTGATCATTTAGAACAGGAAGTAATTCAGAAAGTTCTGATGTTCGGCTTTAAACTACATGACGTGAATGTGTGTCTTCTGAACTACTGACATAATATTCCTTAAATTGAATAATTAAATTATTATATACTAAACAGAGAGTTATTCAAGTTTGGACTAGGAAGGTAATATTGAGATTTAGATTTTGCCATTGTAACTCATATAAGTTACTAACAAAGTAGAAAAACGTAAGCCAGATCTTCTTGGAACATATGCTCAGGAAACTGCCTTTATAGTTGATATATACTTATTTTTTATTGCTAGGTGAACAAAATAAATCAGAAATATGAGCAAGAGCTCTCCTGGAATACAAACCTAATATTCTAGATCCAGCTCCTAAAACATAGTCCACTGTCAGGCAGCACACAGAGAGGCCAAATATAGACACTATTTGAGGGTATACTGCAAATCATCACAAGGTCTTGCTTTCCCTGTTTGACAACAATAACCTTAGGGCTCTATAAGTAAAGCTTTGGTATGATGCCCTGTGGTTTCAAGAAAAACCTGAACACAAAATAAAGTTAAGTTAATTTTAAAAATAAAATTGCACCCCCCCAAAAAAAAGAATCAAAGAAGCAAACAAACATACATACACACACGATTTGGGAAATATATATCCATGATATGTAAAATATATTAATAAATCTGTATTACACCTTGTATTCTACTATATGTAATGCAGATTTCATAAAAATTAGAAAAATGTGCATACGTATGTACTTATAATTACAAAATACATGTTCCCAAGAGAAAAGCTCAAATTCTGAATGGTAAATAGTCTGCTTGAAACTGGTAATCCTAGAGTTTAGCAATGTACTGCTGTCAATTAACTGGCAAAGCCAATATGATTTTTGAGAGCACAAACATCACTACTGTTGGCATGGTAGATTCCTGTAATCTAAATTTACTGCTAATTTCACTAAGATTGTGTACCCTTGAACCTAGAAGACCTGTTCTTGCCACTGCAAATAACCTGGTTCTTCCTCTTCAGGAGCACCAGAATAATTTATCAACATTGTAACTGAAACACAAAGAGAGGGAGGAAAAAGAAAAACGCTGGGTTCCTCAGTCTTCTGGTTCCATTTCTTGTCCATTGTGAGGCCCAGCTGTACTTCTTTCCCTTGAGTTCCAAAAGAAAATCTGTACTTATTAAAATTTTTTCTTCTTTTAAGCAGATTTTAGTTACTTGAAAAAAAGAGCAGGCTTTAATTTGAAATGTAAAAGCCTAGAAAGCCTAAGCAACCCAATTCTAAAGCATAATAATGGTTTTTAAAAAGTACATTGAAATATTAAGCCTTCTAATCAATGCTATTCATAAGAATATCTATTCTGAATCAAAGACATTGAGCCAAAATGCATCCAGAGAAAATACATGTCATTCATGTAGAAATAATCATTTTCAATACTATAATGCCTGTGAAATTAAAAACTGCATTAAATTACATTTTCTGTGACAGTGGCTTTCAAACCTATTTTAGGCAACAGAATATTTTCTTCTAATGAAATCTTAGGTTCATGCCCAATACAAAGCAGAGATCTGCTCTGGCTGAAACACGAGCACATGTCTGGAAGGGGGCATGTGCACCTATGTGAACCTGCAGGCAGAAAACCCTGCCTGATGTCCAACCTCTTCCCGTCATGGGTCCCCTGAGGCATTACCATGAAACCCCTGTGACTTCTGTGAATCAGAGCTTTGAAAACCACTGTGCTAGGAAGAGACAGCCACCCTTTTAAATTTTACTTTCACAACCAAGACACCAAATCAATCATGTGCCTATTTACCTGTGAGCTTTAAAACTTTTTCCATCAACATAAATATCAATATCTGGGCAACAATGTTTCACGTAAAGTTTCAATAAATCTTCTCCTAATTCAGATGCAGGATCCAAGTCATAATTATCTTTAAAAGAGAAAAACAAAACTAAAAAATAGTTTCTTTATTATAAATATCCAAAAATTTGTGTTTTAATATTAACTAAAGGTTTTTCCACATAGTTATCTTGTTAGCTACTAAGAGAGAGCAAAAGTAACTACAATATTTAACTGGTAAATTCAAAATAAAACAATATTAAAATCATCTATATCTTGCTTTGAAATATAAATTTCAACTTAATTCAAATATAAATATACCTTTTACTATAGACTTACAATTAAATATAGACCAAAATTATACACCAAAGTTGAAGCTACTTTGTGAATATCTGACATAGGAAGTCAGAAAATTTTCCAATTTTGATACCCTTTTTCATTACCTAATTCCTTCCTATTCCTGTTCATGAGTTATTGGTAAAAATGACATTTGAACCAACAGATATACAACTAAAATCAATGGGATTTATGGAGCACTTACTGTGAGGTTTAAACTATATATACTGTGAGTTTTACTATACACAGTATAGAAAAAATAAAGAAAACAAGTATTTTTAAAAGATTCACCATTCAGAAAATGAGAAGTGAAATATAAAACACATTTATATTTAAAAAATTACTACACTGTATATCATAGTTTTGTCAGTTGAGAAATTTTAGTCAGTACATCTGGTGAGAATCTGTCACTGGGGACAGATACCCACCAACCAAATTTACAAATTTATATATTTATAAACCACAATGTCATCATTGGCTCTAATGTCAAGAGAGATCCAGAATCCAACCACGACTCAGTGTCTCCATGGTTACCCCAGTCCAAGCCATCATCACCTCGCACCTAGATCTCTACAATAACTTCCCAACACATCTACCACTCTTGAGCCCCACAGAGGCATGTTTTATAAATGCAATTCAAACCATGATCCATCTCAGTTCAAAACCATATGGCTCTCTCCATTTTTTTTAATAGTAAAAGCCAAAGTCTTACAATGGCATACCATGCCCCACAAAATCCGGCTTCTCACTATGCAGGTGGTTGGGGACTAGCCCGAGCTCTCTGAGCCTGGAGGGCCACAGCTGTCCAAGGCAGGCTGACAGGGTGAAGACTGCACATGACTATTACCCTGCATAACAGGATAGCCCCTAGTGTCAGAATTCAATTGCTGGATACCCAATTGGTATTGGAGAATTAGTTGGTGTGGGGGCAAAAAACACACACACATTTTGATGTCAGAAATGGTGCGAAGAAAAAAATAAACCACAATCAGAGAAACCCCAAACTCAATGTTCCTCAAGCTGAAGTCATCATTTCACACTACCTTAACCTTGTTCTGCTTATACTCCATAAGCCTGCCAAACAGTACCACCCTAACTCTCCAAAATGGCTTACAAGGAAGGTGACCACATGTCTTGGTTTGCCTGGGACAAGTCCCAGTTAATGCTTGTTGCCCCAGAACAATTACTGACCACAATAATAACTCTGCACTTTTCACTCTTTCAAAAGTATCCCAATTTGGACAATAAGAAATAAGGTCATCCTTTATGAAAAGGCTTTCAATGATCTGGATTCTGTTATATCTCCAGGCTAATCTCTCACTGTGATCATTCTTGTCCCTTACTCCACCCCAGTCCCACAACAAACTAGTTCCAGTCTTTAAAATTTGCTATGTGTGTGAGCTCTCTCTGCCTCTAAGCATGTTGTTTCCTTTGCCTCGAATACTTCTCCCCTAAACTTTCTTTGCCTGGTTAACTCCTGCTTCTTTTCCTGAGATCCAACTCAGACATCACTTCCTTTATGTGGCTTTCTCTGGATGCTAAGTCCAGGTAAGATGTGCCTTATCTGTGCTCTCATTGCACTCTGCGCATGATCCATCTGACTACATCTCCTCTTAGACTGCAGGACAGGAACACTTTGTTTTGTTCACTGTTAAACATTCAAAACCTAATGCGAAGTCAATCTTCCATTTAAAAATGTGATGATTAGGGGGCGCCTGGCTGGCTCAGTCAGCAGAGCATGTGACTCTTGATCTCAGGGTTGTGAGGTCAAGCCCCATGCTGGGTATAGAGATTACTTAAAAATAAAATCTTTAAAAAATATATGTGATGATTAGAATGGCACTCCAGGAACAAATAGCAAGTGCAAGAGCGCAGAGCTGAGAAAATGTAGTTCTTTGGGGGAAACGCCAAATAAGTAAGACTAGAGCTCAAGGGGTGGGAGGGGATTGTGAGGAGAAGTGGCAGAGTTCTAGGCAAGAGCCAGTTCACAAATTTCCTTATGTCACTGCAAAGAACTTGGGATTTATATTAAGGGTATGGGAAATAATTGAAGAATTTTAATAAGGGGAGTGCCGTGATCAGACCTGCAGTTAACAAATATTGTTCTACATGGTATAAATGGAGGGTGGCACAATGAGAGGCCTGGCAATTAGCCGGGGTGCAAATGCTCAAGGAAAATTGCAAGACCTGAAATTAAGAAATGCCAGGAGGATAAAGAAGTCAAGTATTTAAAATATTTAAGGGTGGGGCACCTGGCTGGCTCAGCTGGAGAAGCATGAGACTCTTGATCTTAGGGTTGTGAGTCCAAGCCCAATGTTGGATATAGAGATTACTTAAATAAAGTAAATAAATAAGCTTTAAAAAATATGAAGGAGACAAATCAACAGACATGGTCATGAACATAATTTATGAAGGGTAAAAGAGTGAGTAGAAAGATAGAGATAAAATTCACATGATAGAGTACTTAAGAACAGATTAAGATGGGAAACAGATGATTAAGACAGTCTGGAACAAATTAAATATTGAGATATTAAAGGTATATTTAGACAGATATGTCTAGTCAGTGGTTGGATATGAAGCTCAAAAAGAGGGGAGAAAACCAATTATTTAAGGGGTAGAAAGATGATATTCCAGTGAAGGAGACAGAGGAAGAGCCAAATCAGGAAGTTTCAAGGAAGATGACACTGACAGTAGGAAAGCCTGCAAAGAAGTTAGTGAGATGTGGAAGTATCTGCTAAACTGATAAACATGGGGATTTTCCATGGGGGGATGGAGAAAGTAGTTAAAAGACAGGGTGCTAAGGGGTAAATGAGCTCTTTTCACTTACATCTGCAACATGTCTGGCCACTTTAATCGGCTGCTGTGGGGCTGTGGCAGAACTCTAGACGAGAAACAGGAAAAACGGGTACTAAATATCAGCTCGTCCAACTGCTATATCTGTGTGGCCTTGAGAAAGTCCCTTATACTCTTTTAGAGTCCTCATCTATAAAAATCAGCCTATAGCCACTCATTTCTTAGAGTTATCGGAGACTAAATGAGATAAACTATATGAATAGATGTACTTCAAAGCCTAGAAGAGACATCCATTCATTCATTCACCATAGTTAGACGTTGTTAACATACATACAAGGATTCTAAATGGGCTTAAATCAGTTTATTATTATTGTTGTACTAAATATCAGTAATAAAATCCTTTAGTTAACAGATACTTTCATATACATTTAATTCTGCTACAATGCTTGTTTTGAAAATATCAGTTTGATCTAACACAACTGATATATTAGGGAACAATTTGAACATGATGTAAAATTTTCATTTGCTTACATGCATTTCACTTCCTTGCAGCTCATTCACAAGAAATACTAGGTCACTGCAAAAAAACTGCACCCAGCTGAATGGAGCCATGTAAGAATACATAAAACATACACAAACACCTTAAACATCTACCAGATACCTCAGTTCATTGCATATGTTATGACTCACATCCTCCATATCTGGTGTTACAAATTTCTATCTGATTTCAGATAACCAACTGTTAGGAGACCATTTTCTATGAATATTTTTGTGTTTCTGTATGGTCTGAGGCAGAGCATACTTTCTGGGCAGAGTACTGCAAAATTTGGATAAAGAATAATTGAAGAACAACCATGCTTGAAGGCTAGAGATACTGTGAGGTTCCAGAAAGATTTACAGATTTTCTTCCCCTCAAAACCATTTCCCTATACTCCAGGGTGGTGAAGCTACCTTACTCTCCCTTCACCAGGGAAGACTAATTTACCTTCCAAAGTAAAGACCCCTCCCCCTCCTACCCTACCTCCCTCTCTATCTCTATCAGATCTGCCAGTAACTTATCAAAGTCTCCTAATTTTGGTGTTCCTCTCTTACAATGCAATCCCACTTCACATGCAGGGTAACATCAGGCCCTCACCACTGAACCTTGTCGGGACTGGGGGTTGGGAGCTTGTCCTAAGATGCTCTGTAAGTAATAAACAGACCAGAGATCTTGAGTTTCCTGTTAGAATATCTACTATTACTAATCTCTATCTATATCATCTATACTTATATCTAACTATACTTATTCCTATATCCTTAACATCCTCCTCCTGCCAATTCACAATAGTTCACAAGCTGCAACCCTTGTGATACCCACTTCCACAAACAAATTAGTTTTTTTTCAAAGTCAGGTACCATATTTATTATAGTATTTATGTATTTCTTAACAATTCAACATGTGTAAAACCATACCATTTTTATTAGATCCCTATCTTTTTAAAATGTGTCACAACAAAATTGTCAGTGATTTTATGTGTCATGACAAAACATAATGGTGATTTTTATGTTGCATGTTGTTTTTAAGTAATGTATATACTGTGTTAGAACTGAATCTATAATCTGCTAAAGCTTTTATTGGTGTGAATTAGAATAAGGATGATGACATGTACAGACTTAAGAGGAGAACTGAAAATTATATGTGTATTTATTCATAATAACCCCATCTCCAACTGTTTGGGAAAACTAGGCATTGACTATAGTTATTACTTTCACTTACTCATAAAGAATTTACTTTCACTTACTTTTATTCCATTTACTTTCATTTACTTTTATTTCATTCACCAATAAAAAAGAAATCAGTAAAGTTGATTTTCAAAGTATGTTTTTCTACAATTGTATCAGAATACAGTTACTATCATGACATTAAAATTTTATTAAAATACACCCAAAAAATGCCTCACCAGTGGAAATTAAATTGTCTTCTCCATCACTGATATCGTCTGGAACCTCATGCTTCAGAAGAGAACAATGAGATGACTTTTTATCTAAGAACTCTACAGATGATCTTCCATCATTGTCAGTGCACTTTTCAAAGCTGAAGTCATGTTTGTTATGTGGTACTCCCCTCTCTACTATCTTTTTCCTAAGAATTTCCTCTTCATAGTTTTTTAGGCTTCTGTTTGATGAATATACAATCCTAAAAGAAAATGTAAAATATTAATGAAAATAATGTTGTTGATTCTTAAAAGCTAGTTCCCAAGTGCTGCTTTCATATAATACAACTACATAATTTTAAAACCATTTTTATCGACTAACTGGAAAAAGATCTCAAATAACGGAAAGTTTTAAAAGTAGTCTATAAAATATTTTAATGTTAGAAAGGAATATACAATGATATGAAACTAAATAACCTAGGTAAAATGGACAATTCCTAGAAAGATACAGACTACTAAACCTTACTTAAGAAGAAACAGTATCTGAGCAGACCTATACCAACTACAGAGATTGAATTAGTAATCAAAAACTTCCCACAAAGAAAAATCCAGGTCCAGGAGGCTTCACTGGTGAACCTACCAAATGCTTAAAGAAATAACACCAAGCCTTCACAAACTTTTCCAAAAAACAGAAAGCAGAACACTTCTTAACTCATTCTGGGGCCATTACTACCCTGATACAAAAGCAAAGACACCATAAGAAAACCATAGACTAATATTCCTTATTAATATAGATGAAAAAATTCCTTACTAAGTAATAGCAAACTGAATCTAACAACATATAAAAATATGGATTATAAACCATAACCAACTGGGGTTTATCACAGGAATTCAAGGGTAGCTAAACAAATGAAAATCAATGTTATACATCACATGCTATCATCTGAATGTTTGTAGACCCTCAAAATTTGTTATGTTGAAAACTAATGCCCAATGTGATATTAGGAGGAGGTGAGGCCTTTGAGAGGTTACTTAAGTGGAGCCCTCATGAATGGGATTAGTGCCCTCATAAAACAGGCTCCAAAAAGATCCCTCACCTCCTTCCACCATGTGAGGGCACAGTGAGAAGTCAGCATCTACAAACCAGAATAGGGTCTTCACCAGAATCCTACCACGCTGGCACTCTAATCTTGGACTTCCACCCTCCAGAACTATGAGAAATAAATTTTTGTTGTTTATAAGCCACCCAGTCTGTAGTATTTTTTTAGAGCAGCCCAAAGACTTCATAAAACCTTTTAAATTTAGTCCTCTTAGCAGGACTAAGATACCATATCAACAGGACAAAAACCACATGATCACCTCACTAGATGCAGAAAAAGCATTTGACAAAATCCAACACCCTGTCATGATGAAACACTCAACAAACTAGGAATAGAAGGAATGACCTCAACCAGATAAAGAACATCTATGAAAAACCCACAGCTAACATCATATTAAATGGTACAAGACTGAAAGCTTTCCTTCTAAGATCAGAAAGGATGCCTGCCTGTTCTTATTACTTCTATTCAACATTTAACTGGAGGCTCTAGCCAGGGGATTAAGCAAGAAAAAGAAATAAAAGGTATCTGGACTGGAAAGGAATAAGTTAAGCTATCTCTATTTACAAATGACAAACTTTATATAGAAATCCTTGGTAATCCACCCCAAAACCTATTTGTTAAACAAGTTCTACAAGGTTGCAGGATACAAGAGCAGTATGCAAAAATCAATTGTATTTCTAAATACTAGAAATCAACAGTCTAAAACGAAATTAGAAAATAGTACCATTTATAATAACATCAAAAAAATAAAATACTTAAGAATGTATCTCACAAAAAAAGCAAAGACTTGTACACTCAAAGCTATAAAACAATGCTGAAAGCAATTATATAAAGGGAAACATATTCTAGATTATTTAATATTGTTAAGATGGCAATAGTCTCCGAATTGCTCTACAGATTCAATTCAATGTAATATCTATCAAAATTCAACTACTTTTCTGCAGAAGTTTAAAAGTCAGTTCTCAAATTCAAATAGAAATGCAAGGGACCCAGAATAGTCAAAACAATCTTGACAAAGAACAAAGATGGAGGATTCACACTTCCCAAATTCTATGCTTCCTACAAATCTACAGTCATCTGCACTGTGTGGTACTGGCATGAGGATAAACATATAGATCAGTGGAATAGAACTGAGTGTTTAGAACTACATAGAGTCAACTAATTTTTGACAACAGTGTTGTGATATTGTGATTTATAACATGAAATATATATTTGGTCTCTGTCCACTGTTCCTGGCACATATCTCCTAAAACCCTTGTAATTTCCTATGCAAGAGCCAGAGAGACATCTTTTGCTATAATACTTAGCTTTGTTCCCTGCTCCTGAAATAGCTTGAGAGAGACAGAAGTGGAATGGATGGCTTTTCTTATTCATAACAAACCCTTTGAACCACAGCAGAGTTTATATTAATGAGCTAGGTGACATTTGGAAAGCCCCCAAGGATGGGGGCTGGCTGGCAAAAGAGTTTGAATTAATCATCAATGGCCAATGATTTCATCCATCATGCCTACGTAATAAAGCCTCCGTAAAAACCCGTAAAAAACTCCGTTAAAAAAAAAAAAAAAAGAAGGAAGGGACTAGGTGAACCTGTGGATTGGTGAACACATGGAGGAGCTGAGAGAGTGGTGCACCCAGGGAGGGCATGGGAGCTCCTCACCCCTTCCCACATACTTGCCCTTTCCATGTGTTCCATCTGGCTGTGGAATTGGCAATCTAGTAAGTAAAATCTTTTCCTCAGTTCTGTGTTCTAGAAAATTAATTGAACCTGAGAAAGGAGTCATGGGAACCTTCGATTCATAGCTGGTTGGTCAGAAGCACAGAGAACAACCCCAACTTGCAACTGGCATCTGAAAAGGGTTTGGGACAATCTTCTGGGACTGAACTCTTAACCTGTGGGATCTAATAATATCTCCAGGTAGTGTCAGAATTGAATTCAATGGGTAGGACACCCAGCTGGTATCTGGAGAATCTCAGAATTGCTTGGTGTGGGGGAAAACTCGTATACATTTGGTGACCAGAAGGGTCAGAAGTGAAGTATTCCATTAGTAGAGTATTAAAAGTAAAGGAGACACAAAGTAATGTGTTTTTTTCCTTTACAGGTGTGCAGACAATTCAACAGGAAAAGAATAATCTCTTCAAAAGATGGTGTTGAGACAACTGGATATCCAAATACAAAAGGCCAAAGCTGGATACTAGCCTCACAATATATAAAAAAATTAATTCAGAATAGGTGAAAGATCTAAATGTAAGAACTAAAAAAGTATACACAGGTATAAATCTTCATGGCCTTGGATTAGGCAATGGTTTTTTTACACATAACACCAAAAGTACAAGTAACAAAAAAAAAAAAGAGAAATAAAGTGAAAAATGATAGAAATTATACATTTTTGTACTTTGAAAGACACTATGAAGAAAGCTAAAAGACAATTCACAGAATGGGAGATAGTGTTTGCAAATCACATGCCTGATAAGAGACTTGTATCTAAAACATATAGGAATTTTAAAATCCTTTTATATAGAATAAAAATATTTTTTGAAAAAGATTTTATTAATTTGAGAGACAGAGCACACACAAGTGCGCATGCACACACACACGGAAGAGAACATGAGCAGGGGGTAGGGGTAGACAGAGAAGCAGACTTCCCTCTGAGCAGGGAGCCCAATGCAGGGCTCAATCCCAGGACCCTGGGATCACGCCCTGAGCAAAAGGCAGACATTTAACCGACTGAGCCACCTAGGCGCCCCAGAATAAAATTCATTTATAGAGACTATGTACAGAATATCAAATATATAAAGAATTTAAAAATATAAACGTTACAATTCCATAACATAAAGACAAATGACCCAACTTAAAATGGGCAAAGATTGTGAATAGAGCTTACCAAAGAATATATATAATAGCCAAAATGCACATGAAAAGATATTCAACATCAACAGCCATCAGAGAAGTACAAATCAAAATCACAATGAGATACCACTTCACATCCACTATGGTGACTATAATCAAAATGACAGATAATAACTAGTGTTGTCAGTAATGTAGAGAAATTGTAATCCTCATACATGCTGGTAGGAATGTAAAATGGTGTAGCCTCTTTGGAAAAGAGTCTGGCATCTCCTCAAAAGTTTACCATATGACCCAGCAATTTCACTTCTATATAACACAAGAGAAATGAAAACATATGTTCACACAAAAATCAGTACATGAATGTTCATAGTAGAATTATTCATAACAGCCAAAGAGTCAAAACAACCCAAATGTCTATCAACTGATGAATGAATAAACAAAATATGGTATATCCATATGCACAGAAGAGATATAACACAGCAGCCCTGACTACTATCTTTTAAAAGACTTAATTATGAGGTTGGCCCTTGGCTAGTATCTGGGAACATGATTTCAGGAGTATTCCTGGCATTCTATAAACGACAACTGTGGCTCGTTGTGCCTGAACTATTTATACGAATAATATGGTTTATGCTTAACACCTGCTTTCCTTCCAGGAGTCTGGAATATGGATGCACAATAGACACAGGGTGCCTACATGACAAACGCCTAGTAAAAACCCTGGGCACTGAGCCTCTAATGAGCTCCCCTGGTTGGCAACATTTCACAAGTGTTACCATAACTCGTTACTAGGGGAACTAAGCATGTCCTGTGAGACTCCACTGGGAGAAGACTCTTGGAAGTTTGTGCCTAGTTTCCTGTGGCCTTCGCTCCATATGCCTTTTCTCTTTATTTCTTTTGTAATAAATCACAGCCCAGAATATGACTATATGCTGAGTCCTATGAGTCCTAGCAAATCATCAAACCTGAAGATGGTCGTGATGACTCTTTATCCACCATACAATTAAATATTCAGCCATGAAAACAAATGAACAACTGATAAACAGCACAACATCAATGAACCTTGAAAATATCACACTAAGTTTAAAAAGCTGGACATAAAAGGGCATGTACTGTATGATTCTATTTATATGAAATGCCCAGCATAGGCAAAACCATAAAGACAGAAAGTAGATTATTGGTTGCCAAGAACTGGGAGAGGAGAGAGTGGGAAGTGACTGCTGGGGGCATGGAATTTCTTTTTTCTTTTTTCTTTTTTTTTTTTGGTGCAAAATTGGTGGTTTATTAAATAAAGCACGGGGACAGGACCCGTGGGCAGAAAGAGCTGCTGCCCCGGGGTTGTGAGGGGTGGCTGATTATACACCATGGGGTTGGGGGAGGTAAGAGAAAGGGGAGGTTGAGAAAATACTTTCTTTTTTTTTTTAAATGATTTTTTATTATATTATGTTAGTCACCATACAGTACATCCCCAGATTCCGATGTAAAGTTCGATGCTCCATTAGTTGTGTATAACACCCAGTGTACCATGGGGGCATGGAATTTCTTTTTAAGATGGTGAAAATATTCTGGAATTGGAGACTGGTGGTAGTTGCAAAACACTGTAAATACACTAAAACGACTGAATTATACAGTTTAGAAGGGTGAATTTTAAGGTGTGTGAATTATATCTCATTTTTTAAAAAGACTGAGACTAGAAGGAGAGGAAGTGGAGGCAGTGTAATAGATAACTCTTGAGCTTTAATATAAAAGGTGCAGAGCATTAGAGTACTAGCTGTTAGCTGGAAGGGAAATGAGGTCAGGAAAGGCTTCTGTTATTTTTAAAGTGGGGATAAAATATCATGTTTATATACCAATGAGAAGATCCAAAAGAAAAGAAAAGAAACTTCTTTTGGGAAAGTGAAAACTGCTGGAGCAACGTCCCTCAATAGAAGAAAAGAAATAGGGTGAAAACTGATTTAGTGGAGGTTATGGTTTTAGAAGCACTGACAGTTCACCATTAGTAACAGGGGAAAAAAACAAAACATATGGTGTAAATGCAACTAAATGAATAGATGTGGGAACCGTTTGTGAAAGTTCTAATTGCTTTGATTTTCTCAGTGAAATATAAAGGAAGGTCATCAAGTGAGAATGAAGATGGGGGAAGAACAGCTGAAGGTTCAACAAAAAGGAGGTATGAAATAATCTACAAGAGAAGCAGAGTAAATGGGACTAGGGAAATATCATATGACTTGCAAACAGTATGACTAACAGCACTACATGCCCACTTGAGGTTCATGGCCATGATTTAAAGTGAAACCAAATAGCATGTGTTTTTCTCCTGCCATTTAATTGTGTGAATGCAGGAGTAGAGTAGTCAAAGAGCTGGATTTAAGGTTTGGGGGTTTGACATGCATACAAGACAAATGGGACAAGGGAAAAGAGGCTGTATGTAAAGAAAGTGATATAATGATAGACAAAAAAATTTCATATGGGACAAGGGAAAAGAGGCTATATGTAAAGGAAGTGATATAATGATAGACAAAAAAATTTAAACTAAGTAAGGATAGAAATAAGGACATAAGAGGATAAGAGACAATAAAACTGTGGTAAGAGTCGTTGCAGGTTCTGACGGGAGTCAATAAATTATTAGATTTGGGAGTTTTAAAGGAGTAAGGTAGAGAGACAGGAGGTAGAAGTTTGAGGTTGAGATGTTTGAAATCAAGATTATGGAGGGCTGTAGTTATCGGTAATGACATGATTTAGGATTTGACATGGCAGTGAGGTAGCATGGAGAACAAGATTACTGGAAGACAAGAATTAAAGGAACCAAGAGGCCACAGTTTTGGAAACACTACCTATGTTGCAATTTTAATTACCATGAATGACATTACAAGAGAAATTGACAAGAATTTCTGTGAGAAATGAGGACTGACTTCTGGGGAAGACGGTGGAGTAGGAGGATCTTAAGCACATCTCTCCCATGGATACAACTAGATAACACCCACATCTGTGTAAATAACCTAGGAAACGAAGAGAAGATTGGCAGAACAGACTCTCCACAGCTAAACGTAGAGAAGAGGCCACATCACAAAGGGCAGGAGGGGCGGAGATGCTGTCATGAACCAACGGCCCTCGGGACTGTCTGTGGGAGGGAGGGATGCCATGGGTGTGAAGAGGATCAGACACCAGCCATGGACCCACGTGGGAAAGATGAATCCCCATAACATCTGGCTTTGAAAACCATATGGACTTAACAATCAGTGGGACTTAACACCTGGAACTTCAAAAATCAGGCAGCGCTCTGGGAAAGCCAGGAGTCCCCTCCTTTAAAGAGAGAGCACAACAAAGAACTAGAAGAAATACAGCATAGAAGCAGCAGTTTGAATGCCTAGGGTATATGGGAAAGGGCTTTATTTATTAATCTCAGAGTGATCCCTTGCGGGGCAGGGATTTTAGGGAACTTCTTCAAAAACAAAACAGCTGCTAAGCACCATTTCCCTCCCCCACACCAAAGCCTAGATACACAAGCACCTGCAGGAGCAGGCAGAGCATGTACACTCTCCACCTACATGCTAAAGCATGCTCCACATCCCCATTCCCCTGCAGAAATGCCTTCTTCATCACAACTAGGCAGGACTTTTCCCCAGGGGCTGCAGACCCCGACCCACAACTGACTGACACAGACCTACTGGCTCCTCACAGCCCATTCCACATTCTCCTGCAGACCTGCCCCATCGAATATGTCCTTGGCTGAAGCCCATCCAAGACAATGCCATAAGCCTGGCAGAAACTCTGCAAACCAAGAAGAAAATGTCATGATATGTTCAATGTGCTGAAAGGAAAAAATCTGCAGCCAAGAATACTCTATCCAGCAAGGCTATCATTGACAACTGAAGAAGAGATAAAGAGTTCCCAGGCAAACAAAAGTTAAATGTATTCATCACCACTAAACCAGCTCTATAAGAAATTTTAAAGGGGACTCCTTCAGTGGAAAGAAAAGACCACAAATAGTTGTTTTTAAAAAAAAAAAGCCAGAAGTACAAAAGTAGTAAAATTAAGTTTATCTACTAAAATCAGTCAAGGGATTCACAAAATAGGATATAAAGTATGACACCATATACCTAAAATGTGGCAGGGGTAGGGGGAGAGGAGTTAAGAATGGGTTCAAACTTAAGGAACGATCAACTTAATACAGACTGCTATATGTGTAAGATGTTATATATAAACCTAATGATAACCACAAAAGTGAAAGGAATCCAAGTGTATCACTAAAGAAAGCCTGTGAGAGTAGAGAGTAAAAAAGGAACAGAGAAGAACTACAAAAACAACCATAAGAAATAACTAAATGGCAATAAGTCCATACCTTTCAATAGTTACTTTGAATGCAAATGTACTAAATGCTCCAATCAGAAGACACAGGGTGACTGAACAGATAAAAAAGCAGCAATCTATATGCTGCCTACGAAAGACTCATTTCATTCTAAAGATACATGCAGATTGAAAGTGAAGGGATGGAAAAACAATCATCATGAAAATGGAAGTGAAAAGAAAGCCAGGGGAATAATACTTATATTGGACAAAATAGACTTTAAAATAAAGACTGTAACAAGAGATAGAGAAGGACACTATATAATCATAAAAGGAACAATCCAACAAGATAAAACAATTTGTACATATTTACGCACCCAACATGGAAGCACACAAATATATAACACAGTTAATAATAAACATAAAGGAAATAATCAATAGTAATACAATAATAATAAGGGATTTGAATACCCCACTTACAACAATGGGTGGACCATCCAAACACAATCAACAAGGAAACATTGAATCAGATGGATATAACAGATATATTCAGAACATTCCATCCTAAAACAGTAGAATGCACATTCTTTTCAAGTGCAAACACTGCACTCTCCAGTATAGGTCACATGTTAGGCCACCAAACAAATCTCAACAAATTCAAGAAGATCAGTCATGCCATACGTCTTTTCCAGTCACAATGCGATGAAACTAACAATCAACCATAAGAAAAAAATCTGGAAAGAACACACATACATGGAGGTTAAATAACATACTACTAAACAATGAATGGGTTAACCAAGAAATCAAAGAGGGGGAAAAAATACTTGGAGACAAATGAAAATGAAAACAACAACAGTCCAAAATTTTTGGGATGCAGCAAAAAAGGTCCTAAGAGGCAACATTGAAACAATTTAGGCCTACCTCAAGAAGCAATAAAAATCTCAAATAAACAACCTAATGTTACACCAAACGGGGCTGGAAAAAAAACAAAACACAAAGCCAGAAGGAAAGAAATAATAAAGATTAGAGCAGAAATAAGTGAAATAGAAGCTAAAAAAACAAAAGAACAGATCAATGAAACCAGGAGCTGCTTCTTTGAAAAGGTCAACAAAATTGATAAACTTTAATCTAAACTCATAAAAAAGAGAGAGAGGATGCAAATAAACAACATCAAAAATGAAAGAGGAGAAATAATAACCAATACCACAGAAACACAAAGGATTATAAGAAAATATTATGAAAAATCATATGCCAACAAATTGGACAAACTAGAAGAAATGCATAAATTCCTAGAAATACATAACCACCCAAAACTGGATCAGGTAAAATAGAAAATTTGGACAGGCCAATTACCAGCAATGAAATTAAATCAGTAATCAAAAAACTCCCAACAAACAAAAGTCCAGGACCAGACAGCTTCACAGGTGAATTCCAACAAACACTTAAAGAATTTGAGTTAATACCTATTCTTCTCAAACTATTCCAAAAAATAAAAAGGAAGGCCAGCTTCCAAATTCATTCCATGAGGCCAGCATTACCCTGATACCAATACCAGATAAAGACACCGAAAAAAAAAGAAAATTACAGGTCAATATGTCTGATAAATATAGATGCAAAAATCCTTAACAAAGTATTAGCAAATCAAATCCAACAATGTATTAAAAAATCATTTACCATGATCAACTGGGATTTATTCCCAGGATGCAAGGGTGGTTCAATATCCACAACTCAATTGTGATACATCCCATCAACAAGAGAAGGGATAAAAACCATATGATCATCTCAACAGATGCAGAAAAAAGCATTTGACAAAGTACAATATCCATTCACAACAAAAACCCTCAATAAAGTAGATTTAGAGGGAACACACCTCAACATAGTAAAGGCCATATATGAAAAACCCAGAGCTAATATCATCCTCAACGGGGGAAAACTGAGAGCCTTTACCCTAAGATCAGGAACAAGGCAAGGATATCTACTTTCACCACTTTTATTCAACATAGTGTCGAAGTCTCAGCCACAGTAATCAGACAGGAAGAAGAAATAAAAGACTTCCAAATTGGTAAAGAAGTAAAACTTTCACTATTTGCAGATGACGTGGTACTATATACAGAAAATTCTAAAGACTCCACCAAAAAACTACTAGAACTGATACATCAATTCAGTAAAGTTGCAGGATTCAACATCAATGTACAGAAATCCATTTCATTTCTATACACTAATAAAGAAACAGCACAAAGAGAAATTAAGAAAACAATCCCATTTACAATTGCTCCAAAAATAATAAGATACCTAGGAATAAAGCAACCCAGGAGATGAAAGACCTGTACTCTGAGAACTGTAAAACATTGATGAAAGAAACTAAAGATGACACAATGAAATGGAAATATATTCCATGCTCCTGGATTGGAAGAACAAATATTGTTAAAATGTCTTCACTACCAGGTGCGCCTGGGTGGCTCAATCAGTTAACCATCCAACTCTTCGTTTTGGCTCAGGTCATGATCTCAGGATCGGGAGATCGAGCCCAGAATTGGAGTCCATACTCAGCACAGAGTCTGTCTGGAATTCTTTCCCTCTTCCTCTCCCTCCCTCTTTGCCCCTGTCCCTGCTCATGTTCTCTCTCTCTCTCTAAAATAAATAAATAAATAAAGCTTTTTAAAATGCCTATAATACCCAAAGCAATCTACACTTTAATAATAGTTTTAATAATTGGGGCTAGGGGTGGGGTGGGGTGGGTGATGCTCTGGGCTATGAGAATGGTCTTCAGTTGCCTGGTACTTGACCCTGGGAAGATTAGGGCAGAGGAATACTGCCTTGTGGAGTATAAGAACCAGACTGAGGAGGTGAGTGTTGGAATGGATTTAGGATTACCTGGCTTACGCACAGGAATTACCTAAACCTAGGAGGAATAATCTCTGCCCAGTCAGTGAGGCCCCAGATGCCAGAGCATCAATAATACAGAAAATAAGAAAATATAGTTAAATATAGTGAACACAGCAAGACACCTATACCACCCACTTCCAGCCCTGCTAGTATAAGAAATGTGAGAGAAAATAACCACTACCTGAAAAAACTGCAGGCGAAACAGAATCTTTTGTTCTGTGCTGTTCTATGTGTTTATACCTAACTGACAAGTTATCTTAGCATCCCTCAGTTATTGACGTTAAGTTGCAAATTCAAAGGTCATTCCTCTTTAAAAAAAAAAAAAAAAAGAGACTATGGAATCAAGAATTAAAGAGTGAAAAGAAAAAAAGGTCTTTCCTCTTTTCTTTCTTCACACACACACACACACACACATACACACTCTGACAACAACAATGGGGTAAGTCTTCTTGGAAAATCAAAGATTTTTATGATACTAAGTTGAATTTTTGAATTTTAATTACGAGGTCACGAAGCAAGAACTATTTTCCATTGCCAATCATTTGAATCATAGATGATGCTGCTGTATATAAAACAATTTTTCACAGACTATTTCCCACTCTAACTCAAGTACATAATACCAAAGGACTGTACAATAAGTAGCAATATAACAATATTTCAAAAATTTTATTGGTTATCTAAAGAGAAATGACGTGCAATAAAGCCACTAATAACCGAATTTCATAAGTAAAATTTAAAAAATTATTTTTTCAGAAGTTTCGTTGAAAAAATTAATCTCTATATTTTACATTATAATCCTCTCCTTATACTTTATATTAATACAGATGAAATTTCAACGTACCCTGCTAAAAAAAGAGGGGGTACATCACAATCACTTTCTCGTGCAAGACACTACACGAGATACCACTGAGGGTGTTCACATCAATGAGATAATCTAATTTCAAGGAGCTTACATAACCACAGACATACATGACTAACCTAATAAAAAACAAAATGTGATTAAGTGCTTAAAACAGAGGCCTGTGAAGTGCTATGAAGCACAAAGCCATCTACTCCAACCTCCCTGTTCTAAATATGAGAAAACTGAGGCTCAAAGAAATCATAAAACAAGATAATGCACAGCCCGAAGGCAGAGCTCTGCCTTGTTGCCAAGTCCAGTGCCTCCTCCACTCTACCATCTTAATCTTTTTTTCCTATTACTTTTAATGACAATAAATAAAGGAAAACATTGATATAGTTCCTTCCTTTCTCTGATATATAAAAATTTGACATATCCTATGCATTTTATCTAAACATACGCTCAAGGGGCGCCTGGCTGGCTCAGTCAGTAGAGCACGCAATTCTTCATCTCAGCATTGTTAGTATGAGCCCCACATTGGGTGTAGAGATTACTTAAAAATATTTTTTAAAAAGAAGAAAATAAAAATAAACATACACTCAAGAAATATATCATTTCATAGAGTCTACGACAGGCCTACTATATAAATAACACTTATTAAAATATTTTCAGTGCTTACTGTATGCCAAACCACTGTGCTAAGTGCTTTATAAGCATCTTATTTAACCCATACAATAACACTGTGATATAGGTATTATTATTATGTCCATTTCTCAGATGAGGAAACTAACAGTAAGTCATTAGTCAATGTTTATACAGTTAGAAGTGGTAGGCCTGTCCTTAGAACAATGCCACTATACTACCAACTAGGAAAAAAAAGTATACATTTTAAAATTGATACTCAGAACTCAATGATGAGCCTATGATCTGTACTGGGAAATGATAATGATTTTTTAAATTGCACTTAAAGTATCTGTTTAAATTATGTCGTACTATTTTTACACACAGGGCAAGTCAAGGTTAGACAATTTTCCAAAAAATGCATATAGGAGTTTCATATAAGAAACTCTCAAATAATAAAGAAGTCAGATCATTCAAGCATGTCAGAGCATCAAAAAAAAGAAAAATAAACCAAATCACACAAATATACTTAAAATTTAATTACCCAAAAATAATTTTCTACACTAAAGTCAGCATGATTTGGATTACAGATAAAATGTATGTGAGCAAACACCTAAAAGACTGCATCAAAAAACACTTAGGATCCAAAATATAAAAACATAAAAATCCAACTTTGAAAAAGCCAGTATTGGCTTTAAAAACTTAATTCCACATTTACTTGTCATCATAAAGCACTCAAATCAAGAGCCACTAACCAGTACATACCTAGCCCTTTACACAGGGTCTTGCCCATAACAGGGCATAACAATCACCTGCTGAGTAAGTGTATGTGATGGGTGGTATGACAGAAAACCACTAAAATATCATTTAGAACAATACCGACTTCCATATATTGGAAAAAGGGAAGAAATTAGGATAGGGCAGGATTTAAAAAACTGAAATGAAATACAAACAAACACTTCAAGATTTACAAACATAAAAAACTTAGTGAATTTTTATGATGCTTATTAGGTGTCAGGCATTTTACACCTGATGAAATTCCGGGCACAGAAGGGTTAAGTTTGAGGCACACAGCTGTGAATGGCAGAGCAGGGAATCTGAACTCAGGCATTCTAGCCTTAGAGTCCATGTCATTTAAATGTCATACGTCTAAAAGAGATGTAATTTCGAGAAACTACATTAGAAAATACTTCCCTTCTGGATACATTTAGCAAAAATGAGTGTCAAATCCTTACATGTATGTGCAGATAATAGTCAAGTATTAAAATGAAACTGTATTAAATTAGAATGGGGATTAATTTAAACTAATTTCTCCCATTACTTAGGTGATCAAAATTCGTGAATTCACGAGTTCAATGGATGTTCTATTTTCAAAACTTTTGACTACATGCAAGCCATAAGAATAAAAAGTTATGATCTCATATTTTTACAAACATAATTTATTTAAAGTTTTGCATACCAACAATAAGGAAGTCAGTATATAGCAATGGTTCTCAACAGGGGCTAATTCTACCCCCAAGAGGACATCTGGCAACATCTGGCAGACATTTTGATTGTCACAACTTGGGGGGGGGGGTCTCAGGAAGAATGCTACTGGCATCTAGGGGCTAGAGGACAGGTTTGCTGCTAAACATCCTAAAATGCACAACACAGCACAGACCCCACAAAAAAGAATTATCCAACCCAAAATGTCAATAGTGCAACTGTCAAAAAACCTTGGCATAGAGTAATTAATTCAAATTACTAGAGAACATACCATTTCTCCTCTTCCAGGCTCAATCTCAAATAGTACTTAGTCTTTCCCAATACTAAGTTCCTAATACTCTGAGACTCATAATTCGCCTCTACTAATACTATTACTAAGATAATTTGAAATTTAAATGAATGGATTTTTTTAGTTTATAAAACAGAAATGAAAACACAGGAAATAAAAACATACACACATATGTGTTGAAAAGATAAACAGTTATCTATTAGATGTAAATATAAGACAAAAAAGATAAAGAAAGCACTTACTGTAAAAATGTTCTAAATTCTGAAGCTTCAAAGTTCTCCACAGCAATAGACTCATGATTTGTTAAATTATCAGATGTCTGTCCAATAGTATGAAAATAGAAGTCAGGCACCCTTGCTAAAAGGACTGCTTTGTGTGCTTTGAACAAAGTACTACCTACAGAGAAAGTAATATCTGTATGTATTTCTTCCCTTAGGAGCCTGTAATGAATAAAAAGGAACCATAGTTTAATTAGTGATACTCAGAAATATATAATATACCCATTTTTATAAAATAATTTTTCAAAATAGCACGCATTAAAAATACAGAGGTAAGTAACAAAATTAAAATAGGTTAACATGAAAATGAGTTTGTTCTCAGTTCATTCCAAAGAACACTGTTTAATACTCGCTTAGAATCTAATTTTCTAAAATTTATAGTGAAAACAAAGATAATTACACTAAAAAGAGTAAGACTATTTTTTCAAAAAGTATCTTTTCATTCCTTCTGGTAATAATAAAATTTATCTTCTGCTATTTATGTTGATTTTCCTTTAAAATGCACCTGCTTTAGATTTCAGAAAAAGAACACAAATATGGTCATTGACTGTCAAAAAGAATAAATTTTTAAAAATCTTACTAAAAGAAGCAAAAAAAGTAAAATGTCAACAACACAAGCAAGCTGAGCATAACAATAGACAATACAGATTAGAAACTGGTACACTTTGTTCTGACTATTGTTAAATACCAAGTCTGAAATGCAGGCTTGGCCATCAAGAATGTGACATTTTAAGCCCTTTTCCAGTTTTTTCCTCACACAAATAGAACAAACCATGCTCTAATCTGTTATTAAAATGATGGGCTCATGGGGTAACCCATTCGAATCCCTTTACTAATGCACATGGTTATGGTAAAGCCCACTGATTACATGTAAAGTGATGAAGAACGGAAATCAGCATCGTAATACAAACTGTCATAATCTTTTGTCCCTGTGGGAACTATATATTTCTACGCTCTAAATACTAAATAATACTTCATATCACTGTATCATTATCCTCGGCAAGGTACATATTCTCAGAGGACTTCCGTATCACAGGATATAACTGGCAGTCACACCAGTACACTACAGGGAGTACAACTAATGGATAAAGATATCCATTACAGTGAAAGCTTAGGATGTTGCCACTGACACTCTCACTCCCCCAAGACCAAGTTAATGGCTCCCTCCTCTGATCCCAATGCACTCGGTGCATACCTCTACACCGCGCTTCTGTCATCGCATCATTATTTTTTTGAGTCTTTCTCCCTACTAGACAATAAATTCCCAAAGGTAAAAACTGTATATTCAGTATACAGAGGTCAATATCTGCTTGTTGAATTTTGTTGTATTTTACCCTAAACAAAACAAATGTTTCAGAGCACAAAACTTTCAGAACCTTGGAAACAATAAGCAAGCAGAAGCATTTTAGTCAATATTTTAATCAATAAATTATTTTCATAAGTGATTTTTAAAATTATGCAAAAATGTACTGGTCTCTCAAACATTAATAAAAATTCAAATTGCATAAATACTCAATTTTTTCTTTCCTCCCACCCACCTTTTCTCCATCCTCCACTCCCCCAAGTGAATAAGGAAGCAATGCAGCTGGTAGCCATATAACCATCACTGGGGAATCTGCCTTGTTAATACATGCTCATGAGTATTTGTTAAATAAAAAAATTTAATGTGTTTAAAAAATTGTCAATATGAAAATATAGTGCTTTTTATTTTATAAAACTACTTACAAGAGTTACAAGTATATCTTGTGTGCTACAAGTAACAGAATTATCTGACTCAGACTGGCTTAAATATTAAAGGGGGTTTACTGGTTCATCTAACAGTAAAGTATAGAGGAAAGACAAGTTGAAGCAAAGGCTCAACCATGTCTAGGTCCAGCTTCTTTCTATCTCATTTCTCTGCTAACTACTGCATTAAGCTATCTGGTGCATTTTGGACTGCTGATTATCATTAAAAATGTATTAAGCAGGTACTATGTACCAAGCACTGAGTACAGATAGATGACTAAAACATATGTACACTCAAGGATTTTACTGAATAGTAGCGAAGACGGGCCTGAAAATTAGACTGTGATATATTCAATAACACAAATAAGTAAAATTTTTTCAGAGACAGGCATAAAAAACCTTACAGAGGACAAGAAAACCAAATGAGATTTCAAAGATCAAATAAGAGTTGCTCAGGGAAGCAAGGCAAAGTCATAGAGAGTTAGTTCCTGGTTCCACATTCCTTGCTAAGGTATGTGTGAGTATGGAGCTACAAACTGGTCAGCAGAGAGTACTGGGGAGCTAAGAAGCGACAGATGAAGCTGCTGGGATAAAGACAAATAAGAGGCAAAGAGTTTAACTCCATCTTACAGTTGAAGGCGAATCACCAAATGATTTGAAACATGGATAAATTCATTTTTCAAAATATCACCTATTAGTTGTGTAGATGAGGAATTAGGGGGAAATGAAAATGAAGATGAGAAAATTACTGCACAACACAGACGAATGATGTAAAGGCTTGAGCCAGAAGAGATCAATGGTGATAGAGACTAGGGAATGGAAATAATTTGGTAATAAGATTGGCAGGGATTAGTGACTGGATGTAGAAGGTGAATGGAAGGGAATAACCCCTTTTTTGGCTTGGACAACTGGGTGCTGATTATACCACCAACCTTTACTGTATATCTGCTATTCTAAACTTCATTCTCAACTCCAGATACATTTCCAATTGTCTCCGGCATATGGCTTCAACATTCACCATGCTCCTCCCTTTCAAATGCCCTAAGACTTGGCACCATCTCCTGTGTTTCCCTTCCCCTGTACCTCCACATGTAATTGGTCACTGAGCCAATCAACTGCACATGTGAATCCCTTTCACTTTTTCCATTGCCACTGCCATTATGTATCCCTTGACTATTGAAAAATCTCCTTGCTAGTTTCCTCGTTTCTAATTTCTCTTCCCTCAATGCAAGATCTAAATATGTTAAACTTCTATTTAAAAAACACCAATGGTTCTCCACTGCCTCCACAATACATTCCAAACTCTTCACTGAAGAAAGAAGAAAAAAGGTCTCCATGATCTAGTCTTAGTTTACCCATTCACCCTCATCTGCTCTCACTTTGGTTGCAGGCCATATCCATAATCTCCTCCCAAAAAGCTACCAATTCATTTAGCATGCATATATGGCTCGTCTTTGTAGCACATGACCCTGATGCTCTTAACCACATCTGAACGAACAGTGGAATGAGCCAAGGTTAGCCATCAGCCAATGTGGTAAACAAGTAAACTCTAGCGGAGATGTTCTATAATAAAGAGAAACTGACTGATGACACTGTAAGAGAGTGTCAAAGCAAATCTAAGATAGAGTAAGAAAAAGAAATGGGTAAGGACAGAAGCAAAGATGAAGGAAATAAAATTACTGGAAGATAAGTTTGTATAACTACGGCAGAGAAAACAGACTGGGCTCATGTTCTGGTTGTGTGACCCTGGGCAAGTCATTTTAATGTTTCTGGAGTCAGAATGTCAAGGTTTTTATTCAGACTCTACCACTTCATACCTAATGTTCAATTTCCTTACCTGTTAAATGGGAATAATACCAAGACTTAGCTCACAGAGCAGTCTACCCAGCATCTAGCTGATAGAATAGCAATAAGTTTAGGTTATTTTTATTACAATTGTCATGAATAATGGTCCACTTCTCAATGAGGTCTTACTGTATAATTGCTGTCATACCCCAAGCAACTTTCCAATTCTACAGCAGATCTGGCTTTTTGACCACTGAAACAGTTTCCTATTTTACTCACTTCTCCATATACCTGATTATCTCAGGTCACGCAGAGGTGTCTCTGTTCCTTGCTGTTTAAGAATCTAATACAACTTGCTTTCCCAAAATAAATCAAACTCTTTCAAATCTCTGTGCCTTTGTAAAAGCCATTCCCTTTGTTTAGATATCCCAACTTTTCCCTTCCTAATATTTACCTAATCAATTTTGAATCAATCCTTAAGAGATCACTCAAACGTCACCCTAAAAAGCCTTCCCCAAAATCATCCCAGTCCCCATAACTTCTATTTGACTATTATTTCTTACCAGAGTGTAAGCACAACCCCAAAGCTATGTCTTATTAATCTTTGATTCTTCAGGACCTAGTACAAATCTAGGTACATGGGGGGGGGGTGCTAGATACTTCATTAATATTTGCAGAATAAATCCATTACATTGCTGTGTTTGAAAAAGATTAATTTGACACAGCAATTAGGGTGCTGGGTGCGCATATGAAGTTTTCTTTAAAAAAAAAAAAAGAACTGCTACATCTTTTTTTTCTTTTTTTCCTTGTAATAGGAACTTAGGAGTTCAGGATCCTATCCTTAATTACTGCTCAGATGAGGATAAATTGTTCACCTACTATACCTTAATTTCATTTTCTTTATATAAATCAGGTTCTCTTCCTTAAATTCCTGATATCTTAAGGCTTACAATACAGCCAGGAGAATAAAGCCACTGAAAAGAAAGAGCGCCTCATCCTTACAGGTTCACCCTAGAAACAGACCAACTTCAGTTTTATTTTTCCATCTTTTACATTAATTCCCCACTGGTGGAGACAAAGCATCATCTCTGGCAGATAAGCCCAAATTAAAGGGAAATTTTTTACTTTATAGAAAGCACAGTTTATAGCTGCTGGAGCCTAAGTGTAGGGGATAGAAAGCACTTTTTAAAAATGTAGAATGCTGCACAACTGTTGGTTATTAGTGGTAATTATGTTTACTCTAGTTCAGTAGTTCTTAAAGTGTAACCAAGGCAGCCAGCATCAGCATCACCATCACCTGGGACCTTGTTAGAAATGCAAAAGCTCCCTTCCTGACCAACTGAACGAGTACTATGGTCTGGGACCTGGGAAATTTTTTAACAAGCCCTCCAGGTCACTCTGATGCACACTAAACCTCATGAAATCAGTTTTGGTGGAAATGGCAATTGGCTAGGGAATATTTCTAAGCTTCATTTTCTTTATAAACTGAGATGTCATTAACTGAATTCACCACAGTCTCAGTAAAGCTTCAGAACAACCCTCCATTTGCTTGCGTCCTCATGGGAGCTGGGAGTTGCTGGGAGCTGTAGAGTGTTCTAGGTGGAGAGGGGAAATCAGTTTGCAATCAAGAAATATTTCTATGTAAGCATTTCTGGTAAATTGTTTCAAGAAGGTTCAGAAGAAAGAGACCTCCAAGACTCCACTAATTTGTTCTATTTTTCCTTAATCTAAATATTCATTTTTATACCTAATTTTATTTTTCTCAAACTAAGCTTATTTTTTAAAAAGTGTACGCTTCAGGGCCATGAAACCTGGATCCATCCCGACCTTAGCTATGTGTCTTTCAAGAACTAAGCCTATTCGTCTTATACTGTCATAAACTGGTGTTGCACATAACTATGATACTAATTTTGGTTTCCTTTTTTAATCCGGTACTTGCTCTCCGAGGTGCTCGGGACTGGTTTTTTAGGGCAAGGGAACCGCTCTGTAGTGAGGAGACTGGTGCACGTCCCACAAAAGCCTGAGGCGAGGAGAACGAGGAGGGGAGGGATGAAGTGGCCGAGAAGCCACAGCTTCTGGGGCAGAGGTCGTTGCCTTAAGAACTGAAGCAGCCAGAGTTCCCGCCTCCTCCTACCTGAGCAGATCCTGGCTGAGCTGCTCCGATACCACCGCCTTCAGCCGGCGACGCTCACAGGGTCCCTTCCTTTGCAACCCCTTACTGCAAATTCCAGGGGACCCCAGAAGTACCACGGGCACCGAGCCACCGTCCCCACAGCCGGCCATGTCCCACAAAGACACGGCGGCACCCCGCACGCCCAGTACAGGATCTCAAACTCCGGCTGTGGGAGAAGGGGGCGTTTCCGACCCAACGCTCCGCTCCTACCCGAATCCGCCCCTCAGGGAAGGGTTGACGCCTCTCCTGTTTGCACCCGATCCCTTACAGCGGCAGGACCGCTCTCCTGGGCAATCTGGGAGGCCCGCGCCACACGTGACCCAGGAATGGTGTGCGCAGGCGTAGTAGCTCTGTTTACTTCGGCCGGCGGGTACCCTGCCCCCATTGCCCAGGGAGCGAACCATCTCGCGGGAGAAACCGATCCGTCCGGTTATTTTTTCCTCGCTCTCTTTGCGTTGCGGGGGTGTCAGCCGTTCATCTTAATAGATGTTTTCTTGCGAGCCGAGTCCAAGTCAATCTGCGAGCTTTTCCCCATTACGTCTTCCTGGGATGTCAGCGCTTTTTTTTTTCTAGCAAAGAACAGGTTCACAGGACCTTTCCTTGGCGAGTCACGCTCCCTCATGTTGCTTTGGGCAAGAAAAACTGGGGGTGTGAGGAGAGGGGAAGTAACTTCGTAAGATCAGCAAGAGTTAGGACTTCCCGAATCTGTTGCAAAGGGTATGTGCAGAGTCGAAAAGACCCCATCGCTTTCTAATCCAGGGAGTGGCTCATATAACCGCTCATGAACTTTAGCTGAGAAATACCAGCATGTATTCCAGCGCTTTTCACATAAAGCTATATTTATGACGAGGAAGGGAAGAGGTAAGGCCGAACGGGCAGAGCCTTTAATTGAGCGGGGAAGTAAGTGGATTGGTGAGCTATCGAATTTTGAGCATTTTGGCCTGAAGAAAATAGCTGGACGGGATATAATTTTAAAATCTTTTGGTGTTTTAAAACATTTCCTCCGAAGGAAGAAAGCTCAATAGTTCTGCTTCGTTCAGAAGCTCCACAAAATTATCCTATATGGTCGGTTTGTTTGAATCAGTTTTCAAAAGATTCAGAGGTTACATTTGGTTCTTTTGTCTCCTGAGTCGCTTCTAAATAGCATGTATTTGGAAAATAGATGGACCTTGGACCCTAAGATTGGCCAAAAAGTAGCTGTTTCTCCAAATAATGCCCCTCTCAAATATTCAGACACATGAGTATTGAAAAGTATAACTGAATAATTGATTCTTAATTATTCCTGTAGAAAAGAGGAGTGTCAAAGGTAATAATAGTTAATATTTATTGAGTGCTTATTAGGTGAGAGAACTGCCCTACCTGCTTTATACGCATCAACTCAATCTTCACAACCACCATTTAATTAGGTACTAACTAATATGAGCCTAATCTATAGGTGAGGAAGTTGAGGCCTGACAAGATAGGTAACTTGGGAAAGGTCTCACAGCCAGTACAGTGCTGGTCTATGTATTAAAACTTAGGCTGACTAGCAACTCTTCCCCTTCAAAGTCTGCAAGAGTTCTACCATACCTCTTTATCAGCTGAAGTAACAGGCATTTTTATTATGAACAATTGCATTTATTAACTCACTGGTTCGGAATGGATGACAGAATGGTTTCTGGTTCATGTAATTTAATTCTCGTAAAACACTTCAGGCAATTGGCTATGTGAAATGATTAAAGAAAAGTGCCCCTTTAAAAAACAAATATCTTAAAAATAAATAAAAATAAATAAAAAACAAAAATCTTGTCAATGATGCTTCACATTTAACCATGAGAGAATTTTTACTTAAAGCACTATTTTTATTTTAATTAATTCAAGCTGTGAAGTCATTTATACCTTAATGTGAGTGAAGTTACTGGATTTTTTTCCTGAAAGACGTTTAGGAAGAAAAAAGAATCCTAATGAACTAACAATGGGAGCTTTGAAGGTAGAAACAGCTAAAGCCATAATTTTGGGTTGTGTTGGCCTTGACCATGATTCTCATGTGTGAAAAATCAATTTCGGTAAAATTGCCTTGGAAGGCAAAAAAATTTCTTCTAAGAACCACAATTCATGAAAGAAAAGTGATTTTTGGGATGCATTATTTTTTCCTTGTTTAAAAATGTTTTCATTTGAAACATTTCAAATATACAAATACACAATATATCACCGATATTGGGCTGGGTTGTTTCTAAGCAATACACTTTTTATAAGAAAAAAAATTGCTGAATTTATACTATATCTGATTCAAATTTAATATTATGAGATTTTTAGATTCTTTGTTTTTAAGCTCTCTTTTTTTTTCTTGCACTGAAAAACTCTTGGTTCCTAACAACATTAACAGAATTACTTTTCTATATATTCCTATAGAAGTTATTAGAGTTTCATAATATTATTATTACTACTAACAATTACACTATATTCAATTTAAGGTATTTTGCATTATTATCATGGAAATATCAAGTTGGGGGGCACCTGGGTGGCTCAGTCAGTTAAGCATCTGCTTTTGGCTCAAGTCATGATCTCTGGGTCCTGGGTTCGAGCCCCACTTTGGGCTCCTTGTTCAGCAGGGAGCCTGCTTCTCCCTCTCTCTGCTTCTCCTTCTCCCTCTACCTCTGCCTGCCACTCCTCCTGCTTGTGCTCTCTCTCTGTGTCAAATAAATAAAAATAAAAATTTTAAAAAAAATATCAAGTTGAGTGGATTCTATAGAATGAATATTTGTGTCCTCCCAAAATTCATATGTGGAAATCTAATCCCCAATGTGATGGAATTTGGATGTGGGGGCTTTGGGAGGTGATCAGATCATGAGGATGGAACCCTCATGAATAGGACTAGTTCCCTTGTAAAGGAGACTCCAGAGAATTTCCTTGCCTCTTCCACCATGAGAGGATACAGCGAGAAGACAGCTATTTGCATACCAGGCAGCGAGCTCTTTTGATACACCGAATTTGCCAGTGCATTGATCTTGGGCTTCGCAGCTTCCAGAACTATAATAAATAAATGTTGGTTGTTTACGCCACCCAGTCCATAGTATTTTAGTTATAGCAGCCTGAACTAAGACAGGATTATGAAACATGACTTATCCATCTCCTTTCTCACGGGAGAAATGCGTGGAAATAATCTCAGAACAATATTTGATTTTTTCCATCACTTTCCTTAAGCTTTCCTCCTCTGCTCACCTCCCCCTCACTCACTTCTTCATCCTTTCTTCTCAAAATACCAGGAAGCTAACTAATGAAGCTTTATGGGTCCCACTTGTACAAGCCCTTTCCAAGGATCCAATGGGATCCCTTTCCTTTTTGTAGTTTTGGGGTATGTTTTTGTAAATTTTTGCAAAGATAAGAAATTTGACCACATTTGATCAAGACTTTCTTCTTAGCCGAATGTCCCCTCATATGTGATGGCACTGATTGCCTACAGGCATTTTTGGGATATGGCCACAATGAAACTAAGTTGAGGATACAGTAGTTTGGGTTAGCAAGGCATATTTTTTGGTTCACAATCATTTCCACAGCTAGATAAGTTGTTGCTCCCTGTTCTGGTGCAGGAATGGCTTCCAGGAATACTTTGCTGATTCATCCTGAATAGTAACATGAAGGGATAGGGGCCAAGGTCACATACCTCATGTCCCATGTGAAGATGTCTTACATCAAAGGGTGCTAGAGATATATAGGTGGTTAGGAGGTATACACCAGTAGGTAGAGGATTCACTTCTCACTGGTGCCTTGTCAGAGTGAAAGGAGTATTCTTAGTAATGCAGAATATGCAATTACAAACACAAATTTCCCCTTTGATGAGGCTCCTCTGTCCCTGGGGAGGGGTCTCTATGCTTGCTGTTCTTGGAGAAGTATTCCCAAAAGAGTGAATAATTTCCCCTGTGTGTCTCAGGTGTTTTTCAGATGGCTATTTTCATGCAATCTGTCTTTGGGTTGCTTGCCTGCCTGGAGCAGTGCAGTGCCCTTTGGGCTTTATCCCAGTCAATCCTACTGACTTTTAAAACTCCAAACTTTAGGGATGTGCTGTGCAAGGGCCTGAACTGTTCTTCTGGGGGAGGGTTTTGCCGCACTGGGTTGGATGCAGGTTTGACCAAGAAAGGAAGTCATGCCAGAGCCCAGGGGCATAGGATTTGGGGCAAAGCAGGCTACACAGCCAGGGTCCAGATTAGGTGCCCCCAGCAGGTGTCTCTGTGCCTATGCAGAGACAGAAGAGGAAAATGGTGCCTGCTGGCTCTTTTGTCCCCAGAGAGGTGACTCTGTGAATGCCACCTTTCACAGATATGCTCCAAGAAGAGCGAACAGTCCCTCCCTGTGCTCCTTAGGCTATCCTCAAATCATATCGTCCTCCCTGAGGTTGCTTGCCTGCCTTCTCTCCAGGAGTAGGGCAGTGCTTTCAAGACTATCACAGCCGAGCCTGCCAACCTCTAAAACTCCATTCTTTGAGCCCTGCTGGTTGCAAAAACTCATGAAAATCAGCTCCTTTCATTTCCCAGCCAATGGCTTTGGGGAAGTGTTCTCCTTGTGTGTTCCCCTGTGTGCTCTATTCTCTCTCTGTGACCACAGCTCCCTCCCCTCTACAGCACCCACTCTCCATTTCTACCCCAAACTGCATCTCCGCACTCCTACGTTCCCCAGTGTGGCTTCTCCTCTCCCCCTAGTTGTGTAGTTTGTCCTGTCAGTCCTCAGGTTGATTTCTTGGGTATTCAGAATGATTTGATAGGTGTGTTCAAGGGACAAGGCAAGCCTAGGGTCCTCCTACTGTGACGCCATCTTAGCTCTCCTTATAAATGGATCTCTTATTCTCTACCTTTGGTCGCATTGAAACAAACATATCTTAGGGAAAATAAGTACTATAAGATCTAATAGAAACATATATTTCTCAGGCACATTTTATGTATCCTAATTAAATGCTCAAGACACCTAGAGTAAAAACTATTGTGTTTTTCCTCAAAGGACAATTTTATTTCAATCATTGTTTCTATTTGGAAGGTACTTTCACCATTTTTAGGGCTGACTTTAACATTTGAATACAGCAATTAAACTGGTACTTAATGTGGTAATGAATATAGAGAGACTATCTAGAGATCTAAGTATGAATGAAATGACTTGGTATATTCTGGATGTTTCAGGCAAAATTTTTTTAAGTTCTTATATGAAATGTAATATGAATTCTGTCCAGATATTTCTGAAAGAATCTGGAGACATCAAGATCTGGCACTCCCAAGGCTGCCCAAAGTATAGCATCTAACCCCGGCTCTGTTACGAAACCATCCTCATCAAGATCAAAAAGCTTAAATGACATTTGCAGAATCTTTTCAGTATTGGCAGGATTGCATAGGATAGTCTGACCTGTCACATATTCTCTGAATTCTATGCTGCCGTCATTTTTCCTGTCAAAGGGGGCAAAAAATTGTTCCAAGGGCTCTGAAATTAGGACTTTTAAGTAATTTGCAAATTCTTCAGTTCCTATAGTGGCAACTCCTTTGGTGGCAATCGCAATTGCAGCATATTCATCCAGATGCTAATGAATATTATCCCAGTCTAACTTTAATTTCTGGCTAATTTTTGTAATTCCATCAAACTAGCTTCCATGGGTAGTTGGAGATTACCTGTGAAAATCATCCCAGTCTACAGTCTTCATAAGACTTCATGGCCTGTCACAGACACTCGCCAAGGCATTTGCCATGCTGATCCTCACTGTATTGGCAAAAGGGTTGAGTCTTTTTTTTCTCCCCTTGGTCTTTTGGTGTATAAACAGGCATAAACTCACCTTCTCCTCTAGTGAAAAGCGGACTCAAGGTCAACATGTAGACGTAGAAACCTGCAAACTCCTGCCAGGCTTAGGTCACCATGTCCAGTGTGTTTGGGTACCTGGGTAGCAACTGGCCATACAGGAACTCCTGAAGAGAAGTCCCCTAGTTTAAAAGTGACCAGACAGGTGCAATAGGTATGCACTCCTTCCAAGAAAATCAGGATCTGTGGCCAGTTCCTTTCAGATGTTACTTGCTTCAGGTTTTCATTTCGGGTATTCTTCCTAGAATTGGGATCCTCTGGGATCACAAGCACAGGCCGTGTTGACAGTATGAGTTTTCCAGCCACTGGGATCTGCCCGTTTTGACTTGCCACGACCACCAATAGTAACCCTCCCACCACATGGGTGATTTGGTCAAATAAAGCGGAGTGTGGGGCTGTAACACAGATGAGGGCCTCATCTTGGGTTGCTTTTTCCCCTTTCACTTTAACCAGGAACCCTCCTGAACAGAACGTTGCCTGCAACAAGAATTTAAGGGGTGGTCGTGCCAGTTTTTTCCCCCAACTTTTGTGGGGTTGACTGGTCAAGCAGATCCACCCTTGGTGGAAAGTGAGCACACTGGCCAGAGGATGATGAAGAGGAAGGCGATGCAGGACTCACAGACTGGCATCAGCACAGTCCTGGTGAGGATGATGTAGCCCGGCGCCACGGGCCCGTGCGCCTCTGCTGCATGAAAAGGTTGGCCCCTGCAGGCGGTGTGACTTGTTCATCCTATGGCGGAAGGTGGACTCCCACACCTCCGCCTCGAAGCCCAAGGATGGCCGAGCCATGAAGCCAATTTCTCAGTGGTCTTGGGATGCCAGTAGATTGGATCTGAGGGCAGCCCCCAAAGCACACCCCTTCCCCATATTCAAGTGCTCTATTCACCCATAATTAGAACTCTCAGATACAATATGGGTTAATAAGAAATGAGGATGTAGTACCCTTATTTCTTAAAATCAGAACAATTAAAAATGATAAATGGTGTAATAGAATTAGAATCATATCACCGTACAATCTTTTTTGCTTTTTGTAGATGTCTTCCTTTTGACATATATGCTTAAAAAATTATTTGCACATGATTTCTGACATTTATATTAAGGGTATATTATATACCTACTTAGGGATATATTAATTTAAATAGATGGATATTAATTACAACTTTTTAATTTAAATGCGACTACCGGTAAAGTTTACTTACTGAGAGATGCTTTGAGAACTGGTAAGTCAAATTTGTTTACTCTCCCAACAAATTGATCTCTACAGAGACCATAATATCTCCTTATGCTAAGAGGTTTAACTGATGGAACCCATGAGCCTTTATTTTATATCTGTTACGAGCGCTCTTCCACATGCATAGCAAATTAGAATACATCCATTATCATGGGCTGGAATTAGCCATGGCACATTTGATTCATATTTTTTTTTGAAGATTTTATTTATTTATTTGACAGAGAGACAGCCAGCCAGATAGGGAACACAAGCAGGTGGAGTGGGAGAGGAAGAAGCAGGCTTCCAGCGTAGGAGCCTGATGTGGGGCTCGATATCATAATGCCGGGATCACGCCCTGAGCCAAAGGCAGACGCTTAACGACTGCGCTACCCAGGCGCCCCTGATTCATATTCTTAACATGAGTCCACATGAACCAGTCAGCATTCCAAACTGATATAAGTAACAACAACAAACCTTAAAATCTCCTTAGTCAGTAACAGGTTTTCAGTAAAATAAGGATTATTTCACTGGGTCAACATAAACAGTCAAAGTCCTATTTCTCCCTTTGTTGCTGCCCTTCAGAAATGATCAAGAGGAAGCATAATCAAAGTTGCTGTGAACTAGGCTCTCTTCTATACCTTTTAACATTTGTAACTCTGACAATGCTAATTTGCTAATTACTGATTTAAATTCCTTTCCCCATAATTAAAAGTCAAATTGTAGGTTTCTGAGAAATGTTTCTATTTATTGGAGCACACCAGAACAGTGTAGATACAGACCCTGTTATCTTACTGGAAAGATTAGGGGCTTTATAACCAGACGAATCTAGGTCAGGTTCTGGTTCTAACAATTATACTGTGGGCATTGGCCAACCTTGTTTTGACATCTATAAACTGGTAATACTCTCTACCTTGCAATGTTATTATGAGGCACAAGCACAATGTATATAGAAAGTTGGTTTTTTATTAGTAAATAAAAGTTGCTTAGGATACAATGATGAGAATTCTTAGGGACATTCCACTTCCTTCTGCCACTATCAGAACTACACTTAGTTTTTTTCACCAACTTAGTCTTATTTGGGAACACAGTTGTAGCCTCTAAGGAGCCACGATTTGGCAATGTTACTTATCTCCCATGCTAAATGGGACCAACCCAAGAGAATGAGTAGGATTCCCTTGAGCTTGTATCATTCTCTATTCTGTAAGTCTTCTCACTCTTATTTGTAATGTTCATTACTACTCTTGAATCCTTGTTTAATTTAACTGCATTCTGTGTATACTTCTTTATTTTTAAATATTTTTAAAATTTATTTGAGAGAGACAGAGAGACAGAGATAGTGAGAGAGAGAACGAGTGGGGAGGAGGGGGGAAAAGCAGGCTGCCTGCTGAACAGGGAGCCCGATGCAAGGCTTGATCCCAGGCCCCTGGGATCATGACCTGAGCCAAAGGCAGACGCTGAACTGACAGTGAAACTCAGGCGTCCCATATTCCAAAACTTTCCATGGAAATTTCCATATTACCACATCCTCTTTCATTTATATTTCCCCCATAGTACCTAGCAGTGTGTCAGATATGTTATTTATTTATTAAGTAAATATGTGAGAGCCTACAATGGAGCCCTTATTCTAGATGCTGGATATACGTCAGTTAATAAAACAGTAAAAAATCTATGCCTTGTGGGACTTAGATTCTAGTGCACATAGGAAGTATAGAATTCACTTTGGGTTGCATTAATGGGGCAAAAGGATATTTTGATCTTTTGTCTAAATCTCTCACCAATTTAGCTGGAAATTAAGATGAGTAATTTGATGGATGTGCTTTCCTACTTTGCAATATTTAATACACACACACACACACACACACACACACATATATATATACATGAGAATCTCTACATTATCTCTTGTTAATCTTTCCAGGATAAGTAGTATTTATAGCCTGTTTCAAGAATGCATATTTTTCTAATTGTATTTGCCTTCAAACTCATAAATATATTATAAATCCGAGAGATTTGACAATAGAATTTTTTAATGGTTGAAAAATAGTAAAAAGAAGTTTTGAACAATAAAATGAAAATTTATACCATTGCAGGTTTGCCTTTTTAAACATGGCGCAGCTAATCTTTAATATACATTTGTAAAAGGCACCAGATGTTAACAGGGTAAAGAATGCAAGAAATCAAAACGAGCCACTTTCCCCAACTTCCTTTTTGTACCAATGTACACATTTTAAGGCAGATGCTTTTCTATGCAAAATTCAACAGAAGAAAATCAACATCATGTTACAAGTCACACATTCTCAGATTTTTTTCAATATCATTTGTCAGGATATTTATGATAAAGCATATTAAAACAACTTTTTCCTAATGAAGCTTAAAGAGGATGAACAATTATTAAAAATTATTTAGAGATTTCATTACAGATCCCTCATAGAAGATATAGAAAAGTCAATCCTTTTTTCTTGTTTCTTCTTTCAGAAATGTCCATATCAGTTTGTTCACTATGTCAGGTTGTTCTTGCTGAAGCCAATGACTGACTTCTGACAAAATAGTTAGCCTGAAATAATTTTTAACATAAATCTTTGTGACTTCAGCCATCTCAACCTCCATAAATGCATCTTTCTCTCCCCACAGCAGTAGTGTTGGAATCGTCACCATGTGATGTTTGAGAGGCAGGCAGCTATAGAAACAAAACAAGCGGACTTAAGACGCATTGTAAAAGTTAAAATAACGTTTTTCCATAATGTTCCTTTAAGCCATTCATTCTCAAAGGAGGCGATATCACCACCAATGGGGTGAAAACTGATTCTTGGGAGAATGAAAAAAACTACTTTTTTATGTATAAATCATGGCTGTACACACAGTACATAAACAGATATTAAAATTTCATAGAGTTGGGGGGCAATTAGGAAAAAAATGTCTAAAAATGCTCCTTAAGGAGGTGATGATGAAAAATGGTTGAGAAACACTGCATTAGGCAATCAATCTATATAATAAAAAATTTAAAAGGCTATTTAAGAGAGTGCTCAATAAAATTTTTAATTAGATTAGTCTAGCAAAATTTATAATGAAAGTTATAAATTAAATATGAAATTCATCACTGTTAGGAATAATTTGCTTTAAAAGGATACCAGAATTTCTGAATGATGTGATGAAAGAGAGTTTTAAATGGTGTACTTTAAATAATTTTAAATAGTTTGTTACATAACATAGCATTTTATGTGAAATTGGAACTGAAAATTCAGAAAATACATACAGACTGAACTTTGCCATTAAATGACACTATATTTATTTTGAAAGATTATTTTTAAAACAATGTTTTATTGTGTATTTTCTTAAATAAAGTATAAAGAATAAAACCATACATAATTCCATCATTAAAAGATAACCTTTTGGCCACTTTCTATGCATATGGTTGAAACCATACTATAAAGTGCAATAAATATACACAATTTATATATAGCATCCATACTCAAATTTCATGTTGAATTATAAGTTGAGAATTTTCTCATTTCATAATGTTTTTCAAAAGTAATTGTAAAAGATAGTATTTTATGGTATAATCACCCATAAATGACTGTTCTCCTATACCTGAATATAGATTATATCATCAGTTAAAACAAGGGGATGTTGTAAGTGATGCTATAATGAGCGTTTTGTGCCTGAATCTTTTTTTGGCATTTCAGATCATTTCTTTCTAAGGCTAGAGCCTTAGAAGTGGAATTCCTGAGCTAAAGAATATAAATATTTTTTAAAGCTTTTGACAACTACTTGTACACTATTTTTCAGAAAGGTGGGATGGTATTAATTAATTTTGACTAAGCATGGGAATGAACACATCACTAGGCACTCTCCAGCACTGACTTCCATGTTTGTTAGCTATCAAAAATTAGGACTCGTGGCTACTTAGGATTGATAGGACGCTGCTAAAATGTGCAGGATATCCCATATGTCCACTAAGGACTTAACTTTTGACTCCCGTACAATTGGCCCTCATTTGGTTATAATGCTCCTAAAAATTAAGTTGTTTGTGAATGGGTAAACTGATAGAAAAATAAACTCTACACTTAATTCTGAGACATGGATTGCTATACAAACTTGCAAGTCACTCAAATTCTAGAGCTCACAAAATATTCAAAAGTAAAACATTTTCCAACAGTTATCTGCATATATAACAATATGTGAGCATGTAATAATTGAATCAGTAAGGTAAGAGGAGTTTTAAAAGACAATTAGTCGAAAAACAAAGAAAAATATAAATTCTTCACTCATTTGTGGAATTTAAAAAACAAAACAGATGAAGAAAGAAAAAAAGGGACAAACAAAAAACCCCCCAGACTCTTAACTACAGAGAACAAACTGGTAGTTGCCGGAAGAGAAGTGCATCAGGGAACGGGTGAAATAGGTGATGGGGATTAAGGTACACTTGTGATGAGCACTGAGTAATGTATAACCACCTAGGCCTGTTTGTGTGGATGTGTATTGTGTTTTTGTGAATGTGTTTTAAATTAATAATTCACTTTCTTTAATGGCTATGTCTATTCAGGTTTTCTAATTCTTCATGTGTATTGTGTTTTTGTGAATGTGTTTTAAATTAATAATTCACTTTCTTTAATGGCTATGTCTATTCAGGTTTTCTAATTCTTCATGAGTCAGTTTTGGTTGCTACATTTTTTTTTTTTTTTTTTTTTTTTTTTTAAGAGTTTATTTATTTATTTGACAGAGAGAGAGACAGCCAGGGAGAGAGGGAACACAAGGAGGGGGAGTGGGAGAGGAAGAAGCAGGCTCTCAGCAGAGGAGCCCGATGCTGGACTCAATCCCAGGACCCCGGGATCACGCCTGCATGGAAGGCAGACATTCAACTGACTGAGCCACCTAGGCGTCGCCACCAAAAAAAATTTTTTAAATTACTCATGGATCAAAAAAAATCATAATGGAAATCAGTAAAAACTTAGAAAAAATAATAATATCAAAACATGTGGCATACAGTTAAAACCATACTTAGGAAGAAATATATTCATAGTTTTCCATGCTTATACTAGAAAAGAAGATAGACAAAAAGATTAGTGAGCTAAGAGTCCAATTTGAGGAGGTGGAAAAAACAACATGTAAACAAAAATAAACTGGAAGGAAAATAATTTAAATTATATAAAAAGCAGAAATTAATGCAATCAAAAGCAAAGACAGAATGGAGAGAATCAAAAAAACCAAAAGCAGATTCTTTGAAGATTATTAATATGGACAAAATTTTGCCAAGATTGGTTTTTTAAAAAGCGTGAATAAACAATATTAAGAAGCAGAAAATATAATATAGTCACTGGGTGGCTCAGTCGTTAAGCGTCTGCCTTCGGCTCAGGGCGTGATCCCGGCATTATGGGATCGAGCCCCGCATCAGGCTCCTCCACTGGGAGCCTGCTTCTTCCTCTCCCACTCCCCTTGCTTGTGTTCCCTTTCTCGCTGGCTCTCTCTCTGTCAAATAAATAAATAAAATCTTTAAAAAAAAAAAAAAAAGAAGAAAATAGGGGCGCTTGGGTGGCTCAGATGGGTAAGTGTCTGTCTTTGGCTCGGGTCATGATCCCAGGGTCCTGGGATTGAGCCCTGCATCTGGCTGCTTCTTTGAGCCTGCTTCTCCCTCTGCCTCTACTGCTCCCACTGCTTGTGCTGTCTCGCTCTCTCTGTTAAGTAAATAAATTTTTTAAAATTTTTTGAAAAGCAGAAAATAGATATAAGTATAAACATAACAGATATTAAAATATAGAATTTAGGTTAACAAATGTGAGAACTTTGACGAAATGGGCAGTTTTTAAGAAAAATATAGCAACCAGGGGCGCCTGGGTGGCGCAGTCGTTAAGCGTCTGCCTTTGGCTCAGGGCATGATCCCAGGGTTCTGGGATCGAGCCCCACGTTGGGCTCCTCTGCTGAGAGCCTGCTTCTCCCTCTGCCTGCTGAGAGCCTGCTTCTCCCTCTGCCTGCTGCTCCCCCTGTTCGTGCTCTCTCTCTCTCGTGCTCTCTCTCTCTGATAAATAAATTTTTAAAAACCTTTTAAAATTTTTTTCTTTTTTTATGTAGGCTCCATGCCCAGCATTGAGCCCAATGTGGGGCCTGAACTCATGACCCTGAGCACAAGCTGAGCTAAAATCAAGAGTTGAATGCTTAACTGACTGAGCTACCCCAGGCATCCATGAATAATTTTTTTAAAGATTTTATTTAAATTCCAGTTAGTTAACATAAAGTGTAATACTTGTTTCAGTTGTACAATGTAGTGATTGAACACTTTCATACAACAGCCGGTGCTCATCAGGATAAGAGCACTCCTTAATCCCCATCACTTATTTAACCCATCTCCCCACCCATCTCCCATCTGGTAACCATCAGTTTGTTCTCTATAGTTAAGAGTCTGTTTCTTGGTTTGTTTTCCTCTCTTTTTTCCCCCTTGCTCATTTGTTTTGTTTCTTAAATTCCACATGAGTGAAATCGTATGGTATTTGTCTTTCTCTGACTGACTTATTTCTCTTAGTATAATACTCTCTAGTTCCATCCATGTCATTGCAAATGGCAAGAGTCTGTTCTTTTTTATGGCTGAGTAATATTCCATGGTATCTGTATACCACGTCTTCTTTATCCATTCATTTGTTGATGAACACTTGGGCTGTTTCCATAATTTGGCTATTGTTGATAATGCTACTATAAAAAAATGCACGTATCCCTTTGAATCAGTATTTTTTATTTCTTTAGGTAAATACCTAGTAGTGCAATTGCTGGATCATAGCCATGAGTAATTTAAAAGTTTTTAAAATTTCTGAATATATGAAGTTTTCCAAAAGTTTGTTGTTATTGTTAATTTCTAACTGCATTGTGTTCAGAGAACACAATCTATATGATATTAATCCTTTGGTATTGGTTAGGATTTGCTCTGTAGTCCAGTGTGTAATCAATCTTTGTAAACATTTCTATGTTCTTAAAAATATTGTGCATTTTCTAATTATTGGATGCAGGATTCTAGAATTGTTAATCAGATCAAAGATGTTAATTGGGTTGTTCAAATCTTCCATATCTTTATTAATTTTTTTCCTGCTTACTGATCAGCGTTTGAGAGTTAAAATCTCTAGTAGTAATTGTGGATTTGTCATCTTTCCTTGTAAGTATCAGTTTTTGCTTTATTATTTGGTTTGTTATAGGTTTAGACTTGTTTATCTTTTCGCAGGTTAGATCCTATAGTGCATCCAATTCCTAGCTCATTTTAGTTCCTTGGATCCAAATTTTTGAGAGTCCTTGAATGAGGCTATAGTCCCAAGGAATCTTAGGGTGATAAATGAGAGTGACATTATATCTGTGTATAATGTACCATACTTTATTTGAAGTCATTATATATTGCAAAGCCATTTTTAATTATGTACTTGACCTTAACTACTCTAATGCAAAGAACCATCAGAAGAGGTCAGTTGAGCTTCCAGAAGGTTTGATGTGACCTTGACCCAGCTAGATTTAACCTATATCAATCTAGTTTAAAACTGTCTTTCACCTTTAAATAAAATTGTAAGTTTTGACCTTCACAGGCCTGCTTTTTTTCACTCTTTCTCTCTCCATGCTAATTAGTAGGATTCTAGAGCTTACTCTTGGGAATGCAGGTCCTCCTAAAGAACAATTGTTAGTAAAAGAGCCACAGAAAGATCAGAATATTTTCCCTCTTTCCTTATAGTTACTTGCTTTGTATCACAAAGCTAACTTTGATAAAGGGATAAATCAAGAACAGTAAAAAACTATTATTTTTATCTCCTGCTAAAAATTTAGACTTGTATGAAAATGTCATTCTATTTTCTCTTAGAACTCTCTTTATAAATGTTCTTTGTAAAAAACAAACAAATGACAAAACATGGACTTAACAATGTTGCTATATCCTATGAGATATAACCTGTAGCCTCTGCAATGTTGTTCTGCCTTTCTAATCATTGCCTTGCTTGATAAATGGGTACCTACCAATGCCTTTTAAATTAACATCTCTGTTTTGCCAAAGATTTTTACATTTATATTTGTAAATGTTGTTGTTAGTCAAAAAAGAAGGTTTGGGTTTACCTCTTCACGCTTCATTCACATAATCTCAGGACTCCCTTTGGATTCCCTATTCAAAGAGCTTGAGAGATTGTTTTATTTAAAATAACACCCACTACAGGGGCACCTGCCTGGCTCAGTTGACAGAGCATGCAACTCTTGATCTTGGGGTTGTAAATTCAAACTCCATTTTGGGTGTAGAGATTACCTAAAAATAAAATCTTTAAATAAAATAAAATAAAATAAAATACATGGTATAATATTTTTCCATCCTCCTACTTTCAACACTTCTGTGTCCTTATACTTTAATTGTGACTCAATCCAATCTCATATTTAGTTTTTTAACTGGCAAGTATAATACATTCATATTTATTGTGCTTACTGACATATTTAAATTGTTTTTGACGTCTTATTTTGTGATTTCTATTTACTTTACTTTGCTTCCTTTTTCTCCTTTCCTGCCTTCTTTTGCATTGATAGTTTTCTTGTCACCCTCTACTGGTTTGAAAATAATACATTCTATTTCTATTTTATTTTACTAGAAAAAAATTCTTAGCATGTATATATATGTGTGTATGTGTGTATCTAATTCTACCATCTATCTATATAATTTCTAATTTTATCCTCTATGTCAAATATAACCTGTCTTTTATATTTCCACTTCTTTATGTCTCTAAGCTAGATTCTAGGTAATTTTTTTAGAGCTATCTTCCAATTCATAATTCTCTTTAGCATGTCTGATCTGCTATTTAACTCATTTATGGAATTTTCGATTTCAATTACCGTATTTTTCTTTTCGAGAAGTTCTTTTGTTCTTTTCAGCTCTTTCCAGCCTGTCTTGATATTTTCTTATTCCTTCTCATATTTTTTTATTCTTTCATATATTTAATGATTTAAACATACTTTATAACCTGTTAGTTCTAGTATTTGAAATATGTAAGAGTTCTGCTGCAATTGTTTCCTGACTCATTAATGGTGGATTCGTATTCTTCATAATTTGGATTATGAATTCATCTTCAGAGGACTTTCTCTGTGGAACTATTGTAAGTCTGAATTGAAATGTATCCTCCAGAGAAATTCTGCCTTTGTTTCTGCCAGGCTGGCTAGGAAGTGTTACCAGCCTAGGATGATATTGAAATATAATGTTTTCCCTGATAATTCTAGTGTTATGGAGGTAGCAAAAATTCAAGCCCCTAAACCCTTTTCAAAGCAGGCTGTGGGTTGCTAATTCTTAAGGGAAATCTTTTTCTCCTATCTAGAGTCCAAATGCGAACAGACAAATCTCCATATCTTGTCTTTCATTCTATACTTTCTCCCTAGACAATATCTTCTGAACAGAAGACTCATTTGTCTCTGTCAGTGACACCAAGATTTTACATATGTTCATCACAGATTCTCTCCTTTGAATTTCAAACCCTTCTATTTACCTAATTGAATATATAAGGTACCACCTCAAATCTAACTAGTTTAAGATCAATAAAGTTTATGACCTTTCCCTCAAAATCAGTTCTCTTTTAGTGTTTTCTATCTCAGTGAATGGCATGCCTATCCATATAGGTCTTCAAGGCAGGAATTCAGGAACCGTCCTTGACATCCCTCTTTTTCTCATCCCTTCCTCCCCCCTCCCCCACCTAACCCATCATCAAACCCTGTCACTTTTCCTCTTAAATATCTCTTAAATCTACCATTCTCTCCACCTCCACTGCCTTCAGACTATTTCAGGCTACCATCATTTTAGCCTGGATCACTGCAGTTTCCTTACATTGAATGAATTTATCCAAATACAGATTGGATTGTTTCTCTTTTCTGCTTGAAACACTCATTTACTAGCTTCACATTCATAGCTCCTAAGTACTTAATATGGTCTATATGGCTCTGCATGACCAGCCACTGCTTACTCTTGGACCCATTCTCATTTCATTGTCTTCTATGTGCTAGCCTTCATTGTATTACTTAAAACCACAATTCTCTATCTTCCCACACAGCTTTGGTACATGCTGCTTCCTTTTTCTGGAATGCCAATCCCTCCATCCCCAACTTTATCTAATCAATATGTAACTCATCCTTCATTTCTCTATTCAAACATTATTTGTTCAGTTCTTATCCCTTTCTCTCAATGTCTTTGTTTATTTATAACCATATATTCATTGCTGTGGTTATATGCTTGAGGTCCATTTTCCCCACTTGGCTAGGGAGATCAGGGACCTTTGTCTAGTTTTGCTTATTACTATATCTTGAGTGCTGGCATAGACTAGAACATAGAAAGTGCTTAATAAATATTTCTTGAATGAATAATGATCATTAAAAATATGATTACAAATATACATCTATTCACTATAATCCGAAGGTAAAGAAGAAGTGGATAGAGTTATAGATAAAATAAGTGACAACTACACAGGGGATCCATTATACTATTTTCTCTACTTCTCCATGTTTAAACTTTCCTTAAGAAAAGATTATGGAACGTACAAAATCAGAACACTTCATTTGAGTCTTTGGATAAATAGTGAACTTAATCTTAAAAATAAAATATTAGCTATTGTTGAGAACTCTGTTATAAACATCAGGGTGCATGTATGCCTTTGAATTTGTATTTTTGTACCCTTTGGGTAAATACCTAGTAGTGCAATTGCTGGATCCTAGTGTAGTTCTGTTTTTAACTTTCTGAGGAACCTCCATACTGGTTTCCACAGTGGCTGCTCCAGTTTGCATTCCCACCAGCAGCATAAGAGGGTTCCCCTTTCTCTGCAACCTTGCCAACATCTGTTGTTTCCTCTTGTTCTCAATTTCCAAATTATGGAAGGAGCCCAAATGTCCATTGGTTCATGAATGGATAAAGAAGATGTGGTGTACACACTACATATATATGTATACACACACACACACACACAGGAATATTAGCCATAAAAAATATCGAAATCTTGCCATTTGTAATGACATGGATGGAGCTAGAGAGTATTATGCTAAGCGAAATAAGTCAGAGAAAGACAAAAACCATATGATTTCACTCATATGTGGAATTTAAGAAACAAAACAAAGGAATGCGGGGGGGGGGGCAGGGAATAAGAAAGGCAAACCAAGAAACAGACCCTTAAGTATAGAGAACAAACTGAGGGTTACTAGAGGGGAGGTGTGTGTGTGTGGGGAGGGAATGGGTTAAACAGGTGACGGGTATTAAGGAAGGCACTTGTGTTGAACACCGGGTATCACATGTAAGTGATGAATCACTAAATTCTATGCCTGGAACTAATATTGCACTGTAGGTTAACTAGCTGAAATTTAAATAAAACTTGGAAAAAATAAAAATAAAATATTGGCTCTTCAGGGAATGAATATTTTATTTAACTAAAAAGAAATCATACTGACCTGAAGATATTTCGGTAATGGTTAATTGGGCCGCTTAATGCTCCAGGCTGGGAGAAGACATAAATATAAGCTTCAAGATCTTCTGTTGTTAATCGACATCCTTTTCTTCCAATGCCGGTGCTGTGGCTGGTAAACAGATGTTTCAAAGCCTAATTTAAGTGAAAAGAAAATGATTAAAACATTTTAGTTACCTAACCATAAATTAAACCTTTGGCTTTTGAAAGAGGATAATGGTCAGTGTCAGTGACAACTCCCCCTTTCTGCTTTAGCCAGGTAGAAGACCTCATTGCTTACAAACACATTAGACACATTTTTGCTTTCCTGGCTTGACTTTTGATATTTGTCCCTTTGAATCCCCCATGCACACTTCACCCTTAGGAAAAGCAACCTGTCTTCCTTGGTGCCCATTCACATTCTACAAGGCTAAGCTCAGATACTATCACCACCCTAAAGTCCTCCCTAATAGTCTAACTAACAGTAGTTGATCTGTTTACTGACAACCAATCTTCCCCTCCTCCCCCCCCCCGCCCACAATTGTTCGAACTTTTTTGACCATGATCCAGAGTAACAAACACATTTTATATCATGATCCAGTTCATACTCCTACACATACATTTCTGAAACAAAAGTTTGAAGAAATATCCCTTACTCTTATTGTAGTGTGTGATTTCATGACTCACTAATGGGCCCCCACCCACAGTGTGAAAAACACTGCTCCATACCAGCATTTCTCAAAGCATAGATCTAAATCACCTGCATCAGAATCATTGGAATTCTTGATAAAATGCAAATCCCGCGGCACCTGGGTGGCTCAAGGTGAAGTGTCAGTCTCTTGATTTCAGCTCAAGTCATGACCTCAGGGTCCTGGGATGTGCTTCATGTTTGGCTCCATGCTCAGTGTGGAGTCTGCTAAAGGATTTTTCTCCCTCTGCCCCTCACCCTGCTCACCCTCTCTCTAACATAAATGAATCAATCTTTAAAAAATAAGATAAAATGCAGATCCCTTAACCCCAAAACACACCTGCAAAACTATGAAATGATTTATGCAGAAGGTGATTAATTGAAACATTATTTGTAATAGCAAAAGACTGGAAATAAAAAATGTCCATCAGTGGGGGGTGGGGTCAAATAAACTATGGTATAGCCACAGACTGGTGTATTATGTGTTCTGAATACTCCAAGAGAGTTGGAGATGATTACATGCTATAGAGTGGCTGATCCCAGAACATATTTTTAAGTAGGGGGAAAAAAAGAAAAGGTGGAAAATAGTGCTTATAGTATATTATTTTTTATGTAAGAAGAAATAGACAAATACATACACATATGCTTATATTTTTTAAAAAGAAACAATAAAATGAAGCAAAAACTAACCAAAATGGTTTCCTTATGGAGAGGGAGGAAATAGGATGGAGATAGAGAAACAGGAAATAGAGACCTAAGCGAGACCTCTCTGTACCTTGGATTAGAGTTTTGACTAAAACCACATAAATGTTTTTTATAAAATATAAAATGTTTTTATAAAATAAAAACATATAAAATATGTTTTTTATAAAATATTTTATAAAATAAAATTTGCATATAAAATATGAAAGTTAAGCAAAACTTTGTAGTCTTAATTTTGCTTTGGAAATATGAATAAGAACTCAAGATTTTTTTTCACTCTAAAAAATATGTATGTAAAAATTCTGTCCAATGGAAAGATCTAGAAGCAATAAAAACCCAGTAACAATGATCACCTTGACACCCAGACTGTGGTTTCTAAATACAATTTCCTACTAATAGAAGCTTTAGTTCCTTCAATAAATGACTGATTCCAGATCTGCAGCAGGAAATAAAAGATGAACCCAGGACCTTAAGGAAGCAAGCTATTACTGACTGAAGATTTATGTCAAAAGACACAGGAGCCAACCTGAAGGAGTTTCCACTTGCCTAATATGAGACAATCTGAGCATCAAAAAGAACAACTGTAATTGATTGATACACGTCAAATATATTTCTAAACTCATGAGCTCATAATAATATGGGAAAAAAGGAAACTTCATTGGTTATCATTGGAGATTTCCAGGGCACCAAGTCATTACTCTGGAAGTTGTTTATAAAGGTAAAGAATGAGCGTTTATCCTGCCCTTCTTATGTGAATTGTATTTCAGAACAACCAATAGTAGATGTGGACAATTCCAGTTAATAAAAGGAAGAATTACAGTTAATAAAAGCAGGAAAAAATGATAGAATTAGGAATCACCATTTTGCGAATCCTAATGAAATAATGGACTCAGGCAGTAATGATCAAGGTATGCTAAAATTATTTGGTGAAGGGTTCTTAGGAAATTTAGATAGGCTGACAACTTGTGAGCCTACTGGTCAGTGTTAGTGTTACTGAAACTGTGAGAACTAGACTTTACATGCTTCCCTGATGTGATGCATTAGGAAATATACAACATCATCTACCAGTATTCTTGTCAAATTAAAAATCAACCTAACCAAGCCTCTAGATTAGTAGCATCCATGAAGTAGGAGAAACAAGGGTTAGCAGAGCAAGTTAAATAACACCATGATGAAGTAGTTAGCCAAATCCAAAATGTGGATCACTCCTCGGGGCAAATGACCAAATTTCTTCAATTAAAAAAATTGGTGTTAAGAAAAAGAAGAAGAAGGAAATGTTATAGATAGAAAAAACCATAACAATCAAATACAATGTGTGGACCTTGTTTGGTTCCTGATCCAAACAAATAAAGTGTGCAAAGACAGGTAAGGAATCTTGAATGGAAATTCAATGGAATGGAAATTTGAATATTAAATGATAGTAGGGAGTAATTACTCATTTCGTTAGGTTTGATAATGGTATTGGAGTTATGTTTAAAAAAGAAGTCCTTATCTGTCAGAGATATATGCAGAAGTATTTCCAAGTAAAATAATATTCTTTCTCAAAGTCTCCCTAAATATCTAACACCATGTTAGATATACAAGAAGCATTCGATAAACTTTCAAGAAATAGATACAACACATGATTCCTGGTCATCCATGTACATGGTACACCAATTCCCGCATGCTTACTTTGTTTCAGGGTTTTGTTTACACCCAAAGTCCTTCACTTCTGTTACGTCAAACTCTCTCATCTGGCATTCATATTCCCTTGTCTCCCCATGGAATGTTCTCTGAAAAGAGGTATGCCTGTAGGGGCACAGGCTCTTACAAAAAATTGAATAATAACCAGGCACTCAAGTATACAGAGACTATAAAAATAAGTAAGCCTATAGATGAGGTCTTAGAAGCATTTATTAAATTTTAGCATTTGCTTATTTTTCTTTCTGAAGGATTGACTTTAAAATGTTTTTCATTAATATTAATACACTATTTGCTTGACTTACCTTTCTTTTCTTACCTAGGAGGAAATGCCTAACAGTGGACAGCATATCACAATAATCAATAAATGATTATTTTAAACAAATCAAGTAACATAAGCAAGACCAGTTCCTTGTTTTCTTTTTCTTTCTTTCTTTCTTTCTTTCTTTCTTTCTTTCTTTCTTTCTTTCTTTCTTTCTTTCTTTTTCTGTAGTGCATCTGTCTATCTTTATTTTATTTTTAACTTCCTAATTTTGTCATCCTCTTGGGCTCCAGTTTTTCAATTTTATTCTTGGGGTATAAATGACATATAACATTATATTAGTTTCAGGTATACAACATAATGATACAATATTTGTATACATTGCAAAATGATCACCACAATAAATCTAGTTAACATTCATCACCATATCTGACTTACCTTGAAATCATTTATTGAGAACATAAATTCTGGGAACCATGGTATTTGGAAGAAGTAATAATGGCTGGATTTGAACAGCTGGGCAGGGTGTCGTAAAATATATTCTGAAATTAAAATGTCATGTTAGACCTTATCCAAGGGTTATAAATTACTTACTATTGAAAGAACTTTGTTTTAAAGCAATTTGACCTTTGAGATGAAGAAAGAATCCACAAGTAAGCCTTCTGTATATTTCTCTTTGGAACAATTTCTATGTTCTTATATTTTATTATGGATATTTAAAATATTTAGAAAATTTATAACATTTTAAATAAAAATAAAATTTCATTTTATGAAGTCTTGACTCTGAAAGGAACAGGAAACCCAAACAACTCTGCCTTTTCTCCAAGGTTATTATCAGTGGCCTCACACTTTTCCTAGGGATATATGGGAAGATAATTTTCTGTTGTTTAAAAGACTTTCTTTACAGGCAGATTTGAATATCTTATTCATTTGGCCTCAACAGAAACTAAAGTGTTTCCTATAAGTTCATTCATGTATCTAGAAAATTCATTCATTCAAGGAATATTTGAATATCTACTGTGTGGGAGGGGATTTAGCAGTCAACAAGACAGAAGAGGTTCCCATTAATAAGGAACTTACACAATAAATAATCAATACTTTAAAAGATCATTTTAGATAGCAATAATAGCATAAAGAAAATTAAAACAAGGTAATCTGAGTGAGAGTGATGACTGGGTGATGTGAAGGGACTATTACCTAGCAGAGGTGATCCGAATAGGCTTCTCTGGTGTTGTAATATGTGGACTGAGTCCTGAATGGTAAGAGGGAGTCGGCTGTGCAAAGATCTAGGAAGAAAATCCAGGAACAGAAAGTAGGTCCTGGGCTTGGCACATTTAAGAAGCAGAAGGAACGGCAGTGTGACTGGGGTACAGTCAATGAGGAGGGAGAAGTGGCATGAGATGAGTCAGAGAGCAAAGTAGAAGTCCGGGCAGGGAGGACCAGAGGAGATGGATTTCTAAGTGCTTTGGAAAGACACTGAAGCTTTAAACTGAAGAATAGTGTAATCACACGTATTAAATGTACATCCTTGTTGTTTCTTGTGCACAATGTTTTTGCTTTCTTTGCTATAAAGGTAATGATTTTTCCTATTTCTAATTTTGTAACTAACATGGTTAGTGCTAACATGGTTGGAATTTTTAGAACTATAATTCTCAGGTAAGTGGAGTTTCGTTATGCTCTACTTTTTGTAAAGTCATCACTGAACAAAATTTATTCAGCTCTGCATGAAGATATATCAATATAATTAAGGGTTAAATATAGGCATATTCCTTGAAGACCTTATTTAACCTGACCAGGGCTGAACCTAGACTGGTTAAAACAATTCCAGAAATATTTCAAGAATCTTCTTGCTGCAATGACCAATTATAAATTGTCCTTTTAGCAACATCACAAAAATAACATTGACTCAAGGGTCCCAATCAATGGAACAAGCATGTACCACAACTTTTGCTACTTAATGCAACTAAGAAAATATAGCAAATCTCAGTTTGATATTTGAATCCTAAGCATCCATGCTATCACCTCAACAGAAATAGGACAATTGGATATATATCTAAAATTCAACTCTTGGGGCGCCTGGAGGCTCAGTTGTTTAAGCATCTGCCTTCGGCTCAGGTCATGAGCCCAGAGTCCTGGGACTGAAGCCCTCATCGCATTGGGCTCCCTGCTCAGTGGGGAGCCTGCTTCTCCCCCCTCTTCCACTCCCCCTGCTTATGCTCTCTCAAATAAATAAACAAGCAAGATCTTTTAAAAAATTAAAAAAATAAAATAAAATTCAAATCTTATGCTTATAATATACAATATTTATGTAGTCATGTTCCTTTGTCCCTTTTATGTAGTCATGTTCCCAACATAGAATTCTTTGTTCCCTAGAGGGCTGCTGTGAGTCATAGCAGTACCTGAAACTCAGAAAACTTGACAAGGGTGGTTAAAGAGGACAAGATTATAGTTTTTGTCAAAACCAAATAAAAATGTGCCTACCCATGGTTCACTGGTCTTTAAACACTCTGAGGATTTTAAGAGTTCCCTTTATAGTAGGGGTTCTCAAGGTATAGCCCACGTGGACCTCTGGGGATCCCCAAGACCCTTTTAAGCCATCCGGACAGTCAAACCTACTTCATTACAATACTAAGACATTATTAGCTTTTTTCATTTGGTTAGCATTTGTGCTCATGGTACAAAAGCAATGGTAGATAAAGCCATTGCTGTCCGAACGCAAAGCAAGGTAGTGACACTAAACAATACTAGCAGTCATTGTATTTTTGCCACCACACACTTGCAGCAAACAAATACATAAATAGATAAAATTAAGTGCCAGTTTCACTTAGGAATGTCCTAGGTAAAACAGCAAAAATAATTTTATTAAATTTCAACCTTTGTGCACATGTCCTTTGAACACTGAAATGAAACAGAAAGCACACATAAAGCAGTTCTGTTGAACACCCAAGTACAATGGTTGTCTCAAGGAATAGCACTTCTTCAATTCTTTGAGTTGATTAGTTGAATTAGCTGCATTTCTTATGGAATACCATTTTTACTTGAAAGGATGACTAACAAATTATCACCAGTCAGACTCGAGTATTTGACAGATAGTCTCTCAAAAATGAACAAAGTAAGCCTGTCACTTGGGGGAAAACAATCAACAGTATTTGTTGTCAACAACGAAACTCAAGCTTTCAAATGAAAATTAGAATTTTGGAAATGTGTATTTGCTACTGTGAGCGTGACAGCTTTGCAATACTCAACAACTTTTTGATGAAATTGGGGCAATATTAGTGAATGTGATTCTTTGATATAATAAAATGTGTCAACTTATGGAAGATCTGCATAACTCAATGAACCAATATGTTTCAATGCAGGGTGATGCAAAATCATGCATGGGTAAAAAATCCATTCAAAGTACTAGAAAGACTAATGGATTTTAATGTAACAGAGCACGAAAAGTTCATTAATATGACATCAGATTCTACATTGTTACTAACCTTTAAGAAACCACCAATTTTTGAGTTTGGTGTAGTATTAAAGAAGAAAATCCACAGTTATCTGAAAAGGCTATTAAAATACTCCTCCCTTTTCCAATTACAAATCTGCGTGAGGCCAGATTTCTTCATACACTTCAATTCAAACAACATATTGTAACAGACGGAATGCAGAAGCAGAGCTGAGAATCCAGCTGTCTTCTATTAAGCCAAAAATTAAAGAGGTTTGCAAAAATGTGAAACAATGACATTCTTCTCACTAAAATTTTGTTAAGAAAGATGTAGCTAGTTTTCATTAAAATGTTAGTTACGTTAACAGGTACTGGATTTATTATTTTTTAATGAATTAATATATAATTTTAAATTTTTCTCATTTTTAATTTCTAATACAATAAATATTTTTATATATGTCCTATATAAACAAAGCTCAATGGGCCTTTAATGATTCTTAAGAGTATAAAGGAGTCCTGAAACTCAAAATTTGAGAACTACGGCTTTAAAGAATGCTGTCATTCCTGATAGCCCAAGCAGTTAGGCAAGAGGAGAATTTATTTCTAGGTTGTCAAGATTCATTACTGTCAAAGTAATGTTACTGCATTTTTTCCCTTTATCCCTCTCCAAGTTAGCAGTAAAATATTCTCTAAAAAAAAAAATAAAATTATGCAAGCAAATATGAAACTACGATTTCTCAGACTCTTGTGGAATATTTAAAGCCAAGGTAACTGACATTGTCATATGCTAATACCATGTTAGTCATTTAATTTAAAAAATACTGTTATTCAAATTTTGCTGTTTTTAATCCAAAGTGTCAGTGACAATAGTGAATTGTCACATTAGCAAAAATGTTTTAATTAAAATTTAAACTCACCTGTAAATACATTTGGGTGAGGGAAGTTAATAACAATAAGCTTCATCACCATTTCGGGATAACAGATGGCGATTAGCCAAGCAATCATTCCCCCCCAGTCATGGCCAATAAGAACACATTTGCTATACCCTGAAATGGAGGGAAAAAAATGTTGATGTCATTGAAGGTGGACGCATCATTACCTCACATAAAATGGGTACACTTCTGAAACTAATCTTCCCATAATCTCACTCTATTTATGTACTTTATGCAGATACTAAGCTTGGTGTTTCCAAAACCTGTATGTCCAAATCACCTAAGTAGCTTTTTAGAAAATGTAAATGTCCAACCTCCATTCTAGAACTACAGATTCAGAATCCCTCCCAGGAATCTGTATTTTTTTTAAAAATCTGAAATAGCTAGCTCAGCTCTTGTCCCAGGAAACTGAGTTTGGAAAACCATGGTAAAGATTACACATAATTAGGTCATAAGCAAGATTATATTATTGATTTGCCTAGAAAATTGCATGAAGACATATTTAGGCCAAGTCTGACTGAATTACCACAAAACAGGAATGAAATATGGCTGCTGGAAATCAATGTCTTTGAGTCTATTTTATTGTAATCAGACTAAATGACAACACTGCATTGATAACCCCAGACCTCAACCATTTTTTTTCTCCTCCTAGAATATTGGCCTGATCTATGTTCTCATTAGATTATTGTAGAGAAGGCCTTTAATTTGATTTCATGGGTTTCTTACTATATTAGCTCCATTAACATAACATGGTGGCAGCTGGGTTTTAGTCAAAAAAGTTGTAGTGGATTCAATTACTGTTAAAAATATTTACTCCTCCCCTCTCCCCACTGCCATAAAATGAGTATACATCGCCACCCCTCTGATGTTAGACTTAGCCATGTGATTCACTTTGGTCATATGGTGGGAGTATGATTTGACTTTGGACTCAACAATATGACTTGCTTTGACCAATGTGCTGCAAGCAGAAACTTGAAATACACTTCTGCATCTGGGCTCACCCTCTTGCCATTTCTGCCATTGCCAAGAGAAGAGGAAAAGCTACCTCTAGGTAGCTACTCCCCTTTAGCTTGGGTTCCAGCCCAAATCAGAGGGAGAAGCCAGTCCCAGCAGGACCTGTAACCTGAGGCAAAGCCCCAGGGGTCCAGCCTACACTTGATCTCAGGGTCCTGAGTTCGAGCCCCACACTGGGCTCCCTGTTCAGTGGGGAATCTGCATCTCCCTCTCCATCTGCCCCTCTGCCTGCTTGTGCTCTCTCCCACTCTCTCTCAAATAAATAAAAATCTTAAAAAAAAAAGAAGATAGTGCAAGTGCTTCTGCATCTTATAACATTTTAAAATGATTATTTAGATGTGGATTCTAAAGAAATAAAGTTTCTGAGTATAAGAATCAAATTTTCAATAATTAGTTCTGAAAATAATAAATTGCATACACTAGAAATACTTTTAAAAACAAATTTTCAAAGTCATTCTTGGCTGGTGGACTGAATCGTCATTCCGGATGTATTATTTTCAATTTCCTCTATAAATATTTTCGGCTGTACACCCAAAACCATGGTGACAGGATCCAGACAACCGCTCAGGTAAATGGAAAATGCCTCCTTCCAAGAAATGAGGTTACCAATTCACAATTTGTTGAATGTTAGTCCCTTAAAAGAGATTATACTATTTTTTTAAAACTGACCTACCTAAAGAGTCTAAAATATCCTTTATATCTGTAATTAGACAGTCCAATTTATAATTCTCTCGATGAATGGGAGCATCTGTTTCTCCATAGCCTCTCAGATCAAGCGCTACAACTCGATATTCACTTTTAAATTCCCTTAGTTGGTGACGCCAAGAATACCTGCAGGAAATAAGAAACATTAAAAATACCACAGTAGTGAATCCAGAGAGTAACATTACAGTTTTTCTAAGTGGACAACTATAAGAAACTGTCTATTTTGGGAAAGGTTATATAGCCGTCTGTGATCCAGAGGTAGAGACGTGTTCCAGAAGGGAGCACTGAAGTTCTTTATAAAAATGTATTTTTTTTTTTAACCAGCTCCAGTGGGGTGTAACAAAGAGGCAGTGTTTACAGAAACTACAAAATATCTGACACTAAAAACCAAAATACTTCTATATGTACTTAAGAAATCAATTTTCTGGGGCGCCTGGGTGGCACAGCGGTTAAGCGTCTGCCTTCAGCTCAGGGCGTGATCCCCGCGTTGTGAGATCGAGCCCCACATCAGGCTCCTCTGCTGTGAGCCTGCTTCTTCCTCTCCCACTCCCCCTGCTTGTGTTCCCTCTCTCACTGGCTGTCTCTATCTCTGTCAAATAAATAAATAAAATCTTTAAAAAAAAAAAAAAAAGAAATCAATTTTCTGGGGCTCCTGGGTGGCACAGTGGTTGAGCGTCTGCCTTCAGACCAAGGGCGTGATCCCGGCGTTATGGGATCGAGCTCCACATCAGGCTCTTCTGCTATGAGCCTGCTTCTTCCTCTCCCACTCCCCCTGCTGGTGTTCCCTCTCTCCCTGGCTGTCTCTCTATCTGTCGAATAAATAAAATCTTTAAAAAAAAAAAAAAGAAATCAATTTTCTAGGCTTCCTTAAATAATGTTTACAGCTATCAGGGAATCCGTATTTACAAATGCTTCTGTGGAGAAGATGCTGAATGAGTACAAGCAAGTGTGATATTAAAAACATTTAAGGGGAGCTTGGGTGGCAGAGTCAGTTAAGCGTCTGACTCTTGGTTTCAGCTCAGGTCAGGATCTCAGGGTCGTGAGATCTTGCCGGGCCTCAGGCTTGCGGTCAGCGCACAGTTTGCTTGAGATTCTCTCTCTCTCTCCTTCTCCCTCTGCCCCTCCCGCTTGTGCTCAATCTCTCTCAAATAAATAAATAAATCTTTAAAAAAAAAAAAAACGCACACACTTAACAGCCAAAATGGCACTGGCATTAACTGACCAATAACAATGGCCAGCGCTGGGGTGCCTGGGTGGCTTGGGGGTTAGATTTCTGACTTCGTCTCAGGTCATGCTTTCAGGGTCCTGGGATCAAGCCTGGCGTCGGGCTCCCCACTCAGTGGGGAATCTGCTTCTCCCTCTCCCTCGGCCCACCCCCTGCCCCCTGCCCTGCTTGTGCTCTCTCCCTCTCAACTAAATAAAATCTTAAAGAAAAAAAAAAAAAAAAAGAATGGCCAGTGTGCTACAGGCAGGTCCTGGAGGCCTTTGCAGGGCCAGGTATCCCCCTGTGCTTGATCATGGAATTGCAGAATTAAATGAAATACAAAAATCCATTAGATTTTCTTTTCTTTTTTTTTTTTAATGATTTTCTTTTTAAGTAATCTCTGCACCCAACGTGGGTCTCAAATTTACAACCCCGAGATCAAGAGTCACATGCTCTATGGACTGAGCCAGTCAGGCACCCCGATCCTTGAGATTTTCTTCTTCAAACAAGCAAAATCATTTTGGATAACAAAGAGAAAAAAAAAGATGTAGATTTTCCAAAGTAACTCACTATGTTGTGGAACAGTAAATATGCATTTAAAAAATGGATCCGCATGCACATCTGTTCATGGAAACAGTGTAGAATTATCTGACACAAGCCAAATGGGAGATAATTGTCTGAAAAGATTTTTGGAGTGCAACACGCAAGTGTACACAGGGATCTGAGCTTAGAAGCCAACAGTGAGAGAGGCTGCAATGTGAAGTGTCACAAAGCAATAAGATCAATGAAACAAACTATGCACTTTCCATCAACAGGTCATCGGGAAGAGAGACACATATTTGTAATTATGCGTGGATATAGAATCTTTGATCTATTATTAGGATATCTATGATTTGTGAAAATCTGCAAAAGCATTAACAATTAAGACAGATTTGAAAATGTTAATAAAAAGTATGTTTCTTAGCGAGTTCATAGCAATCTTATTAACCTTGTCTTTAGGTTGTAACAAATAAAGCAGTTTGTTTCTTCAAAGATACTCATCAGTCAACACATATGATATTATTTTCTCATTAGTCTTACTTAAAATTTTCAATTGATTTTTTTATGTCTTTGTAACTGGAGCCAAACTCTTCCCTCTTCAGGGATTACCTCATGCCTAATCAATAAAGTTCTGCAGATTTAACCTTTTAAATATTTATTTAATCACTTTTCCTGTCCATCCCTACTATCATTACCTTAATTCAGGCCTCCAGTAATGCAGCAATCTATCGATTGGTCTGTATGCATTTCATTCCCCTCAGCGCTATTTTTTACAAAACCAGACTGAAGTCGCAAAAACACAAACTCTGTCATGCTTAACATCTTTTCTTGAATCCTTATTACAGACATATCTCAGACATATTGCAGGTCGGTTCCAGACCACCACAATAAAGCAAATACCACGATAAAGTTAATTAAATGAAATTTTTGTTTCCCAGTGCATATAAAAGTCATGTTTACATTGTAGTCTATTAAGTGTGTAATAATATTATGTCTAAAAAGCAATGTATATATCTTAATTTAAAAAGTATTGCTTGTATAGAATGGTTGAATCACTATATTGTACACCTAAAGCTAACAAAACACTGTAGGTTAACTACACTAGACTTAAAATTAAAAACATAATAAAATCAAAAAAAGAAAAAAAAAACTTTATTGCTAAAGAAGTGCTAACTGTCATCTGAACTTTCAGCAAGTTGTAATCTTTTTGGAGGGTCTTGCCTCGATGTGATGGCCATTGACTGACCAGAGTGGCGGCTGCTGTGGGTTGGGATGGCTGTGGTAGTTTCTCAAAATAAGAGAACAATGAAGTTTGCCACATTGATTCATTCTTTCCTTCACAAATGACTTCTCTGTAGTGTGTGATGCTGTTTGATGGTGTTTTATCCACAGCAGAACTTCTTTCACCCTTGGAGTCGGTCCTCTCAAGCCCTGCTGCTGCTTTATCAACTGAGTGTATGTCATGGTCTAAATCCTCTGTTGTCATCTCAACAATCTTCACAGCATCTTCACCAGCAGTAGATTCCAGCTCAGGGAACCACTGTCTTTGCTCTTCTGTGAGAAGCAGGTCCTCAGCCGTGAAAGTTCGATCCTGAGATCACAGCCATTCAGTCCCATGTTCGGGCTCCATGGCTGCTTCTAGTCCTCTCGCTGTTCCCACCACACCTGCAGTTACTGCCTCCACTAGAGTCCAGAACCCTCCACGTCATCCATGAGGGCTGGGACCAACTTCTTCCAAACTCCTGTTCATGTTGACACTGGGACCTCTTCCCATGAATCACGAATGTTCTCAGTGGCATCTAGAATGGTGACTGCTCCAGAAGGTTTTCAACTGACTTCATCCAGATCCATCAGAGGAATCACTATCTATGCAGCTATAGCCTTATGAAATGCGTTTCTTAAATGAAGACACTTAAAAGTCAAAACGACTTCTTGATCCATGAGTTGCACGATGGATGCTGTGTTAAGAGGCATGAAAACAACATTAATCCCATTGTCCAGCTCCATCAGAGCTCCTGGGTGACCAGATGCATTGTCAGTGAGCAGTCATATTTTGAAAGAAATCTTTTTTTTTCTGAGCATTAGGTCTCAACAGTGGATTTAAAATATTCAGCAAACCATGTTGTAAACAGATGTGCTGTCATCCAGGCTTTGTTGTTCCATTTATAGAAAACAGGCAGAATGGATTTAGTGTAATTCTTAAGGGATTCTAGGATTTTCAGAATAACCAATGAGCATCGGCTTCAACTTCAAGTCACTGGCTATATTAACCCCTAACAAGATTGTCAGGCTGTTCTTTGAAACTTTGAGGCCAAGCATTAACTTCTCTCTAGGTAAGAAAGTCCTCGAAAGCATCTTCTTCCAATAGAAGGCTGTTTCATCTACATTGAAAATTTGTTGTTTATTCTGGCCACCTTCTCGTAGCTAGATCTTCTCCATAACTTGCTGCAGCTTCTACGTCAGCACTTGCTGCTTCCCCTTGCACTTTTCTCTTACGGAGATGGCTTCTTTTCTTAAGCCTCATGAACCAACCTCTGCTAGCCTCAAACTTTTCTCCTGCAGCTTCCTCACCTCTCTCAGCCTTCACAGAAGTGAAGAGAGTTAGGGCCTGGCTCTGGATTAGGCTCTGGCTTAAGGGAATGTTGTGGCTGATTTGATCTTCTCTCCAGACCACTGAAACTTTCTCCATATCAAAAATAAGGTCATTTCACTTTCTTATCATTTGTGTGTTCACTAGAGTAGCACTTCCAATTTCCTTCAAGAACTTTTTCACAGCATTCGAAACTTGGCTAACTGGTGGGAGAGGCTTAGCTTTCAGCCTGTCTCGGCTTTTGACATGCTTTCCTCACTACGCTTAGTCATTTCTGGCTTTTGATTTAAAGTGAGAGATATGGGACTCCTCATTTCATTTGAATATTTAGGGGCCATTGTAAGATTATTAATTGGCTTCATTTCAATGTTGTGTGTCTCAGGGAACAGGGAGAGCCAAGGGGAGGGAGAAAGATGGGGGAAAGGCTTATTGGTGGAGCAGTCAGAACACACACAACTTCCATTCTTAAGTTCACCATCGTATATAGGTGTGGTTTATGGCACCCCAAGACTATTACGGTAGTAACATCAAAGATCACTGATCACAGATCACCATAACAAATGTAATAGTGATAATGATAGAGTTTGAAATATTGTAAAAAATACCAAAATGTAATACAGAGACACAAAATGAGAAAATGCTGTTGGAAAAATGACTCCAACAGCCTTGCTCTACACAGGGTTCCACAAACCTTCAATTTGTTTAAAAAAAAGAAAAAAACACAGTATCTTATCTACGAAGCACAATAAAACAAGGTCTATCTGAACTCATAACATGCAGCCCAAGCTGATCATCGTGGCAGACAAAACCTCCAAGGTTTTGACCAAGGCCCAATCTTCAGCCTAATTACTTTATACTCTTTGTCATTTGCTATGTAATAAAAAGAGCCAGCAGTTATATCATTCTTAGTACATGCCAGGCACAATTCTAAGTGTTTCACATATAGTAATGTCGATCTGCCAAACAAAACTATGAAGTAGGTATTATTATTATCCCCATAGTAGACCTAAAAAATCCAGAGGCACAGAAAGGTTAATTGCCTTGCCAAAGGTCACACAATTAGCAAAGAGCAGAATGAGGATTCAAGCCTAGGTAGTCTGTCCTGAGTCCGTGGTACACTGCCCCAGCCATGGGAAGCCACCTGTAGTGATCCAACGGCAGTATTGCTTCTTGCTTTTGACTTTGTTCCTCTGATTTCCTTTGTCTGCAACATCACCCCTCTCCGCCATTTCCCTACTCTCCATAATCCCTGCCCTTCCCCTTCACTGAACTCCTCACGCTGAGCATCTCCACTTCCAGGAGACCTCGCAGGCCCCCACCTTTACCAGAGGGTTGGGTGGGACCCTTCTTACTCTCCCACTTGCACATACACTCTTCAGACAACTGGGCATGAGCTTTATAACGATCTGTTCCGTCTGGTGCTTCCACTTGATTGAGAGCTCCCTCAACTGTCTGGTAGAATATTTAGACTGTGTAGGTGTTCAGTAAAGATGTGTTGCATAAGTGAAACAAACGAGTGGAAGGACTGAGGCTTGATAGTGCTAGAAGTACCAGCTGCTCAATAAAACTGTGCCCCAGTTCAAACCGTGAGGCAAGGACGGCTAAAGTTCCCAAGTTCCTGTTGGGGAATTTATAGTCAATGTCTGTGAAAACATGCATTGTTCTAATATCTTGAGTATCTATGTCCTCATTTAGAATTCATTTAGTGAGAGATTTCAAGGTAGAAATTTGACTCAAAGTAGTGTGTAAAATCCTGCAATATTTTACACTTAAAATTGCATTAGAGATTATGCAAACATAATACCTGCATATTTTATTCTCTTATTAATAATTTAAATCGCCTTACAAAGAAATTCAAGTACTGCTGTCATCCATGAGAGGAGCCAAATAATATTTTCAACATTTCTAAGAAATAGGGCAGCTGCTATCTTAATAAACTGCAAAAAAAATCTTAAATGTAACCTTCTCCCATATCTGATTCACACTTTAAGCTGAAATCACTCCAGAGATAGACTGATGGGCATTTCATTCATATGATAGTAAACAAAATTGAGCCCCTTGACACAGAAATGAAACATATTGCAAAAATCAGTAATTCAGGGGAACCTGGCTGGCTTAGTCCATAGAGCACACAACCCTTGATCTCAGGGTCGCAGGTTCAAACCCCATGTTGGGCATGGAGCCTACTTAAAAGAAAAAAAATCAGTAACTCCTAAAAATATTACAAAGAAAGCTAGCTATTTTCATCCACATTTTTTTTTTCTGGTACCTTTAGATAATAGCAGAAGACACTTCTAAAAAAGCAACCCCCTTCCTAGTGATTACTCTTGACATAAGAGGGCTTCTGGCTTACCAGGACAGCCACATTCAGATGTTGAATCTCCTTTCCCCTTCATAACAGAGAAAAGGCCACAGTCATCAGCCTCTGTGCTCAGCTGTGTGTACCAAAAGCCCTCCCTTGCCTCAGCGCTTGCGTAATGACGAATGCATTCCATACAGCTGGTGATGAAGACAACTCAAAGAAACTGCCTGCATCAGCTCCAAATATTTTTAAAAGCGATGCAAATTGAGGTGGAGAGAGAGTGGGAGAAAAACCATCTCCTGACAAACAACTTTATTTTTGGATAATTTAGCTAACAGTCTCAGAAATGCAGATCTTGTTTGATGTTTAGATTTTAAGAGAGAAGACCCAGAATTTTTATTGTTTCCATGTAACATCTTCTATTAAATATCACCAATTCTCAACAGCTATTCTTAGGGACTGATGATAAATGCAGATAATATATTGCATGTGTATAGTACTTTTCTGTTTAAAATCATTTTTACACATGTTGCCAATTTATGATTATTTTGTTTTCACAGTATCAAATATTCTGACCTACTTGATCTACAAATAAGCTTATAATTTCATATGTATTTAGGCAAAACTTGATTAATGGAGGAATAATATTTACACTTATAATGTAAATTTAAATTGGTTTGAAATGTCAAACAGAGTTTCTTGCTTTGTTGTTTTTGGCTTTTAAAGAAGCTAGAAATGCAAGAAAAAGGGTTTTTGAAAAAAGAGAGGAAAGCCGAGAGAGACCTGAAGTGGCTTAATCAAAACAGCTTTGTCCTAAACTCTGAATTTATTTGACTTTTTCCTGAATGGAGCACCTGAATGGAACTGACTAGACTCCTAATAGGTAATAGTGGCAGTCTGAGTGGAAGGAAAGTCAAAGGCTCAACACAAAGGTCTTGGCTCAGGGTATGACATAGTCAAACAGAAGTTTCTGATTATCAGCAATCTCCATGTAGTTGCTTCCGGACTTTCCCTAAACTACTGGGTAGCTTTCAGATTAAGGGCCAGCAAAGCTTAGTGAATTCAATATGCTGTTTGAATAACTGAACTATGAAAGGTTCACTGCTGTTTTTTTAAATCATAGCAAGGGTGTTCCTGGAGCAACACATCCAAGAATTGACTTTGCCAGAGCAAATGCAGCTGATGTCTAGGGACCAGTGCTGGGCCTGTCCCAGGCTGTCCTGTCCACTGGAGATTAGAGGACACGTATAAGAATCACCAGGCTTTTCTATTTTGCAAAAGGTCTCTTATGAAGGGTAAATAATGGGACAATGCTATGAAAAATGTACAAAAGTATCATTCTTAAAAATGACAGAGAGCATCAATGGTCCTCTATCAAAAGGGCATCACTGCTATTTGCTGTTCCTTTGAAACAATTACCAAGTGGCTGAAGTGGTTGTAGGTTTATGTTTATCTTCCTGGTAGACTCTTCCATATGTAAGGAAGTGAAGTTCCAGGAGAGAAAAGAGCATGGACATGGTGTGAGGTGAAGAGACAGAATAGCATTTAGATCTTTTCTTTCTAAAGAGTTAAATATTGGGGTGCCTGGGTGGCTCAAATGGTTAAGCGGCTACCTTTGGCTCAGGTCATGATCTCAGGGTGCGGGGATCGAGCCCTGGTCGGGCTCCCTGCTCAGTGGAGAGCCTGCTTCTCCCTCTGCCTCTGTCTCTCCTGCTTGTGCTCTCTCTCAAATACATAAATAAAATATTTTTAAAGAGTTAAATATCAACCACTGCCCAACAGATCATGAATTTTATTTAGAATGATGATCCAAAATGTTAGAGTGAGGTGTTCTTGCGTGGTTAGCTAACTTTTAACACCTTCTTGAATGTTTCTCTAAGGTGTGAAATTCGAAGGGTGGAAAGCACTGCATGATATCAGATGACCATCGTTCCTATATACTGAGGACAAGCGTGAGAGGTCAGCCCTGAAGCTCAAAAACGGGGTGTGCCTTATTTTCTGACCCTGCCAATTTCAGAAGGGTAGCTGTGAGGTTTAAATGAGATGGAAGTAAAACAGAAGAGTGTCTGGCATGCAGTAAATGGTCAGTAAATGGTTAACTATAACTATCCTCGGCAGCGGCAGCAGCAGTGGTCAGGAAATTATTTTTTTACAGGTCAGGGACAATGGCCTGTCTCCAAATGTCATTACTCTCACTCTTCACGTTGGAATTCCACTCTTACATATTCTTCACCTCCTTAAGAGCTTTAAAGATTTTGTAACATCCAAAGTCCTGATTTAAAATGCAACCAGCTCTCAAAGAGGTATGATCTCAGTGCACTTTAGTTAATACTTTATCAGGGAAAGGGACTTTATTAATAAATGCACGGCGGTTGCTAGTGCCGGCGCGCGGCTCTCCACACCGAGTGAAGGGGAATGAAGGAAGAAAAGGAACACTTACTGAGTATTCACTGGGGCTATGTGAAAGGCCTTCTGCATATTTTGACTCTCTTTATCTTCACAACAACTCTGCAAGATTACTGCAGATGATCGTGCAGGATCCTGCAGAGTAAGTGATTAAGCCAGAATTCACCGCCTATGTTTCTTTATGCAGATTTGACTCATGCTTCAGACTTACATTTTATTGTGAGCCAATCATGGCAAGCACTCCACTGAACGAATCGACATACATATGCTTGAATTGCACTGGGCTGTTTACCACCTAATTAAGTTGTCTCCAGATGGAAGAACAGATAAAAGTTTAACATGAAAACGACTTATGTTTATTCATGTAGGCAAATACAGAGGGGAGAAAAATCTTCACGAGGGGAAAAAATCTCAGAAAAAGACATCTACAGACTTTTTGCTCTGGAAAAATGAAGAGGTACATGGGGTTTTGCCACACTCCATTCTTTTCTTCAATACCTAGTACTTCCTCATGCACCAGCACTCTCAATGTATTTATTAATGAAGTCTCCTCCACTGATAACGTAGTAACTAAAGTGTATTAAGGTCAGATCTCTTTGAGAGCTAAGATGCATTTTAAATCAGGACTTTGGATAACACAAAATCTTTCAAGCTGTGAAGGAGGTACAGAATACATAATGGTGAAATTCTACGTGTTAAGAGTGCTAATAAGGGAGAAATTTGGGGATAGGGCATCATCCCAGACCTTTCCAAAGATACCACATATTCTGCCTTTCAGTCAGCTCAGAGGATATGGTTATTTTCATCCATTTCTTTGCATTTACTTCGTGAACTGTCTCAAGATCATAGCCCTGTGTTATCAAAAGCCTGGTTTTCTTTTCACCACTCTATGTAGCATCTTTTTAGAAAGATACTCATTTTTTAAAAGTTTAATCATATGTTGTTTTCATCTGTACTTATTTGGCTTTGTGAGGTTCAGAGGAGAACAGAACATTTTCTCCTAGGTAACTAGCAGCTGTATATTTTTGGTTATAGGTTTCTTCCTAATGAGAAATATTTAGTCCTTAATTTATCTTGCATCCATATGAGCCTGTTGCTACATGCATAGGAATAGTTCACCTTCAGTTTCCAAGAGTCCTCTTCTTTCTCCACCTTCCCCTCACCTGAGGCTTCTCCCAGACCATCCAGATAATAGGCACTCTATACCTTTGGTTTCTTTTCAATCTCCTTTCCCTGCCCAATGTGGCATATTGGTCACAGTAGATATTATAAAAACTGTTTTGTAGCTAGTTCAGAAATTTGAAACACTAAACAATACTTCTCTTAATTTTTCACAAAGAAAGAAAGAGAGAGAGAGAAGGAAGGAAGGAAAGAAGGAAGGAAGGGAAGAAAGGGAAGGAAGGGAAGGGAGGAAGAAAAAGGAAGGAGGAAGGGGGAGGAANAGGCTGGTACCATGTACATTTCTTTAGAATAGAAGGAAAACCATCCCTGTGATTCAGGAGCATTCAGGAAGAGTAACTGGCTAAGAGACCATAAAGTAAGGTCGATTAAAAGTCATAACAAAAAAATGACACTGTGATAAGCCAAATCCTTAATGCAAAATAAAAAGTTGGTTGGTAAGTTTACCAGAATTCTGGAAATCCATGAAGCAGCAGCATAAGTGGTTTGCCTCTTTCCCCAGCAGCAACATAATGAAATCTTAACCCCGAATCCTGCAGTACAAAATAGAGGGCATGGAATTTTAGTGGTATTTTGCCAAAAGAAGTGCATTTAGTATTTCCATTTCATTAAAGAAAAAACTCACTTGTGTTATTTTTAATATCAAGTAATAGAATATTATTAAATTTCAAAAAGAAAAGACTCCATGATTTATTAATAGAGTAAATTAGATTTACTTTTGTTGACATTCCCTTTATGGTACCTTCCCTTCTTGTTCTACTTACAAGGTCAATTTATATATTACACACTTCTGGAACAATGTCACAATTTATGACTTTCATCTTACTGATGTGTCACATTTCATCTCATTCAAATTCCACAGGACATGTAAATAATTCTGATCTGAATTTATATTCCTGCCATGTTTACCTCCTAGTCATGTACTTTTCTCAGCTTGCCCGTCAAGAGCTGTGCCATCAGTTATATAATTCACACCTCCTTTCCTTATTTTTAGTTCTCTCCTTCCCACATTATTATTTTAAGTTGAGTTGCATGTACAGCTCCCCTTGCTTCCTGCTCCTCATGTCATGTCAATGTATTTCTAACAGCAGATTTCTCTGTGTGCTCAAGACTTCTCTCTGCATGTAGGAGACAAGACTGCCCAAGGAAAAGAAAAGGCATGGGGGTGAGACAGGAATACAGCAAATACAGAGCAAACTGAAAAGAAGAAAATGGAGAAAGAAAGCAAGAAAGGAAAACAAAAATTCAGAAAGAAGTGAAAAAAGAAACCAAGAACCAAAAGATGAGCCCAGAGACTTAGTTTTATATCAGGTAACCCAAGCAAGAGGGTTTCCAGATGTGAAAAAATCTTAAAAGGTCATCTAATTCAACCCCATCATTTCTACAGATTTGGAAACTAAAGTCCAAAGATATTAACATGGGTCATAAAGGTGGTTGAGAGCAGGGCTGTGACCAGAACCGCATTTTGTCCTACCTTAAGAACAATGTTCCTTCCACTCCTTGCTTCTGTCTCTGGGGAAACTCTTTAGGTGGCCAGACTGAGAGGAAAAGCATTATGAGGAATTCCAGATGACTCTTTTTCACTGCTTTTCCTCCTCAGGTGGGACCAAGATAAGAAATCTGACTTTGTCCTCAGCTGCAGAATGCCTTTCTAGAAGTTCAATAACTTCTTTTATTGGTGATGAGTCTTGGCCACTTGATTAGATTCAGTGAATAAATATTTTATTGCACTTACTACATACAACACACTGTTCTAAGTTTTTATTTGGGGTTTTTGTTCGTTTGTTTTTTACAAATATCAATTAATTTCATACCAACCCCAGGCTGAATAAGGGTAAGAAAAATGTGCCCTTGGTCTTTTGAACTCTAGCAGCTGGACAATCTGGCTCCTCACAGGAATCCTGCACTTGGTGACATAAATATCCCCTCATGTGAGGCTACTTTTGAAAGGCCTGTGAGTCAGACTGCAGGGTGCATGCTGAAGGGCCATATCCCTTCACCACCTGGAGCCTGAGGAAATGGAATATCGTGGGCTGCCAGGAGGCTTGGGACAAGCATGAACAGTTCCAGTCTGAATGCATGGTTGACATTTACTTTTTATTCCATTCCTTTGTTCTCTGACTCCTTAAGTCTGCTTCCTGGCTCACAAACATACACCATTTATTTATTGTTTCATGCTGGTTAGGTCATCTGTGAATGCTCCATTCTGCTACTCTGAATAAAGTCCTATTTCCAATGACTTATTCTGTTTACTCTTTCAATCTCTAAAATTTGGGCAAGGACAGCCTCATGAGACAGTAGGGCAGGAGAAGGAACAATTCCCTACAGCTGATTTGAGCTCTAAAGGGCAAAAAGGTGACAGGAGACAGCTTTCCCTCACAGAGAGCAGACTCATTCTGGGTTGTTGTGGTGGAGCAGAGGGGCAGTAATATATATAGGACCCTGATGAGAGAACCTCCTCATAACCTCCTCTCATTCTCTCTGTCTCTCAGTCTCTCTCAGTCTCTCTCTGTCTCTGTCTCTCTCTCTCTCTCTCTCTCACACACACACACACACACACACGCACACGCACACACACACACGGTCCCGACCCCTCTCCCGCCACACCTCGCCCCCTTGCCTTGCCTCCCCCTGGCATCTTCCCTGTGCCCGCCGCGCGCTCTTGCGAGCCCCAGGAACACTAGGGGACGCTGGGCGTCATGGAAGGAGCAGCCCAGCGCGCTCCGCTCTCACGCCCGTCACGTTCCCTCCCGATACCGCCGGGCCCGCGCCGGCCTTCACCTTGATCCGCACGTAGCAGTGGGTACCCAAGGAGGGGTCGTTCAAGCACGCGGGAGGATGTTCCCGGGCGACCCTCCGGAAGGTCTGCGCGGGTCCCTTGCCGATGCTCCACAAAAGTTTGAGCAGGTAGATGGAGGCGCAGAGCCCGCAGTAGCAGTAGACCAGGGACCAGAAGAGCAGGGACCGGATCGTGACGGTCAGGCGGAGCAGGCAATCCCGCAGCCTCGCCATCGGGCGGGGCCGGCGGCGGGGCCCGCTGCCCTTCGGGGACGCGGGAGCAGCGGCGCTCACTCCGGCTCCGGAGCGAGACAGCCGGCGCGGCGGCGCGCCAGGCCCGCCAGCCGCTCG